>NC_029776.3:30426496-30461256 GCF_000817695.3 Arachis duranensis
AAAACAATGCCAAAAAGCGTATAAATTATCCGCTCATCACAACACCAAACTTAAATTGTTGCTTGTCCCCAAGCAACTGAAAATCAAGATAGAATAAAAAGAAGAGAATATACTATAGACTCCAAAATATTAAAGAAACTTAGCTCCAATTAGATGAGCGGGACTAGCAGCTTTTTGCTTCTGAACAGTTTTGGCATCTCACTTTATCCTTTGAAGTCTAGAATGATTGGCATCCATAGGAACTCAGAACTCAGATAGTGTTATTGATTCTCTTAGTTAAGTATGATGATTCTTGAACATAGCTACTTTATGAGTCTTGGCTGTGGCCCAAAGCACTCTGTCTTCCAGTATTACCACCGGATACATACATACCACAGACACATACTTGGGTGAACCTTTTCAGATTGTGACTCAGCTTTGCTTGAGTCCCCAATTAGAGGTGTCCAGGGTTCTTAAGCACACTCTTTTTGCCTAGGATCACAACTTTATTATTTATTTATTATTATATATATATATATGTATAATTCTTTTTTTTTTGCAAGCTTTTCATTGCTTTTTCTTGCTTCAAGAATCATTTTTATGATTTTTTAGATCCTCAATAACATTTCTCCTTTTCCATCATTCTTTCAAGAGCAAACAATTTTAAGATTCTTAAAACAACAAATTCAAAAGACATATGCACTGTTCAAGCATTCATTCAGAAAACAAAAAGTATTGTCACCACATCAAACTAATTCAACTAGTTTCAGAGATAAATTCAAAATCCTGTACTTCTTATTCTTTTGTAATAAAAAACATTTTTCATTTAAGAAAGGTGATGGATTCATAGGACATTCATAGTTTTAAGGCATAGACACTAAGATACCAATAATCATGTAATAAGACAAAAACATAGATAAACATAAGCATAAAAATTCGAAAAATAGAAAATAAAGAACAAGGAGATTAAAGAACGGGTCTACCTTAGTGATGGCGGCTTGTTCTTCCTCTTGAAGATCTTATGGAGTGCTTGAGCTCCTCAATGTCTCTTCCTTGCCTTTGTTGCTCCTCTCTCATGATTCTATGATCTTCTTTAATTTCATGGAGGAGGATGGAATGTTCTTGGTGCTTCACCCTTAGTTGTCCCATGTTGGAACTCAATTCTCCTAGGGAGGTGTTGATTTGCTCCCAATATTTTTGTGGAGGAAAGTGCATCCCTTGAGATGAATATCTCCATCTCCCATGGCTCGGAGGTGGAAGCTTTTGCCTTCCCTTTCCTCTTTCTAGAGGTTTCTCCAGCCTTAGGTGCCATAAATGATTATAGAGAGACAAAAAGTAACGCTTTTACCACACCAAACTTAGAAGGTTTGCTCATCCTCGAGCAAAAGAAGAAAGAAGAGAGAGAGTGGTGGGGTAGGTGGGGATCCTGTAGGGTCCACAGATCCTGAGGTGGCAAGGATAATTCATCCCTGCACCAAGTAGTGAGCAAAAATGCTCCTTCTGCCAATCCTGGCGTTAAACGCCGGGCTGGTGCCCATTTCTGGCGTTTAACGCCAGCTTGGTGCCCATTCCTGGCATTTAACGCCAGTCTGGTGCCCCCTTTCTGGCGTTAAACGCCCAGAATGGTGCCAGACTGGGCGTTAAACGCCCATTTGCTGCCCTTACTGGCGTTTAAACGCCAGCAAATTTTCTTCCAGGGTGTGCTGTTTTTCTTTCTATTTTTCATTCTGTTTCTTCCTTTTCAATTGATTTTGTGACTTTCCATGATCATCAACCTATAGAAAACATAAAATAACAAAGGAAAAATAATAAATATAGCATTGGGTTGCCTCCCAACAAGCGCTTCTTTAATGTTAGTAGCTTGACAGTGGGCTCTCATGGAGCCTCACAGATACTTAGAGCCATGTTGGAACCTCCCAACACCAAACTTAGAGTTTGAATGTGGGGGTTCAACACCAAACTTAGAAGTTGGTTGTGGCCTCCCAACACCAAACTTATTTCTATATCAAACTCTCGCAGAAGCAACACCCATCTTATGAGCCTGGGTTTTGAATCCTACTTTGTGAGTAGATATTTAAGAGCAGCATGGTCAGTGTACACAATCACTTTTGATCCTACTAAATAAGATCTGAACTTGTCAATGGCATAAACCACTGCAAGTAACTCTTTTTCTGTGGTTATGTAGTTCTTCTGTGCATCATTTAGAATACGGCTGCCATAATGAATGACGTGCAGAAGCTTACCATGCCTTTGTCCCAATACTGCACCAGTGGCATGGTCACTGGCATCACACATTAGTTCAAATGGTAATGTCCAGTCTGGTGCAGAGATGACTGGTGCTGTGACCAGCTTAGCTTTCAGGGTCTCAAACGCCTGCAGACACTCCTTATCAAAGATAAATGGCGTGTCAGCAGCTAGCAGATTACTTAGAGGTTTGGCAATTTTTGAAAAATCCTTTATAAACCTTCTGTATTTCTCTACCATATCTGAGAAGATAGAGAGCATGCACCTCTGAAAGGTTGCAGGTGCATTACACAGACCAAAAGGCATCCTTCTGTAGGCAAATACTCCAGAAGGACATGTAAATGTTGTTTTCTCTTGGTCCTGAGGATCTACTGCAATTTGGTTTTAACCTGAGTAGCCGTCCAAAAAGCAGTAGTATTCATGACCTGCTAGTCTCTCTAGCATCTGGTCTATGAATGGTAAAGGAAAATGATCCTTTCTGGTGACTGTATTGAGCCTTCTGTAGTCAATACACATACGCCACCCTGTAACTGTTCTTGTAGGAACCAGTTCGTTCTTTTCATTATGAACCACTGTTATGCCTCCCTTCTTGGGGACAACATGAACAGGGCTCACCCAGGGGCTGTCAGAAATAGGATAAATAATCCCAGCCTCTAGTAACTTAGTGACCTCTTTCTGCACCACCTCCCTCATGGCTGGATTTAGCCGTCTTTGTGGTTGAACCACTGGCTTAGCATCATCCTCCAATAGGATCTTGTGCATGCATCTTGCTGGGCTAATGCCTTTAAGATCACTTATGGACCACCCAAGAGCTGTCTTGTGTGTCCTTAGCACTTGAATTAGTGCTTCCTCTTCCTGTGGATTTAAAGCAGAGCTTATGATCACTGGAAAAGTGCCACCTTCTCCCAGAAATGCATATTTCAGGGATGGTGGTAGTGGCTTGAGCTCTGGTTTAGGAGGTTTGTCTTCTTCTTGAGGAATTTTCAGAATTTCTTTTATTTATTTTAGTTCCTCCAGATCAGGCTGAACATCTTTAAAGATGTCATCTAGCTCTGATTCAAGACTTTCAGTCATATTGACCTCCTCCACCAAAGAGTCAATAATATCAGTGCTCATACAGTCATTTGATGTGTCTGGATGCTGCATAACTTTGACAACATTCAACTTGAACTCATCCTCATTGACTCTCAGGGTTAATTCCCCTTTTTGGACATCAATGAGGGTCCGTCCAGTTGCTAGGAAAGGTCTTCCTAGAATGAGAGTTGCACTCTTGTGCTCCTCCATTTCCAGCACTACAAAGTCAGTAGGAAAGACAAATGGCCCAACCTTGACAATCATGTCCTCAATTATGCCTGATGGATATTTAATGGAGCCATCAACAAGTTGGAGACATATCCTGGTTGGTTTGACTTCTTCAGTCAAGCCAAGCTTTCTGATAGTGGATACAGGTATTAGGTTGATACTTGCCCCAAGATCACATAGAGCTTTCTTGGTACAAGTACCCTCTAATGTGCATGGTATCATAAAGCTTCCAGGATCTTTAAGTTTCTCTGGTAAGCTCTTTAATATGACTGCACTGCATTCTTTAGTGAGAAAAACTTTTTCAGATTCTCTCCAATCCTTCTTATGACTTAAGATCTCTTTCATGAACTTAGCATAAGAAGGTATTTGCTCAAGTGCCTCTGCAAACGGAATCTTTATTTCAAGAGTCCTTAGATAGTCTGCAAAGCGGGCAAATTGCTTATCCTGTTCCGTGATGTCTGGAAAACGATCCAACACAAAACTCACCGGCAAGTGTACCGGGTCGCATCAAGTAATAATAACTCACATGAGTGAGGTCGATCCCACAGGGATTGAAGGATTGAGCAATTTTAGTTTAATGGTTGATTTAGTCAAGCGAATCAAGTTTTGATTGAGTTTCTGACCCCTTTGTGGCGTTTGAACGCCAGGATTGGGTGCTTTTTGGGCGTTTAACGCCAGATTGCAACCCTTTTCTGGCGTTTGAACGCCAGAAGTGGCTACCCATTGGGCGTTTAACGCCACTTTCTTACCCTTTTCTGGCGTTTGAACGCCAAAATCATTCATCTCTGGGCTCTTACTGTCCTCAGAGGGATTTTGGGTAGTTGGTTGGTCATCCTCTGTCAGTTGTTCCTTTCTTAGCTTTCTGCTGCTTTGAGTTGATATATTCAATGTCCTCCCACTCCTTAATTTAACGCTGCTGCTTTGAGTTGATACATTCAATGTCTTCCCACTCCTTAATTTAACAGCTTGGCATTCTTCTGTTCTTTGTTTAGATAGTTGCTATCTTGTCTGATTCAATTGTGCTTCCATATTCTTGTTAGCATTTTTAGTGTCTTGGAGCATCTCTTTAAATTCTGCTAATTGTTTTGTCATAAGGAGTAATTGCTGATTAAGATCAACCATCTGTTCTTGAGGGTTAGGATCAGTAGTTACTGCCATAGCTTCTTCTTTTATAGAGGACTCACTGCTTGAGTATAAATGTTGATTTCTAGCAACCGTATCTATGAGCCTTTGAGCCTCTTCAATCGTCTTCCTCATATGTATAGATCCACCAGCTGAGTGGTCTAGAGACATGTGAGCTTTTTCTGTAAGCCCATAGTAGAAGATGTCTAACTGTACCCACTCTGAAAACATTTCAGAGGGGCATTTTCTTAGCATACCTCTATACCTCTCCCAGGCATTATAAAGGGATTCATTATCCTCTTGTTTAAAGCCTTAGATGTCCAGCCTTAGCTGTGTCATCCTTTTTGGAGGATAAAATTGATTCAGGAATTTGTCTGATAACTACTTCCATGTCTTTATGCTTGCTGTAGGTTGGTTATTCAACCACCTCTTAGCTTGATCTTTTATAGCAAATGGAAACAGTAATAGTCTGTAGACATCCTGATCTACCTCTTTATCACGTACTGTGTCAGCAATTTGTAAGAATTGTGCCAGAAACTCAGTAGGTTCTTCCTGTGGAAGACCGGAATACTGGCAATTTTGCTGCACTATGATAATGAGTTGAGGATTTAGCTCAAAGCTGCTTGCTTTAATGGGAGGTATACAGATGCTACTCCCATATGCAGCTGTAATGGGGTTAGCATATGACCCCAGAGTCCTTCTGAACTGTTCAATTCCACTTAGGTCCATGATGGAGAAAGGGAATATGATATGGATTCACAAGTAAATTTTTTTTTTTGAATTGACTGAAAATAATAAAATAAAACAAATGGAAAATAAAATCAAATTTTGAAAACTAAAAGAAAATAAGATCAAGGTAAATTAAAAACTAAATTGATTAATTAATTAAAAAGATTTTGAAATTAGCAATTAACAAGATATGATTGAAAATTATTTTGAAAAAAATATGATTGAAGAAATTAAAAAGATTTTATTTTTGAAAAAGATTTGAAAAGATCAATTTTTGAAATTAGAATTTTGACTTGACTAAAAAAAAGATATGATTTTGAAAATCTTTGACTAATTTAATGCAAAATTTTGAAAATTATGAGTAAAATAAGGAAAGGATATTTTTTTGATTTTTTAAAATTTAATGAGGGAAGAGAAAAACAACAAATCGACACTAAACGTAGAAATTTTAGATCAAAACGAAGAGAACAACACAAGAAAACTTCGAATGTCAAGATGAACACCAAGAGCAAATTTTTGAAAAAATTTTAAGTGAATAAAAGCACAAAAGACACCAAACTTAAAATTTTTTAGAAAATCAAACACAAATTTTCAAAAACTTAAAGGAAAACACAAGGAAGACACCAAACTTAAAATATGAAACTAAACTCAAATAAAAGACTCTAAACCAACAAAAATAAAACAGTCCTAATCTAAGTAACAAGATAAACCGTCAGTTGTCCAAACTCGAACAATCCCCGGCAACGGCGCCAAAAACTTGGTGCACGAAATTGCAATCACACTTTTGCAATCCCGCACAACTAACCAGCAAGTGCACTGGGTCGTCCAAGTAATACCTTACGTGAGTAAGGGTCGATCCCACGGAGATTGTCAGCTTGAAGCAAGCTATGGTTATCTTGTAACTCTTAGTCAGGATATCAATAATTATCAGGGTTGATTGTAAAAAGTAAAAGAACATGAAATAAGTACTTATTTTGCAGTAATGGAGAACAAGTTGAGGTTTTGGAGATGCTCTATCTTCTGAATCTCTGCTTTCCTACTGTTTTCTTCTTCATGCACGCAAGGCCCCCTCCATGGCAAGCTGTATGTAGGGTTTCACTGTTGTCAATTGCTACCTCCCATCCTCTCAGTGAAAATGTTCAACGCGCTCTGTCACGGCACGGCTAATCATCTGTCGGTTCTCAATCGGGTTGGAATAGAATCAAATGATTCTTTTGCGTTTGTCACTAACGCCCAGCCTTCAGGAGTTTAAAGCTCGTCACAGTCATTCAATCCTTGAATCCTACTCAGAATACCACAGACAAGGTTTAGACCTTCCGGATTCTCTTGAATGCCGCCATCAATTCTAGCTTATACCACGAAGATTCTGATTAAAGAATCCACGAGATATTCACTCAATCTAAAGTAGAATGGAGGTGGTTGTCAGACACACGTTCATAAGCGAGAATGATGATGAGTGTCACGGATCATCACATTCATCAAGTTGAAGAACAAGTGATATCTTAGAATAGAAGCAAGCGTGAAAACAAGTGATATCTTAGAATGGAAGCAAGCATGATTGAATGAAAAATAGTAGTAATTGCATTAATCCATCAAGACACAGCAGAGCTCCTCACCCCCAACCATGGGGTTTAGAGGCTCATGTTGTAGAAGATACAATGAGAAACGTGTAAAGTGTCATGAGGTACAGATACAATATCAAAAGGTCCTATTAATAGTGAACTAGTAACCTAGGGTATACAGAAATGAGTAAATGACGTAAAAATCCACTTCCGGGGTCCACTTGGTGTGTGCTTGGGCTGAGCATTGAAGCTTTCATGTGTAGAGACTTTTTCTGGAGTTAAACGCCAGCTTTTATACCAGTTTGGGCGTTTAACTCCAATTTTTATGCCAGTTCTGGCGTTAAACGCTGGGAATTCTGAAGCTGATTTGCAACGCCGGTTTGGGCCATCAAATCTCGGGCAAAGTATGGACTATTATACATTTCTGGAAAGCCCAGGATGTCTACTTTCCAACGCCATTGAGATCGTGTTAATTGGGCTTTTGTAGCGCCAGAAAATCCACTTCGAGTGAAGAGAGGTCAGAATCCAACAGCATCTGCAGTCTTTTTCAGCATCTGAATCAGATTTTTGCTCAGGACCCTCAATTTCAGCCAAAAAATACCTGAAATCTCAGAAAAACATACAAACTCATATTAAAATCCAGAAAAGTAAATTTTAACTAAAAACTAATAAAAATATAATAAAAACTAACTAAAATATACTAAAAACATACTAAAAACAATGCCAAAAAGCGTATAAATTATCCGCTCATCAATGTCCAGCACCGAAGTTGTCTCCTTCCAGCACCGACACGACTTCCTACTTTCTTTGTTCTTTTTCCCTTTTCGCCCTTCAGGTTCCATGATTCCTCTTTTTTCTTGTTTAAGTTAATTTAGGATTTAATTATAGTTTAATTTATGATTTAGTTACATGTTAATTTAGGATTTAGGGTTTGCTTATTATATTCTAATTTAGGATTTAGGGTTAAGTTAATTTAGGATTTATGATTTGGTTATCATATTCTAATTTAGAATTTAGGATGAAGTCAATTTAGGATTTAGGAATGAGTTATATGTTAATTTAGGATTTAGGATTTAATTATTATATGCTAATTTAGAGTTTAGGGTAAAAGTTAATTTAGGATTTAGGATGAAGTTAATTTAGGAATTAGGAATTAGTTATATGTTAATTTAGAATTTATTAAAAAGTGCAAGATACTTGAATTTTGAAGTAAAAAATGTACCAAAAAATTGTTACAAGCCTTAAGTTGATATAATATAGTTAGCTATATATTCAGTGTTTAATAGTAGCAATAGTTAACTCTAAAGCTTGTAAAATCTATAAGTTGAGTCTCTTTTTGCTTCTCATTCAATCATAAGAACTAATTAACCTTGCTAACTAGATAGTTTTGTTTTTCTTGAGGTATGTTTATGTAAACATATTTTATGTGTATAGTATAATGATGTCTACTATATACTCTTGAAGTATAGGCATATTTCTTAAAGGTTAACTAGTTTGAAAATATTTATATTTTGACCTAATTTTTTAATTAGATTTTTATTATTTAAAATTTTTCAATTGTTAATGATTTAAACTCTTTAATTGAATTGAATAAATTGTTGTGTTTGACATTTTAATATATTCTGCTAGAAATATTGTGAATTTAATTGTGTTTTGACTGATGTTGCGGATTGAGGTTGGTTGGATTTGAGAAAATCATAAATATGGATATATGTCTAATTTTTGGAGAGGTTATGTCAATTTTTTTTGAAATAATCTAAATGTTGAATGATTTGTGTAGTATATATGCTAAATAGTGTTAATAATATATTCCCTCTGTACACATGATGACAGGTAGCAGAGGAAGATCGAGTGGGTCTCGTGGTTGTGATAGAGAGAATATTTCCATCGAATCCCCAGGGACTGCTCAGTCATCACCCTCTACCCTGACTACCCCATCAACCCTTGTGATGTCATAGGCAGGTCCAACAGACCAGCAGTTCATCATGGTCCCAAACCCAAACTATGTGCCTTCTTCTGCTATGCCCCCTACAGATCCAGTGACAAAGCCCGTGATAGGTGATTCCTCTAATGCATCCCAGCAAGATTCCCCCTCCACCACTGCGCGTCATCTGGCCGAGAATTTGGCCTGATGACTTGCAGGCATGAGTACATACTATTTTAATGTCTTTTATCCATAATCTATTTTGAATTTGTTAAGGTTTATATGTTTGTTAATCTTAAGTTTTTCATTGACAAATTTGCACCAAACAACAGTGCAAGTACACAGGAGATCTTCGAGGTGATTAAGTCTATGTACGATCACCCATGACCGATCTACACGAAGATCCCTGTTGAGACCAGAGAAGGGTAGTTTCAGAAGTGGGCGGTAAGAACCCAATATTGTTGAATTAATTGTATTTTATTTCGACTAATGTTGTTGAATCACTTTGTGCAATTAAAATTCATATGAGATATAGAACATAATGTCATGATCAGGAAGATCTATGACCACCAGACAACTAAAAGACTTCAACAGATGATGAGCGATGTAATACCCTACCATACAGAGTTTTACACCTAGGATATAAAACAGAGGTGGCGAGACGTTACGACCTCTAAAAGTAGTATATATATACATATATAAAGCAATAAACGTAAACCGGATAGGGTAAGAGTAAAGCAAAACATAAATACATAAAAGAAGAGTTCCAAGATACAGATAACAAAGCTTCTGACTCAGCTCAGGAAGTTAAGACCGGCTAGAGCATATATCCATACGTACATATATACATGTGAAACCTAAAATACCCAAAATACTGTTTATAGAACCTGTTTCTCCGAGTCAACCTCTAAGAATGACATAACATGATATAGTGGAGATATATAGCGGAGATATATAACTATGTACATATGCATCTAAACCAAAATGAAACCCCAACAGGTGAAGTTCTTTGCTTGCAGAAAGCTTCCAGTATGCCTCAGCGAGGTGCCTCACGTCCTAAATATGAAAACCACAAAATATGTTTGGGATGAGAACCAGAGGTTCTCAGTATGGTAACAGTACCCACATAACTAACATATAATGTTCTGGGAAAGATGAAGGCGATCCTAGAACTTCTGACAATATATTCAAACTTAGAACTAACATTGAAAACCATAAACAGGGTGAGGTATCTAAGGATTCTGAATTCTATCTCAATTTCTAACTTAACCCCCATTTTCATCGCCTTTCCTCCAATCCTCTGAAACACCGATGTACAGACAAACAATGCATACAAGAAAACATAAGTAGTTTACAGTTATAGCAAATAGAACATATAGCTGTTAAGCATGAATATCAATTACGCAAACCCAATAATACAAAACCAAACAAGTCACTCAGATGCATATGATGCATGCCTTCCCAACTGGCCGTGAGCTCACGTGTCGGTTACTTTTCCAGAACCCGACACATCCAGTAGCTAACTCGGATATTGTCCTTTTGAAAACCAGTGGACGGTACACCCTCACAAACCCTACTTGACGGGCGATAAACCACCACGAACCCCATCATTGCGAGTGGTACACCACCATGAATCTCGCAAGATCTTCAATTGGAAAAATAACACATACGTGGGTGGTAAACCACCACGAACCCGACAAAGCATTGTCATTTAAAAACATGTGGGCGGTAAACTATCACGAACCTCACAAAGCATTGTCATTTAAAAACATGTGGGCAATAAACCACCACAAACCCACCTCACATAACATTGTCATGTCAAGTTCGTTGTTATCACCATCTAGTGTTTCAACACTTCTCAAACTTTCTTCATCTCCAAGTTGCCGTTCCTCCTTACCTTTTTCTCACCGCTCAACATACAACTAAGGTTTAGGGGCTAAAAGAGTGAAAATCGAGGTTTAGAGGTTCAAATTTACATTTTAAAACACAAAATCTACTTTGCTCATTTCAGGGGTTCCGTGTACTCATGGAAGGGGCTCCCGTACGCAGGGGTGCTTTTTCCCCTCCTCACATACGCACACAACCTCTTGCGTACGTGGGATAGCCAACCCAAACTGAACGCCCGCGGCGTGTGTAAGGCTTGCGTACGCGAGTTATGCAAAGTTGGCAAAGATTTTGAATGTTGCAAAATTTCAGCTTTACATACCAAACTTTCGACGCGCATAACTTTTTTGTTTTAAAACATTTTTCACCCGTTCTTTGAACGACATAAGCTTCTCGAACCCAATTTTCATTCAAGATAGGCTTGAAAAAAATCGACGGTTCGGAGGCCAAGTTATAGCTCACCAAAGTTCGGTCAAAATTAACTTTTCACAAAATTTCACAAGAATTCTAAACCTCAATTTTCACAACATTTCAATTCCAACCTTTTTTGAAACTTACCAAACCATATCAAACCAAGTCCAAAAATTCCTCAACACACCAATTTTACTCCATATGACTCCAATTTTACAAATATAATCACTCCTACACAATAATTCATTTCCAACAACGACATAATCCATATCAACAACTCACACATATATATATATACATCATCAACACCATCAACTTTCTCATGCCAAATGACAACCAACTCAGCCATTCCACATTCAATTCAATACAACATACAACAATATGCATCATCATTATCATATCCAACCATTCAAGTTCAATATACATTATCATCATTATCATTATCAGATACATCATCAATTATCTCTATCAAACACAATACCAACACCTCAACCAATATGGCACCAACAACAACCTCAAACTCTCAAATCCTTATGCATATAAATCCATCACAATCATCATCAACAACAATATTTCAATCTTATCTTACGGTTAACTAACCTAAGTTTTCACGACACATTATATTTTAGTTACGAGAAACTGAAACCATACCTTAGCCGATTCTCCGATAAACCTGGAACACCTCACTTATATATCACACCTCAAGCTGTGGAATCCCAGCTCCTCACCAAGCAAAACCTAGCCTCCAAGGTTAGCCCTCTAGCTTCCAATTTCTCAAACTAGCTCTATCCAACAATCAATATTAATCTATTATCATAATTACCACCAAAAATCAATATAAATCTCCTAATTCAACATATATACCAAGGGTTTGAGGGTACTTACCTTACCCATAGCTCAAGTGAGCTAAACCTGATAATACCCACAAGTTAATTTGAACCTAAACACCAAAATCAAACAAAATTTAACATAATTACACATTGAATTTTAAAATTTGGGGAGAAGAGAACTAAAACTGAAAAGTAGATTCCATACCTAATCAAGGATTGGGCTTTGTAGAGCTCGTTGTGCTGGTCGTGTGGCCACAAACGGTACGGCGATCGGAACTCCGGATCAAAAGTTATTTGGATTTGAATATCTAAGTGAGGGTTTGAGTTTGGAAGATGTTCTTCCCCTCTTGGCTGAACTTGTTCAGCATTTCAGCATGCATGAGGTAGAAATGAGTTGAGGCTCATTTAATTAAGTGGGTTGGATAGGACCTTGGCCCCAGTTTTGCACTCGATTCGTCCGGTTCGGCCCTTTCGGCCTAATTTTGGGCCAAATTCTTTAAAATTAGTGTCAAAATTCTTATTTTAATTATCTCTATCTCATTAAACTATAAAATTCTATTTTCTAATTTTTTTGATTAATAATTAATTTATTATCTAATCATTTACTAATTTTGCGGGTTTTACAAGCGACGTTCGTCAGTTGTACGACCACCTAATGACCTGGATCTGTCCATCTATCAAGAAGGAATTGGAGGCCCATTTTAGAAATGATGAGCGATTTAAGCGTCACCATCTGACGAACGTCGCTAACAGGACTTTGCCGAGGTCATCAAAGTATATGGGTAGGTCGGCAACCTTCATGAAGATGAAGAGCAGACTGATAAGTAGTTTGGTAATGTTTGTTAATAGTTACTTGAATTAGTTATATGTTGATTTATTTTATTGGTTGATTTGAATGTGTAGTCTAAGTCGTTAGACCGTGAGGTGACACTGACGGAGACCTTCAAGTATACCCATACCTTAAAATCCAACAAGGAGAGATTTGCTGACAAACCATCTGCGGTTCATTATGTGAGTTTCAATTAATTTTAAGTTTCAAATTTATTTAGTTTAAAGTCAATTAACTGTTATCCTAATCACAACGTGTGTGACACAGGAGGATTACACGCAGAGATTGGAAGTTGCAACCTAGCAATCTCAGCCGGCTAGTGGGAACGACGAAGCCGACTCTGAGACCTCAGTGGTAGATCCTAATAGGGTTTGGCGTGAGACCACCTCTGAACCCCAAAAGAATCGCCGCTTCAGGTTAGGATCGTTCTTCGCCATTGGCCTCTATTCCTCTGCATTGGCAGCTTCCTCTACCTCTTCCATCAGCCCTGCCGATCCCTAGGAAGCTGTCGACTTGAGAGAGGAGGTGTAGAAGCTGACACAGGAGCTTCACCAACAAGCAAAGCAATCTGAGCGAAGGTACAACGACCTTCTTGTACGCATGGGAGGAGCCGTTGCCATCAGCTCGAACCTGATGGAGAAGCTGGAGTAGCAAGATCATTTGCGAGAGCAAATGGAGATATACAATGAGTAGATACAAGCTGGAGGCAGTGGTGCTGCTAGTCAGCTGGGGGAAGACGACGATGACATCGATGATTACCGGGATCTGTAGGATTTAGGAATTAACTTTTTTTCATGTCTACTTCATTGTATTCTACTTCTGTGATATTTTATTATATTCAGACTATTTATTTTTAATAAAATAATTTTTTAATTTCTGGTAATTTTAAATTTCTGTCCTAATTTTGTTAACAAGAGTTTTAATTTGACTACTAATTGTGGCTTAACTATACCAAAAAAACTATCGTAGGATTTACTGGTGGACAAATCCGACGCTAACTTGGCACCAAAACACGTGACATAGCCCCCAAAGTTACCATCAGAATAATCCGATGGTTATCAACAACTCACTCTCAACAAATTTAATGAAAAAACCGATGAAAAATCTGTCGATAATTAGTGTCAGACAAAATAATCTGTCGGTAAACAGTTTTGGATACCGTTTATACCGTCAACTTTAGAATGATGGTAAATCCAAATGTACTCAGAGCATTTCTTGTAATGACTGTCGGCTTTAGCGACAAAAAGGCTGTTCCGACGGTAATCTTTTTTGGCGATGAATTTCTCCTCTTTTCTGTTAAAAAATCCGATGCTAAATCTGCTGGTACAGGTCAATGCTAAATCTGACAGTAATTCCGATGGTACTCAGCACTTTTCTTGTAGTGATTTATCTTTTCACAAATCACATTCTCTAGATCTTCAAAAAATAATGTGAACGAAACAACAATATCAGACAAATTTTCACATATAAATCTTACTCCTTCAGGTGTTTGCAATAAAATCTTACCATAATAATGTACTCTCAATATAACTTTATAATCCATTTTAACTTCTTCACTCACTATAACTTATTTTCACTCATTTGCAATATGAGCAGCACAGAAGAATAGATGAGGAGAAATTATGTCTTGTGAGGATGAAAAAGACAAATTAGCAATGGTGAAAGCTTCGTGATGAGGTATATATATGCATACAAATTAGACTGTCCTGTTTATAAATCCAAATTTAAAATTTTTTTTGCACTAGTCAGACCCAAGGTTTTGAGTCTTTTGTTTTTAAAAATTTGAAAAACTACTACTCGAACCCTCTGAGTTGGACTTCTAAGATTTGAAAAAAAAAAAAAGAATTGGCCACATTGTAATCGAATCGTCTGACTTTTATACTTAGAAATCACACGGTCCGATTTCTAGCACATGAGTCACCATCAAATCGGATGGTCCGATTTAATTATACACATTAAAAAAAATTAACACAACATTAGTAAAAAATACACACATATCCCAATATCAAGGCATAACACAGAGTGTTATCAAATATCCAAAAAAAATAAACTTTTAAATTATGATAAATAAAATATTTAATTTATTTATATAAAAACATTATCCATAGAACTTTACAAATACATAATTTGCTTACATTTTAAATGATAAATAACTATTTTTATTTAAATAAAAATTCTATATCAACAAAAAGATATGCAACTTAACTAATTATTTATTAACATTCTTACAAATTGAAACATTAAGTTAGACACTACCAGAAATTAATTAATAAATTCACACGTTAGTAAACTCACACATCTATATATATAGAAGGAGTTAAGCCTTAAAATAGTCTCTAAAGTTGTACTCAAGTCTCAAAGTGGTCCCTAAAGTTGATAGTTATCCAAATTTGTCATCAAAGTTACACTTCGAGACTCAAAATAATCCCTAAGACACTTTTCGTCATAAAAAAACTGAGGTAGACTGATTCCTGCCAAAACGATGTCGTTTTGTATTTATAAAAAAATACCCATTAGCCTTCGATGCTCCATTACCCAACCCCTTTCCCTTTTCATTCTGACCATATCCACAACTATCTCAAGTTAAAGACATGGCTATCCAAATCACTTTCCTCATAGCCCAAGTAGTTCCTGAGAAGAATCTTGATAGCAGAGAAGGAACAGAAGTTCATGAAAACATGCATCCATTCTGCCATTTTTCAAGAGAGTAGGGTCAAGTTTCTCAATGTGGTTCGTCGTGAAAACGAAGATCCTTTCACTCCCACAGCAAGACCACAACCCATCCATGAAATTTAGCAACCCAAACAGAGTAATTGAGTTCCCACTATTGCCGCTACAAGTTCTGTGATATAATTAAAGGATTTTTCTAGAAAATTTGTTTTCCAATATCTTTATATCGCACACTCCAAGATTTTACTAAATCTTCAATAATTCTCAACTCTACTGTTTGCTTGTACAAAAAATATTTGAAAACCAAAATCTTCGTATTTTTAATTTGTTCTATTTTGTGCTGTTGATTCAGATTTTATTCTTTTTCTTTTTTGATTTTTTATTTCTACAAAGCTAGATGGTTGAAACGACAATGAAAGATAATTTTTCTAATGGTTTCGATGAACGGTCGAGGATCGAGACTTTAGAGAGGGAGAGGGATGAGCTTGCAAACGAGTGCAGAGAGAAAGGGGCAAATTAAGAAGTTCATGATGAAGATCGAAGGACTCTGCAACGATGACGATGAGATAAGGGAGAAAGTTTTGTGATACAAGTTTCTAGGTAACGTGTCCCAAAGGACAATGTTGTTGTTGAAGGTTTCAAACATGGTGTCATTGTTGGCAAGGGCAAAGGTGAAAGTGGAGGAGTTGAGGTTGCATGTGTGGATGAGGTAATTGTTGATGACGAAGATGGAGGATCTAAGGTAGAGCTGGACAGCATTGTAGAGCTTGTTGGTGTTGATGCCGTCGATCTCCATTATATCAAAGTAGCAGCAGGAGGGGAAGCAGTGAAAGATCTTATTGAAGAGTTTAGGGGAGGCAAAACAGAGATCTAGTGAAAATGCCGCTTGGAGTATGGTTTGGAAATATGTCCAAAATGAAGGGAAATGACGAAAAGTATCTCAAGAATTATAGACTACTATGAGTCTTAGAGTGTAACTTCGAAGACAATTTTGGATAATTATTAACTTTAAGGACTACTTTGAGGAATAACTCTAAATAGAAGTAATTAAAAAAATGACTATGTAATGTGTATATTAAAATCAATCATCAAAATTAATTATTAGTATAAAATACAAATTAAAATATAAAATACATATTAAAATAAGTTACATTTAAATACATAATGATTAATTTTTGTGGTTAATTTTAGCATACAAATAATATTTTTATTTAAAAAAATTCTTTTTTCCCTCATATTGGAATCCTCCTTACTCCTTAGTCCTTATTTCACCGATGTAGCTTTTACCTTGACGCGCCATGAGCCCATGACCATAGTAGCGCTAGCTAAATGTTACCCCTTAACTTACCCCTGTCCAGCAGAGTCCAGCCAGAATCTAAAGTTGTGTTCTTTTTGCACTTTTGAGGGCAAGTTTAACCCACATATGTTCTAACATTATTCCACATCCTACTGGCTAATATAATGTAATGGCTTTGCAGAGAGAATTAGAGAGAGAGAGAGAGAGAGCTAACTAGCTATAGCTATCAGATACAACCTTCTCCATTCCTCCTTTCTTTCTTTTTTTTTTCCCTTTTCTTTTTCTTTTTCTTTTTCTTTCCCCCATTAACGCATTAACCACACACCAAATCTGAACTCCACTTGTCCATTAATTCCTTCATTCTTTTTCACCTTCCCAATTCTATTCTCTCTCTCTCTCTCTCTCTCTCCACCAAGAAGATGGAGGCGGCAGAACAAAGAAGAAAGAGGAAGCGAGGGAGGCACATCTTGTTGAGCCTCTCATCATCAAGATCACTCTTCCTCTGCTCATCCTTCATAATCTTCATACTCTTCATGTCCTCACACCACCGCTTCTTCCTCTTCTTCTTCAACTTCAACACCGCCACCCTCCTCCGCCCTCCCCTCGCGCTCTCTCTCCTCTACTCCTCCGCCACCAGCAACTCCATTCTTGACCCCTTAACGCCTCTCACTTCTTCCACCCCTTCCTTCACACTCCAACACCGCATCCAATTCCCCAACCACTACCTCCTCCTTCTACTCACCAACCACCACATCAACCCCCACCAACTTGAATGTGTCTATTATTACTACACAAACGCTTCCCGGCGGGGGGGCAACTTCATTCGACGGAGTTCGTATTTCACGACGAACCAAACGGTGGTTCAGTCTTGGGAAAAGGGGGTTTACGAGGCGAGCCTTGATAGAGAGAGCAACACCGTTGTTGTGTTCGTGAAGGGTTTGAATCTGAGACCACACAAGGTTTCCGATCCGACCCATTTCCGGTGCCACTTTGGGTTCAAGAACTTGAACAAAGACGGTTCGTTTTTGATAACGACGAGGGCGGTTTCGGTGGCGCAAGAAGTTGTGAGGTGCTTGCTGCCGCAGGGTGTTAGGAACAACACTGATAGGGCTAAAGGGGTTGGGGTTACTGTGAGCCATTTGAGTGGGAATTTCCGGCACCCGGTTCGGACCATATTGCCCTCTATCGCTAGAATTGATGGAAAGGGTAAGAAAAAGAGGGGAAAATATGAGCTTTGTGTATGTACCATGGTGTGGAACCAGGGTTCTGCACTGAGGGAGTGGGTTATGTACCATGCTTGGCTTGGTGTGGAGCGTTGGTTCATATATGATAACAATAGTGATGATGATATTGAGGAGGTGATTCAGGATCTTGATTCTCAAGGGTTTAATGTTACTAGGCAGGTATGGCCTTGGATCAAGACTCAAGAAGCTGGGTTTTCTCACTGTGCTTTGAAGGCTAGAGATGAGTGCAAGTGGGTGGGGTTCTTTGATGTTGATGAGTTCTTCTATTTCCCCAATGAATTCCATCACCAACTTGGGCAGGGTGGTGGTCTTCCCGGTGAGAATTCTCTGCGATCGGTTGTGGCGAATTACTCATCTTCTCGGTCTATTGCCGAGATAAGAACAGCTTGCCATAGCTTTGGTCCCTCTGGGTTGAGATCACACCCTAAGCAAGGGGTTACTGTGGGATACACATGCCGGCTTCAGAGCCCAGAGCGGCACAAATCCATTGTGCGGCCGGATTTGCTCCACGTCAGTCTCCTTAATGTGGTGCACCATTTTCAGCTGAGGGAAGGGTTCAGATATGTGAATATGCCTGAAGGAAGTGCTGTGATAAACCACTACAAGTATCAAGTTTGGGATACCTTCAAAGCCAAGTTCTTCAGAAGGGTTGCTACCTATGTTGTTGACTGGCAAGAGGATCAAAACAAAGGATCAAAAGATAGAGCGCCGGGGCTCGGCACGGAAGCCATTGAACCACCTAACTGGCACCTCCGGTTTTGTGAGGTTTGGGACACTGGCCTGAAGGACTTCCTTCTCTCTTATTTTGCTGATCCTGTAACAGGGTTGTTGCCCTGGGACAGGTCTTTACTATAGTGGACGCTAATCAATCAGGGTGCTAACATCTTGGTAGCTGGTACCCATGTAAAGCATAATATTCATACCTGTAATAGGCAGGCATGCATTCTTTTCATTGATTTTTTTACTTCAGGGGGCCTTTCTGTAACAAAAATTTTGTTTTTCTCTTTGTTTTTTAAATGATTTTATAGATATCAAACAGAATCACAGAGCACATACAGATGTATATTTGCAGCAATATGAATGAATTTCCTTTCTTCTTTTGCCTCAGTACGATTTTAAGATTGTAGTCTATATCATTCTGTAATGTTCAATATGCATCCCAAATGGTGATTGTACCTACTTTTGCAATTTACAAGAAAATCACAGGAAGCTGAACATATGACAATATTACCATTTACCGGTACTTCGGTTGATATCATATATTGGGCAGTGCTTGTTGATTGCATTAGAATAAACAATATTTCAAGGTCATGATTTATTAGGTAGAAGCTTCTGTAGGAATAAGTGGGCAAATATGGGACCATTCCATTGGCTTTGTATGTTTCCCTGTTTTAAAGAGACATTATTTAATTGGGAATTGATCGTAAGCTTTTATTAGTTATTAATGGGGATAGTATAATCTGAGACATAAAAAGCATGGAAGTAGCCTATAATAACAATATGCTTACGTATACAACAAGTTATTCTTGCCTTAAAAGTTTAAATTGATCGTAGTAGTAAATGCAACTTGAGCATTGCTTTATAAAATTAGTGAAATATAAATCGGTCCACTAAACTGTTCGAGTATATGTTTATGCTAAAAAAACAAAACATTATCAAGGTAAATGCTTCAATGAGCCGAAAAAAATTAGGTTTTGTTTTCTAGCCAAAATTATCTCCGTATTTGTGAGATCTTACCGATTAAGTATGGTTATGGTAAGCAACGATAGAGAAGTTATTAATAAGATCATATATGAAAACAGAAATGCGACCTTTGTTATTAACCAACTTAGGTAGACTTTCTCACAAAAAAAAGTTAATAACTATTGGACCCAAAATAAACCCTACACCCTATTGTTTGTGACCAAACTTTTTCTGATCCTACTGCTTCATTCTCTTCATAATTTCGGCCACCTTGGTTTCCCCAAAATTTTGCCACTTTTGTTTCCGGTTTTTCCCCCTCTTTCTCTCTTGTATTAAGAAAAAATTCTTTAAATCCAACTAATTTGAATAAGTCAGTTGGTTAACTCACGTGTACTCTTAAACAAGTATAAAAGTTTGAATAAACAAGTATGCATTAATTTATTGGCTAGCATAGACCATTAAATGAAACTGATGAATTAATTCTTAATTTGCCAAGAGATGAAATTTTTTTTTAAATAAATTAAAAATATTTATTTATTTTTTAAAACAAATAATTTTATCTTTAATTTTTAGAATTTTCTTTTTTGGAATTTGAAACAAGTTCGCCCACTACAAACGATAAATTTGCTTATTTTTATGAAGTTTGTCTATAAAAATGGAAGTAATTCCCTCATTTTTCACTTTTCATCTACAGTGAAACTTCCTCTTTTTTTTCACTTTTTTTCTCCTTTTCACTTTCATCATCTTTTCTCAAGTTTCTTTTCTTTCATCTCCTCACTTCACGTTAAATTTCAAATAAATTATTTAAACTACTTCTTTGTTTTGAATTTATTATTTTTATATAATTAGTTTAGAATAAAATTGTTGATAGCACATGTTAACATTAGAAAGTATTAAATTTATAGACTTAATTAATAAAAATTTTGGAATTTATTATTTAAAATGATTTAGTGAAAAATATAGAGATAACATTTAGAACTAATTACTCAAAAAAATATAAGAACAAGTATTTTTAGAGTTAGTGATTTAGAAATTATTATAAAAATTAATTAGATTTAGTTACTTATTGATATTTTTTTAACTGTTTAGAATATTAGGAATTTTTGAATTTTTTAGGTGTAGAAATTATTGTTAGTAATTTTGTACTCATTTGAATTTAGATACTTTGATAGACTCAGCGTTAGTAGGTTACAAGGATGCGTTGTATATATTAGATCAGGTAGAGCACATTGATGCCAGACCTGACTAACTGGTATACTATTTAATTTTTAGTGTTTAATAAGTTAAAGATATTTATATTATTTTAAGCACATATTTGATATAAATGTTAAATATTTTTTAACCTAATAGGATGTTATGGACGCGTCAAAATTTACTGGCGAGACCCGACGAACGTATCAAAGAATACTTCCGACGGCCTGGTTTTGAGCATGTGGCATACATGGTTGAGTAGGAACATGACTAGCCTTTGGTATCTGTGTTGGTGGAGAGATGGCGGCCAGAGTCCTACACATTTCACATGCCATATAGTGAGATAACGATCACCCTACAGGACGTGACATATCAGATGGGTCTGAAAGTTGATGGAAACCCAGTTAGTGGTTGCGTTAGTGGTTGGGAGCGATACTATAACGGGAGTTCTGTGGAGGAACTGTGTCAGCAGCTACTAGAACATGTACCAGGTCCGAACTATAGACATGGTTAGAATAAGTAGACCGTCAACTTGTCGTGGTTTAGAGACACAGTTTGTTGGGAGTTGGCTGAGGATGTGATTGATGAGCAGCTACTGCAGTACTCCCATGGGTTTATTATGCATATCTTAGGAGGCATGCTATTTCCAGATACATCTGACTCCTATGTGCACATGCGATGGTTACCTCTATTTGGAGAACTTAGATAACTGTGGTTGATTATCTTGGGGTTCAGCTGTTCTTGCATGGTTGTACTGCCATATGTTCGTGCAATAGACTATAGGCAGCGAATTTTGGGTGGATGAGCAGAGTTGCTTCTATCATAAGCATATCATCATATCCCGAGCTGTCGGCCTTCTGGATTTGATCAACGATGATTTCCATTGATGGAGAGGTACGATTAACTTTTAGGAAATGTATTTTTCATTATCATGCAAGTTAATGTATTGTATGAATTTTAATGTTGCAATGTATGACAGGTGGATGGGACACGAGCCACGCAATGACACTACGAAGACCAAACTTCGATCTTGGAGACAGGTTTTGAATAACATAAGCATTTATTAGGTATGTGAGCATCACAAGTTTCTTCTTTGTTGTTGAACTGTTGCCCTCTCATACTCATGCATTGGATCATCATTTAGCCCCCTTAACCAAAGGATCAATCTACATTCATTGCGTCAAGGTTCAGCTCGAATAGTAAGCAGGATAATCATATGGTCTGGTAATAACAGGCTGGGTCAGTGCAACTTGTGACACTGTAAAGTTGTTTAACTCTTTATCTTCTTCCTCAGGTATGTCCACTGGTTCGGCATCTACATCTTCATCATCGGACACAGAGTGAGCTTGATAATGATCCATCATTGGGTCTCTAACTACAAAACCATCATGACTTTCATGATCTGCTTCCAACACACCATCATTATAATCAGTAGGATTTGACTCCTCTTGATTCTCCTCTGGTGACATGTTCAAATCAACCATCAATCTTCTAATGTTTGTTCTGACTGCTCCAGGTGATGCTTTCTCATCACCTACTTTCGACGACGTCGCTACACACATATGAATGAGAAATACAAATAACTCTAGCAAATGGACGTTTGGAAAACGATTATGCCAACCCCTGATTAGTCATATGTCTTCGCCATCACGTAT
Organism: Arachis duranensis; assembly: GCF_000817695.3. Taxonomy (NCBI): domain Eukaryota; kingdom Viridiplantae; phylum Streptophyta; class Magnoliopsida; order Fabales; family Fabaceae; genus Arachis; species Arachis duranensis. The sequence goes on from NC_029776.3 coordinate 30,449,053, forward strand.
TCGATACTTTGGTCAAATAAAAAATTGTTAAAAGTCATGTTTTACATATAAAAATAATATAAACAAAATTTCGAACAAAAAATAAGAAAAAAAACCTTTTATAAATTAAAGTGCCATCTACTTCCATCGAATATTTGTAATAGACTTTTCTCATTCTCTTCATGTTTTGTTGACCAATTTATGTACTATAAAATTTTTCAGCATTACCACCTCTCTCATTTTATTTGATAAGTATACAAAGGTTGGTTGTACAAAAATAAATACATCAGATACTTCACCAAACGCTATTTTACCATCATAATGAATTGATAATAATAATATTCTAAACATTATAGGGAGTATAGTAATGAGAAGTGTAAAATAAAAAAAGGTTAATATAGATATGAATGAAGAGAAATTTGTGTATGCGGATGTATGCGGATATATATATCATGTTGGGGAAAATTCACCGCTCCAGGAGGTGAACTTTATAAAAATAATAAAGTTTGCCGTTGGAGTAGGCGACTTTGCTTCAAACTCTTAAAAAAAAAAAAACAAACGTATTCTAGAAATTAAAGATGAAATTATTTATTTCAAAAAAAATTTTCTAGAAATTAATGTGAGAAACCAATAAAAACTCTAAATCCATTACTCAGTCATTTTTGAAGTTATTACTCAATCTCATGTCTTCGAATTTTTTCTCTCACGAGTCAGAGTCAATTGGTTCATTTCTCTGAAATAACTCAAACGAAATAGGTTTTAATCTTGGTTAAATCTAATTTATTGGAGTTTTAGATGGTTTTTTTATGGATAATTTTGGTGACAATCTATTCATTTTTTGTTTATTGAAACATAATTCTGTCTTTAGTTTAGTTAAAACATATATCATTATTCATTAAGAAAGCTTTATGTAAGAGTGGTATGTGGGTTTGTTTTGAACCAATTAGTTATTGTCCAACTTGGTTAAACTTGGCTTCAAAAAAGCCTTGGTCAACGAACATTTTTGTTTTGTATATATCAAAAATTAATTTTACAAACTCAAGGGACCAAATTACAATTTATAAAACTTAAAATTCTTATCTAGGTCAAGATGTCAGAATACTCTTCAATCTATCAAGGAAAATATTCTCTTTAGACCATTGAAGATAAAGTTATCAAACAAACTTAAGTGGGAAAGCTTGCGATTCCTTGAATATTGATCTTGTTAACTCACAGGGAGATGTTTTACATACTTTGCAAGGGTAGAATCCAGTTTGTCTCCGATAAAAGTAATCCACGCCTGCAATATTTCAACACTATCTTAATGACGTTCTAAGAGGAAAAATTTTAAAGCCACACCGCCTAAAGATATAAAAATTTGAGGTCCTAAGTTAAACAGTAGTAGTACCATAGAATACCATAGCATACAAGATCAATCAACTCATAGAACAGTGCTGAAAAAGTACCTGATCAGAAGAAGTGAAACCTCGTATTGTATCCCCGCCAATAATAGCAATTCCTTTTTCGGCAAGTGGTTGTAAAATTACTGCCTAGCAAAACAAATTTTTTATGAGTAAGTTTTGTCAATATTATAATTACTTAAAATAAGTTACTTTTGATTAGAGGAAATGTCTAAAATTCTGTTCAATATCATGGAATTGCATTCTTTCTGAAACTTTTTTTCATTTGTCCCCCTTACATGGAATGAATGGAAATAACGATATCATTAAGATCTGAGAATAAAAGTTTTCTAATACAAAAGTACTGCTAGAATTATGTTGAGTATTGGATCCATAAATACCAGCTAGTTTAATGTATTAGTTGAAGTTTCTGTTTTTACCAAATTTTGTTAAATCTACACTACTTCCGTAGAGAACCACACCCTCAAAAGCTAGCTATTAAGAGGACAAAACCAATCTCCTTAAATAAGGCACCAAGCATCTCAAACTATTTGATGGGTTCAATCGGCCTCTTACTCGCTAGAATACTCCTTTTCTCTCCATAGGTGGCCCTTTTTATGCCATTGACTACCAATTCTGATATAATTGATAAGCACTTGAGGAAATGGGGAACCACACCTACAAAAGATAGATATTAAGGCGGGATAACCACTTACCTTAAATACAACACAACGTAACCCCATGCTACCCAAGTCCCTACCAAGATCTCACTAAAAGACTCAAGTGCTCCAGTTGCCAAAATATTTAGGTATAAGCCATTCAAGAAACTGACTCCCCGGAAGCTGGACATGAAAATCAATTATCAATCACAGGTCACTATTTCCAGATATACATGTACCCGAAATCCACCCACCTCCCCTCCCATGTTTCACACTTTATAAGATGTATTTTGTGCTTCCTAAATTTTGTTGAAGATAGATCAAAATAATTAATTTTTAAACACAAGGTAAGAATCAACAGCACAAAAATAAGGTCTACAAGAAAATCAGCTAGATGAACCAGTTCAACATATAAAAACACAATACCTGAGTATTTGAAGGCAGAAATGGCAGCTCGGATCTCCCAGGATAAAGAGATAGGTTAGCCAAGTAACTTTCTGAACATACAAAAATTTTTTGGCTGTTCTTAATAATACTTGCACAGATCTTGAAAAGTATTAAGCTGAAGTGAGTAGCAGCAGTTGTGATGCATGACAGGATGAAACATGTTTTGAAAATTTATGAGTAAGATGGTAACAAACTTACGAGCTCCAGATTTCATAACACCCTGATATATTGATCCTTGCATCAATTTATTGGCGTCAACGCTGACAGCCTCACCATTTCCAAGCAAAGATTCTGCTGCAACACCAATTTGAAGTACACAAATGCTCTCATAAACAATAATGAGGGATTGACAACACGTGACGTCTGATAGAGACTCCCACGCCCTGAAAGTAGATAATCAATCAAACAGTTACAAAGAGTGGAGTAATCTTTCCAGTTAAAGAGATAGCTTAGCTTGCCACTTATCATGCACATTAATTTTGTTTCCCCACTAAATAAAATAAGATCTCGTATTCTACTCACATCATATGGTATAACTATTTAAGACATGGAAAAACATAGCTGTAAGATCAAACCTTAAAGCCACAAAGCATCCTTTCCTTATTGTCTATCAATGTAAACTAGACAATTTATACCCGATTATCAATCTTTATTAAGTTAACAAAAAGTGCATGGGACAAGGGGAAGCAGGAACAGGGGAGGAAAACAAACCAATGGAATACACAAATCTACTTAACGTGCATTACCAGAGCAACTCGTTGACCGCAACCTCTGGTAGACCAGTGCACACACTCTTGCATTCAACTCCGTCAGGGTCTACCTGTATAAAAGCATGCATAATAAGAATAAATAAATAAAATTTTGGGCTAGAACAGCAATTTTGAAGCAGCGAATTCAATCAAGAGCCAAATGGAGACAAAAGATAGCAGTTGAAATACAGATTCAAAGAGCTCACTGGCATTATAGATTTGGGTCTTATAGAAAGCCACACTAGGCCTGTCAAAATATTGGTGACGGCTAACCCTAAGGTCAAGAGGTCAGCTCTGGATTGTGAACTGCAAAAAAGAATTCAAAGAATTTTAACCAATGTGTTTAAATTGAAGCCACTTTTATGTGAAACCTTTTTTTACACTTTCTAATTTTGGCATTAATCAAAAGTGATCGATATCATATCAGAGAAATACAAATTTTGTTATAAAATGAATACAAAATATTGTTCAGCCATCATTCCTCTTAAATTGACTTATACATTACCCAATACAACTTTTGATTAATCAATGTAAAGCACTAAGCAAAATCAATTCTGTCACTTAAAATTGAAGGTAAATCAAACACAAGCGTCTAAACTGCACATGATCAGCTAGAAAATTAGAAATTTCAAAATAAGTTTGATGAGCGTTGGATTGTTCCATTGCCCGACATTATATCAAGCAATTTCAAGTTAAAACCCTCAATTACGGACTTCAATTTTCGTTTTAACATTAATTAATACATTTTTATTGATTAAATAAGACACTAAGAGTTGGAGATTGGAGATGAAAAATAATGGACCTGCCGGCATCGGCGATGGGAGCAATGCCGGAGAGGGCGCGATTGAGGAGGACGGTGAAGAGGGAGGCAGCACCAACGTATATAGGGAGGGTGCGAACGACGTCGTCGTTTTTGGATACCCAGTCGGCAAGGAAGTCGCGTTTTGGCTTCGGTCCTTTGTAACTGTCAGCTGAAGAAGAAGACGAAGAAGAACGAGGAGATGAAAGGTTTAAGGTGCGGAAGCGCGTTTGGAAGGCTGGGAGAGGAAAAGAAAGGAATGGTGTTTTCTCTGATTTTGTGGTTCGTTTGGAAAAGGGAATGGGAATGTGAGTGGGAACAGTGAGAGCAGTTCCCGCTTCCATGGACGGAGTGAGTTAGTGGTGTTTGGATGAAACGCTCGTTTTGTGTAGCATAACTCCTAATACCCCAAGCGTGGAACCACTCTAACAGGCCCAGACAGATAGTGGAGAATTGGGGATAGTCCTTCCAAAAAGAGGCCATCCCAAAAACAAAATCAAGTAGAAAGACCAGACAAAAAAAAGTAGTTCTACACCGTCATTTTAAACTCAATAGAGTTCTTGACCAAATAATAGCAAAAATGAGAACCAAAAATAAGGCCAAATCATCATACCAAAAACCAGCAACATAAACAACAATACCTCACAAGTAACAACGCAAACCCAAAAAAGAGAACCCAAAAGGAATCCTCTCTTTAAAGAACCCACCAGAGCAAAAACATAAGGAATCACAACAGAAAATTAACAATAAAAACCATACACTAGGAGCTCAAAACCAAGAAAACCCATCTGGCTAAAAACATGACCAAACACAGAGACTAAAAATCCAGAAAATATCTAACACTAACACCCAACCAGCCATTTATAAAGAGAACCTCCAACAAAGATACATTAAAACACTTACACTTATTAGGACTAGAATGATAATCCGTGCAATTACACGGGATTCATGTATTTTAAAAAAATTTAATTAAAAAATATTAAAATATAATCAAAATAAGTTGGATAAAAAAATATATATATATATATATTCATATTTAAAAAAAATTATGCTTATATTAAAGTAATATCACAGAATATAATAATTATTCAGTATGTTAATTAATATTATAATATAGAATTTAGATCATACGATAAGATAAACATAAAAGTAGTATCGTGTTCAATTTTATAAATTATGCGATAACAAATACAATTTAAAATATAAACAACACAGTTTAAAAGATAAATATGAATAAGAACCATAAATAATATAATTTATGTAAATAATTTTTTTTAATTTATCGTGTTAAAATAATTTATTTTTAGGATGAAATTTTTTTTACAAAAAATATAAGTGATTATTTTTCAATGCTAATAGAGGTCTATCAAAAAGAAAAAGCCAAATGCATAAAAAGATGAACTTAAAGATTTGAAAAATTTACTGTTCATACCCTGGGTCAAAGCTGTCCGACGCGGGATGTTCAACAGACAAAGCGACCGACCTCTTCAGGTCAAGATGATCCGACCTCTTCTCAAAGAGCTCGGCCAAGTCACAAGAAAGCCCAATAAAAAGGCCCAAATAGAGGAACACGTCCCGAAATGCAAGGACAGCCCAAAGCCCGTAGAGATAAAGGCGGTTCCCTTGAAGATAAGATGACCTCACTTGAAGATAAGATAAAGATAAGATAAGATAACTAACTTATCTTATCTAAGGAAGGTCTCTCTACACCTTTATAAATATACTGGAGCACCCAGGTATAACTCATACTCTGATACTACTCAATACCTGCTTAATACCCTTGCTAACTTAAGCATCGGAGTCCCTTGCAGGTACCCCCCACCATCTGGGGACGAAGGAATCAGCACCGCCACCAAGCCCAACAAGTCGGACACAGCAACTCCGACCATTACAGAAGATCTCATCCGAGATCGACCTATAGTTTCAGGTAACCCTCGGAACATTGGCGCCGTTGCCGGGGAACCTGGAAGTCATCCCATCACCATGGAGGACGACCATGACAACGACCACACCACAGATCTAGAGGAAAGAATGCCGCATGAAAATGCAGACACCACACCAAAAGATACTTCCCAAATCAACAACAAGAAGAACTCCCCAAATGAGGGAGCCATGGATGTATTTCAAGACCGGTTAAAACAACTTGAAGAAGAAGCTCTATGTCAACGAGAGGCCGAGAAGGACCTACAAAGGGAAATAAGGCGACACCGGAAATTGGAGAACAAACTCCTAAAACTTGGAGCTGATGTCAAGACTAAAGCCAGCCGATCCATTCCCGAAGATAGCTCCTGCAAGGAGCAAGACCCATTCACCAAGGAGATCATGAAGACGAAAATCCCAAAGGACTTTAAACTCCCAGACATGACCTTATACGACAGCACTACAGATCCCGGCCATCATCTCAGCAACTTCAAAAGCAGAATGTATCTCATCGACGCCTCAGATGCAGTTCGTTGCAAAGCCTTTCCAACTACTTTAACAAAAACAGCAATTAGATGGTTCGACAACCTCCCTCCTAGGTCCATCTCAAGTTTCGACGACATGGCTAAGAAATTCCTGGCCAGATTCTCCATCCAAAAGGACAAAGCTAAACATGCTCCGAGCTTACTGGGAATCAGACAAGGAGAATGGAAAATCCTGCACAACTACATGGAAAGATTCAACAAGACATGCATGGATATATAGAACCTGCCAACAGAAGCCGCTATTATGGGCCTCATTAATGGTTTACGAGAAGGGCCCTTTAGTCAATCTATATCAAAGAAATACCCCACATCTTTGAACGAGGTACAGGAACGAGCGAAAAAGTACATCAACATGGAGGAAAACTCCCGATTAGGAGAGACCTCGAAGGCTGGATTCACCCTCCGGGATAAAGACAAAGATTCCAGAAAGAAGGAAGATCGACATGGAGAGAAAATCAAAAAATACCACAATTACACCCCTCTTCGGGTATCTCTTGTGGATGTATACGAGAGGTTTGCAACATGGAAAAAATACCACCAGCTCGGCCACTCAAAGGCAAAAAAGAGGGGGAAACCGGGCCGAATATTGTGAATACCATCGGATCCACGGGCACTCCACCAATAAGTGTTTTGACTTAAAAATATCATAGAAAAGCTCGTACGAGAAGGAAAGCTAGATCGATATCTGGCCACCCATGATGATGAACAAAGAAAAAGAAGAAGAGCAGAAGATGTCAGACCAACTGCGCGATCATCTCGAACGCCAGAAAGACATATCCACATGATACACGGCGGATTTGTCGGGGGAGGAATCTCCAAATCATCTCACAAAAGACATCTCAAAGACGTATACCACGTCGCAGGAAAGGAGGAAGCACCCGACATCCCGATGATCACTTTTACCAAGGAAGACGCATCCGGCATCGTATCAGGGCATGACGATCCCATGGTCATCACTATTATACTGGCAAACGCAAATCTTCACCGCACGTTGATAGACCAGAGGAGTTCTGCCGATATCTTATTCAAAACTGCTTTCGACAAACTCGGCTTGGAAGAAAAAGAACTCAGAGCATATTCGGACAGCCTGTTCGGGCCTTAGATACCCCAGTTCAACCAATGGGATACATCTCGCTCCACACAACTTTCGGAAAAGGAAGTCAATCAAGAACACTCAAAATAGATTACATCGTAGTCGACGTAAGTTCAGCCTACAATGCCCTAATAGGTCGGACAATGTTAAATCAGCTCGGCGCAATAGTCTCGACTCCGCATCTATGCATGAAGTTCCCAACTTTAGGAGGAATAGCTATGATAAAAGCAGATCAGAAGATGGCGCGCCTGATAAACCACTATTTTATGGTTTATCTTGTGCTTAATTGAGCGGTTTTTATCAACTATTTACCCACTTATTCACACTATTCGCATGTTTTACGTTTTCCTTCCTGATTTTGTGCGATGATTAAAAACATGCTTCTTTGACCTTTAAATTACTAACTTCAATCCCCTCTTATTACCATTAGATGCCTTGATATGTGTGTTAAGTGTTTTCAGAGATTATAGGGCAGGAATGGCTTGGAGGATGGAAAGGATGCATGCAAAAGTGGAAAGAATACAAGAAGTTGAAGGAACTGCAAAGCTGTCAGCCTGACCCTCTCGCACTAAAACGATCATAACTTGAGCTACAGAGGTCCAAATGATGCGGTTCTACTTGCGTTGGAAAGCTAACATCCGATAGGCGACGCGAACGCACACTCCACGCGGACGCGTCGCATCTGCAAATCTCATTCCACGCAGATGCGTGGATGACGCCTCCGCGTCACTTTGCCGCGACCTGTACGGACCAGATTTCATAATCAGCGATTTCTGACCCAGTTTTTGGCCCAGAGAACACAGATTAAAGGTTATAAAGTGGGAAAATGCATCCATTTATAAAAAAGCTTTTCATAATTCATAATTTTAGTTTTAGATGTAGTTTTTAGAGAGAGAGGCTCTCTCCTCTCTCTTAGGATTAGGATTAGAATTTATTTTAGGATTAGGATTTTTTTTCACTTCAGGATTATTTTATCTTCATGAGGTTCAATAATTTATGTTTCTCTTCTACTTTTATTTACTCTGATATTTTTAATTGTGTTTGATTGATGTTGCCCAATTGGCTGATGATATTGTCCATGTTAGAATTGACATTTTCTATTTAATATAATTTGAGGTATTTCAGACTCATGATTGCTTTTCTTTAATTTTAATTTAGATTATTTACTATTGGATTTAATTGATTAACTGGAAGCTCTTGAGTTCTCAACTATTCATGATTGATTGTTATGTCGGCTAATTAACTGGAATTCCACTAACTCTAGTCTTTCCTTAGGATTTGGCTAGGACTTGGGAAATCTAACCAATTGGTTCACTTGACTTTCCCTTGCTTACGCAAAGGTTAACTAAGTGGGATTAACTTCCATTCTTATAGGAGTAACTAGGATAGGACTTCCGAAATTTCATATCTTGCCAAGAGTTTATTTTATAGTTATTTATTTATTTTAATTGTCATTTGAATTACTTGTCATACTTCTTCCTTATCTCCAAAACCCCCAATTTTACCTTTTTCATAGCCAGTAATAAGAACATACCTTCCTGCAATTTCTTGAGAAGACGACCCGAGGTTTAAATACTTTGGTTATCAATTTGTTTAGGGGTTTGTTACTTGTGACAACCAAAACGTTTGTAAGAAAGGTTGATTGCTTGGTTTAGTAACTATACCTACAATGAGAGTTTACTATAACTTCTAAACCATCAATCTTCAGTTCTTCAAAATGGCACCATTGCCGGGGAATTGCAAACGTGTGCCTTATTATTGGTTATTGTAAATATTTTTCAATAAAAAAATATTTCAGATTTTTTTTTATCTTATCTTATCTTAGTTTCAATTTTCAAAAATCAAATCATTTTTTTCAAAAATCATATCTTTTTCAAAATATTTTCCTTTTGTTAGTTTTTGTTTTTATTTTCTTCTACTATTATGAACTCTCACCCCTTTGGCTATGAGTCTGGTTATAATTATGTTGCAGGAAGAGGAGATTATAATGACAACATGCACCATGGTTGGAACAATCAAAGATGGGAGGAGCCACAAGGATTTAATCAATCCTCATGGCAACAACCACCTCCAATGGACTATCAACAACCGTTTTGTGATGCATATCAAGGCAATGGCTATGGTGGGCACTCTTTTGATTATCAACAACCACCACCATATGCCTATGAACCCCCTCCTCAACATGACTTTGGACCACCATACTCACAAACCCCTTTCCACCATTCACCTCCATATGACCCTAACCCGTATCCACCACACCAACCACCTTATGAGCCATATGAACCATATATAGAACCACCCCAATACCAATCCAATTACTCCACATGCACCATATCCATATCCATCAATCCAAGAGCCTTATGGTCCTACTTATGATACCCAAGCGGAACAAGAATCAACGGATCATCTCAAGGAAACAGTGGATCGATTTTAGGCAACCCTTCATCAGTTGAATCAAGCAATAAATCAATTGGCTTACCGACGTTCGGACACTCAAGAAACCCCCATGGCTTCATGTGGACAATCTAATGAAGAACGTAGCATGAAGGAGACATTAGAAACTCCGGTGGACAGTAAGGAGCATGAATTTGTACTGGAACAAGTGGAGGAAGCTGGAATTATTGAAGAAGAAGAAATGGTTGAAGACTTAGGAGATGCAGAACCTCCATGGGAAATTCAAGACATAAAGCCTCCTTCCAAGATGCTTGAGATTAATGTTGAAGAGGGTGTACAACCTCCAAGGCATATCATGGTTGAAGACTTGGAAGAGGTTGATCAAGAGATGGAGATTCAAGAAGAAAAAGCACAACCTCCCATGCCCTTGGTGAACAATGAAGAGGAAATTGAATCAGAAGAAAGCTACCAAGCGGAAGAGGTTGATATTGAAGAAGCTTGCAAAGAGGTGGAAGTTGTCAGAGAAGAGCACAAGGGGAGTGGAGCTTGCAAATTCATTAGAAATATCTCTCCCAAGACCATTACCGTCTGACACAACATTCAAGTGGGTAAAATTCCTATCCTTATCCTTTACTTTCCCACTTGAATATGGGCTACTAGAGACGGATGGTCAGCTGAGAGCTCTTTGTGGCATTAAGAGTAAAAGGAAGATGGTCAGTGGTAAGAATTGTCCTGCCAAGTTCATTATGGTTGGAAGCTTTAAGTTTAAACGCAAAGGTTGGTGAAGAGCTCAACTGAATGGGTCTAGGAAGCTGTTCGGTAGCTGCAGTGAGAATTCAAATTACTTATCACCCGGCTGGAAAAATACAGATCCCGACAAAAATGGGTGTAAAAGCAAGGTTTGGGATCCTGGAATCTGCTCTGACATTTGTCACCCGGGAGCCTAAGAATCTGTTTGAAGCTTCTTAAGGGCTTTACATACCTAGTTTGGGACCTCGGAGGTTACTGGAGATACAAACATTGGTGGAGATTCCTGGATGAGTTCAAGCATAAACCACCATAACAGGAAGCTCACCAAATGTCCAACATAAGGACTTTAACTAAAAGTGCTAGGTGGGTGACAAACCACCATGGTATGATCGTTCCTTTTTCATTTTTATTTAGTTTTATTTGTTTTCAAGTTTTATTTTATTATAATGAACCTGGAGTTTTGCATCACATTCATATTAACACTGCATTCTGCATTTCTTCAGATTCAAACAAACAAAAGCATGCACGCGACGCGGCAGCATTGCTGACGCGTCCGCGTCACCAGTGCAATGGGAAGAAAAGAAAACGAACAGAAAGTCACGCGAGAGCGTGGCTGGAGGCGCGCCTTTAGCATAATTGGACCCCATGCAACCGCGTCGTTGACGTGTCCGCGTTAGGTGGGAACATTGGCCTCCCACGCGATCGCGTCACCCACGCGGCCGCGTGACCTGAAAATCGACGTCAAAAGGGTGCATGGCCGAAAGATGAGTGATAAACCCCATTTGTAGGGTTTATCTTGTGCTTAATTTAAGGGATTTTATGACCTTTTACCCACATTTATTCAATGAAATAGCATGGTTTTATAACTTCTCCCTTAATTGTGCTTAAGAGTGAAAACATGCTTTTTAGGTCTTAAAATAGCTAAATCTAATTCTCCTTGATTCCATTAGATGCCTTGATATGTTTGTTAAGTGATTTAGGGTTTAGGAGGAAAAGATTGGATTGAGGGAATGAAGAAAGAAACATGAAAAGTTGGAGAACTCATGAAGAAATGAAAGAACCGGAAAGCTGTCAAGCCGACCTCTTCGCACTTAAACGACCATAACTTGAGCTACAGAGGTCCAAATGATGCGGTTTCAGTTGGGTTAGAAAGCTAACATCCGGGGGCTTCGAAACGATATAAGATTTGCCATAGTTGCTACACGTATGGTGGCGCGCACGCGTATAGTACGCGCACGCGCCGTTGCTGCCACCTGGTTCACTTAAAGTAAAACGTGGCCGGCGATTTTAGAAGTCTTGTGGGCCCAATCCAACTCATTTCAATGCTATTTAAGCCAAGGATTGAAGGGGGAATGAACATACTTTCATGCATTAGATGTTAGTTACCATTAGTCATAGTTTAGTTCTAGAAACTACTTCTAAAACTACTTCTAATCCTAATCCTAATCCTAGAGAGAAGTGAGAGCTTCTCTCTCTAGAAACTACTTCTA
>NC_029776.3:30461340-30521974 GCF_000817695.3 Arachis duranensis
ATTCTATTCTTTTGTTGTAATTTCCTTTATGTTGTTCTTGTGTTTTTGTTGTAGATCTACTTTTGTTTCTTCTACTTTCTTCCAATTCAATTCAAGGTAATTCATAATAGATGTGTTTCTTTTGATTGTTATTATTAATTCTTTTCAATAATTGTTGTTAGATTCTACTCTTGTTATCAATTTACTATGCTTTTCTTTTGTACCCTCCAAGTGTTTGATGAAATGCTTGGTTGGATTTTAGAGTAGAATTTTATACTCTTGGCTTGGAAAGGTGACTTAGGAACTCTTGAGTTACTAATGTCCAAGTAATTGATGATTGGGTCCCAAAATAACTCACAACCAATAACAAGACACTCTATTGTAATTCCTAGGGAGAACGACCCAAGGTTTCAATACTTCAGTTTATAAATTTAGGGGTTTGTTTTAGTGACAAACAACTTTTTGTATGAAAAGATTATTGTTTGGTTTAGGAACTATACTTGCAACGAGAATTCATTTGTGAAATTCTAAACCATCAAAAATCCAATCATCAAAATGGCGCCGTTGCCGGGAGTTGCAATGGTGTTATGTTATTGGTTATTGTACATATGTGAATAGTGTGAATATCTTGTTTTTTGCTTTATTTGCTAGTTGTAGAATTTTATTTCTCTTGTTTTCCATTATCTTTTGATTTTTGTTCTCTCTTTCCATTATGAATTCTCATTTTGGCTATGAGTGTGATTACAACTATGCTGTAGGAAGTGGAGATTACAATGAAGTTGTGTATCAAGGATGGGATAATAAAAGGTGGGAAGAGCCATATGCTTATGATCAATCCTCATGGCAATAACCCGCACCAATGCACTATGAAGAAGAGCCATTCTATGATGCATATCAACCCAATGGCTATGGTGAATCTCCTTGTGATTTTCAAGAACCACCACCATATGCCTATGAGTCATATCCTCAACATGAACCTCAACCACATTCACAGCCTATTTTCAACAAACACCTCCATATGACCATGATCCTTACCCACCATACCAACCTCCTTTTGAACCATATGAGCCATACATGGAACCACAATTCCAAGATTACTACTCCCAAGAACCACCTCAATACACACCACCACCTTACCAAGAAGAACCACCTTCCTATAATGAACCCTTTCTCCAAAATGATGAACCCTCCCATCCACCCCAATCTCTAATGGATGAAACCCTCGGTGTTCTTCTTCAAGGACAAGAGGAGATGACAAGGGATGTGCAACAATTCATGACCGCCTTGGATAAGGTGGTAAACCGGCTAGCATCCCAACTTTTGGACACTCAAGGAACTCCCATGGCTACATGTGGAGAATCTAAAGAGGAGCATAGCTTAAAGGAGAGATTGGAAACTTCGATGGAAAAGGAGGAATGCTACTTTGTGTTAGAACAATTGGAGGAACCTATGACCATTGAAGAAAAGGAAGAAGTGGTTGAAGACTTAGGAGATGCGGAACTTCCATGGGAACCTAGAGTTATAGAAAACCCCTCCAAGAAGATTGAAGTTGATGTTGAGGAGGAATGTGCACAACCTCCAAGGCATATCCCATATGAAGACTTGGAAGGAGTAAAGCAAGAATTGAGTTCCCTTGGTGATGAAGATCATGCATCCACTCTTCTTGGTGAAGAATCCTTTGAATTTGAAGAACCTTCTCCCAATGAATTTGAAAGTGATGTGAAGGTAGATTTCTCTCAACCTCCTATTTATGACTTGAGTGATGGAGAAGAGTTAGATGAAGTTGATGAACAAAGGATTGAGAATGAAGAGGTGGAGATTGACAAGGAAGCAAACAAGGGAGTAGAGCTTGCAAGCACATTGGAGATACCTCTCCCCAAGCCACCACCATCCATTCTCTCATTCAAGTGGGTAAATTCCTTATACTTAAGCTTTGTTATTCCCCTTGAATATGGTTTGCTTGAGACGGATGGTCAACTTAGAAAAATTAGTGGCTTTAGGAGTAAAAAGGAGATGGTTAGTGGTTGGAAATTCCATCCTAGGCTTATTATGGTCACATGTCCAAAGCTTGATAGCAAAGGTTGGTGTATAACTAAAGTACATGGGTCTAGAAGGATGTTTGGTCACTTTGTTGAGAATTCACCTTGCTCACCACCCACATGGATTAATGATAATTAACTTGGAGATGGGTGTGAAGACAAAATATGGGATCCGGGAACACATGAGGATCAACATTGGGAGCCCATGGTTTGTGAAGAACTCTATCAAAGCTTGGAGATATTAATCTTGAATGATGGAGCTCATTGGAAGTCCAAGCATTGGTGGAAGTTCCAAGATGAGTACAAGCACAAGCCACCTTGAGAGAAGCTCCCCATAAGTCCAACTTAAGGACAATAAATAAAAGTGCTAGGTGGGAGACACCCCACCATGGTAAACTCTTTCCATACTCTTTTAGTTTGTTAATAAGTGAATTGAGTTACCGTTGTAGGTAGATTCTCATTTTCATTTTTATCTTTTGTAAATATTGGTAGAATTAGTTTAATCTCTTGTTTTTATTGTTTTATTGAGTTTAGTTAGTAGTATAGTATGTTGAATAAGGTTCTAGGGTGTTTTGGTAGTTGTTTGGAGGATTGAAAGGCTTGGATTGGTGCAAGAACTTCGAAAAAAAAAATAAAAAAAAAACAGAGCACCATCCACGCGTGCGCGCACATAACGCGTACGCGCACCTGAGCATTTTTTCGACCATCCATGCGGACGCGCACTGTACGCGTACGCGTGGATGCAAAAATTCGACCCCAGCCAAAAACCCGAGAGTTAGGCCTACACTGTGCGAACATTAGACCTGAGGCACAACTCTATGCACGCGTGCGCGCACCAGGCGCGTACGCGCACATGATCTTAAATCCGCAATGCACTGTGCGCGCGCGCGTTGATTGCACAATCTGCACCCCCGGTACTTTTACCCGAGAGTTGTGCCAGACTTGGGCCGACACTATGCCTCCGGCCTAACTCGACGCACACGTGTGCGCACTTGGCGCGTACGCATCCTTCGACCAATATACCCATCGATGCGTAAACGTGCATGACGCGCACGCGTCGGTAAAAAAAAAAGAGTTTTTTTTCTCATCTTCCATTTTCTTTTGTTCACTACATTCGCATACTTCTACTCTTTCCATTTTCATTTTGTTTCTATAGCATGTTTTCAGTTTTTTTTCTAAGTGTCATTCAATAATGGTGTTGGATTCTTACACTCAATTGTTGAGAAATTCTTGCATTATTTTGGTGCCTCTTGACTTGTTTGATATTGTTGGGTGATGAAACTTTTAAATCAATGCTTCATTTTGTATGACTCTTATGTTCTTTGTGCATTGATATGACCTTATATTGTCTTTCATGGCCCACTCTCTCTTGTTCGAACTTGATGCTCATCATGCTCTTCATGCTTTGACCTTACTCTTGCATCAAGTATCATTGATATGCCATTTTCTCTTATTGTTTCCTCCTCTACATGTTGTAGCTACCATGTAGTAGAGAACCATACTCCTACTTGGCATTAACCCCGCCTATGTTCTATTTGCTTTGATCTCTTTGTCATAGGCTTAATATTCCTTTCCTTTTCTATCCTTTTAGGTTGGCCACCAAGAAGGGAGAAATGAATAGCTTTAAATGGGGCAACAAACAAGTCATCCGCACAATCTTTTGACGGAGCTCATCAATTGTAGTAACCCGTCAACCTTGCTCTCTCTTGAGTGCACCGAGGACGGTGCAAACTTTTAAGTGTGGGGAGGTCGTCCGACCATTCGGCGATTTTGGGTGACAAATTTCTAATCCCAACACTTTTGCATTTCATTTTAGGTTTTTAGGATTTTTGTTGTATTTTCTTATTTTTTTTGCATATATATACAAAATAAGCTTAGTCAAAATAACGAAAATTTTCAAGGATTTCTATCTATAAGGCACCTCAATTGATTTGAGTGAAAACTTTTCATAGAACTTGCTTGAAATATATATATTGTGGATCATGTTTTTGAGCTAAAAACACAAGCAAGTGAGTTTTGAGCCTAATGGTGTGGTTACATCTTATAACCACTTATTTTCCTTCTTGTGTGCATTATTCTCTTTCTATGAATGTAGTCTTTGATTTGTTTGATCCTTTATATCCATTATTTAGTGTATTCATGCATTTATATGATTGGGGCCATCATTTCATTAGCTTACTTACCCAAATAGCCAACCTTTTATCATCCATTGTTAGCCAATTTGAGCCTACGCTTAACCCACTTCGTTCTTAATTTAGCACATTATAAGCCTTAAAGCGGAAAACAATAAATGTCCTTATTTTGATCTTTGATTAGCTTAGGCTAGTGTGTGTGAGTATCATTCAAGTGTGGGAACCTTGGGACATTGGGTGAATAAAAGGGTAGTTTTGTATTATTATTGGAAATATTGGGAATTGGGTACATACTCATGTATTGATCAAATGTAAAACCTTATGCATTGAGGTTCTTGTATATAGAAAGAAAAAAAAATGAGAAAAACAAAAGAAAAAAAAAGAAAAAAGAAAAAAATAGAAAAAGAAAGAAAAAGAAGAAAAAGAAAGAAATAAAAAGGGGACAAAATGCCCCAAAGTGAAGCTCAATAAGATCAATGTAGTGTTGTGAAATGAAAAAGAAAATGCATGAGTATGTGAAAAAGTGAAGAATGGGTAGTTAGATTAGAACTTAATTGTATAGGATGTCATATGTTAGGTGGGAAGTTTAAGCTTATCAAAGATTCAAATTTCAAGCTCACTTAACCACATATGCATCATACCTTAACCCTAGCCCCATTACAACCAAAGAAAAGACCTCATGATACTTGTATGCATGCATGAAGTAATTGTTGATTGTTAGAAGAAAAACAAATCTTAGAAAGCATGATTAGGGGAGAATTGAGAGAATCAACCCTAAACACTTGAGCGAATAGAGTGCAAATACATCCGGTGAGGGTTTGATGCTCAATTACATGTTTCCACCTATGATCATCTCTTCGCATGCAAGTTTGTAAAAATATTTAATAACTCGATTCAATTTTGGATTAGACTTGCTAGTCCTTAGCCCTTGTGCATATATGCTTCTTGGGAATTGATTTATTTTGACCAAGCAATTGCATTCATTTAGATAGTTGCATATAGGTAGATTGCATTTAGTTAGTTTCCATTGAATAAATGCCATACCCTTACTTCATTATTGGTTTTAGCATGAGGACATGCTTGGTTTAAGTGTGGGGAGGTTGATAAACCCCATTTGTAGGGTTTATCTTATACTTGATTTAAGGGATTTTATGACCTTTTACCCACATTTATTCAATGAAATAGCATGGTTTTATAACTTCTCCCTTAATTATGCTTAAGAGTGAAAACATGCTTTTTAGGTCTTAAAATAGCTAAATCTAATTCTCCTTGATTCCATTAGATGCCTTGATATGTTTGTTAAGTGATTTAGGGTTTAGGAGGCAAACATTGGATCAAGGGAATGAAGAAAGAAGCATGAAAAGTTGGAGAACTCATGAAGAAATGAAAGAACCAGAAAGCTGTCAAGCCGACCTCTTCGCACTTAAACGACCATAACTTGAGCTATAGAGGTCCAAATGATGCGGTTCCAGTTGGGTTAGAAAGCTAACATTCGGGACTTCGAAACGATATAAGATTTGCCATAGTTGCTACACGTATGGTGGCGCGCATGCGCATAGTACGAGCACGCGCCGTTGCTGCCACCTGGTTCACTTAAAGCAAAACGTGGCCAGCGATTTTAGAAGTCTTGTGGGCCCAATCCAACTCATTTCTGATGCTATTTAAGCCAAGGATTGAAGGGGGAATGAACATACTTTCATGCATTAGATGTTAGTTACCATTAGTCATAGTTTAGTTTTAGAAGTAGTTTCTAGAGAGAGAAGCTCTCACTTCTCTCTAGAATTAGGATTAGGATTAGGTTTAGTTCTTAGATCTAGGTTTAGATTCATCTTCTTCTACTTCTACCTTTCAATTCCTTGTTGTTACATTCTTCTTCCTCTATTCTTTTGTTGTAATTTCCTTTATGTTGTTCTTGTATTTTGGTGTAGATCTACTTTTGTTCCTTCCTTTCTCTTTCAATTCAATTCAAGGTAAATCATAATAATTGTGTTCCTTTTGATTTGTGTTGTTAATTCCTTTCAATAATTGTTGTTAGATTTTGTTCTTGTTGTTGATTTACTATGTTTTCCTTTTATGCCTTCCAAGTGTTTGATGAAATGCTTGGTTGGATTTTAGAGTAGGATTTTATACTCTTGGCTTGGAAAGGTAACTTAGGAACTCTTGAGTTACTAATGTCCAAGTAATTGATGATTGGGAGCCATTTACTCTAGTTCTCACTAATTGAATTAGTGGAGAGTTAGGACCTATGGACTTGGATTGATATATCTCATTCAACTTTCCTTTACCATTAGTTAGAGGATGATTTAGTGAGATTAATCCTTGCCAATTCTCATATTGTGGTTAGTGATTAGGATAGAGATCCTTGACCACCAACCCTTGCCAAGACCTTTTTAGGCCTTAGTTTACTTTCTTGCCATTTATCTTTCATGCTTCATATCAAAACCCCAAAATAACTCACAACCAATAACAAGACACTCTATTGTAATTCCTAGGGAGAACAACCCGAGGTTTCAATACTTCGGTTTATAAATTTAGGGGTTTGTTTTAGTGACAAACAACTTTTTGTATGAAAAGATTATTGTTTGGTTTAGGAACTATACTTGCAACGAGAATTCATTTGTGAAATTCTAAACCATCAAAAATCCAATCATCAATGAGCTGGAGTGATACTGGACTGGCGCTAGACGCACAGACCTTACCACGCGAACGCGTTATATCCCAATATTGGTCCACCACGCGATCGCGTCACCCACGCGACCACGTCACTCTAAAATTTGGCAATATGAGCTTCAAACAGAAAGTTACGCGACCGCGCGGCTGCCCTCGTGCTAATGGCACAGATCGATCTACGCGACCGCGTGGATGACGCGTCCGCGTCATTTCATAGATGCGCTATCCACGCGACCACGTCACTCACGCGTCCGCGTCACAAGCGGCGCACAGAATATCCAGATCAGCCAATTTTCTTATCTTTTCTTCTCTAATCCTAATTTTTCTATCTTTTCTTATTCTTTCTTCTTTCTTTCTTACTTTATTTCTTTCACTTCTCATTCCTTTTCACCTTCATTCTATTTTATTTAATTTAATTGCATATTTTCCTTCATTGCATTTTTTTCATTTTGTGCATATTTTTATTTTCTTTTCTGAATTTGTTATTTTTATATTGGTGTTAAAAAAAATTTAATTGGGAAATTATTTTCTTGTGAGTTGTTATGAAATTGTTTGACAATTATATATTTCTTTTTGAAGGGTTGCTTGCATGTTCAATTTAATACTTTCAATAGCTTATTCACCATGCATGCTTTGTGTTTGTGAAAATGCTCATATGGCATTTTGCACTATTTTTAGATTTCTTTTAAATCTACTACTCTAAATGTCTGCTTTTGACATAACCCCTTCTCTTTTTTAATATTTAAAATATAATTATTTTTACAAACATATTATTAATGTGAGAGACTCGGTAATCTAATTTGGACATTGAATGCTTGACCTATGCTACTCATGCCCTTTGTCGGCATGCCAATAAACACCTTGCATTCAATTTTCCTCACATGCGCTTGCTATATTTCCATTGATGACTTTTCACATGTAGTCATGACCATGTGTTAATGTCATTCTTCTTTACTGTGCATTGATTACCACCTTTCCCGTTCTCTTCCTTGTTGGAACCCCTAGCTTTACTTGTTACTTTCCTTTTCCCCTTTCAGGATGGCCACCAAGAAGGGTAAAGAGAGAAAGCTACTCCTAAACCACCGGCAAAGAAAGGAACACAAAGAGCACCAGCCGAGGAACTACAACCTCCATCCACCTACACATCTCAGCATGCACCGAGGACGGTGCAATCTTTAAGTGTGGGGAGGTCGATACCGATCTCCACGGGTTAGTTAGTCCCTTCTTAACACCAATGTTAATTTGTTAATTGTTGCATTTGTTTGATTTTATGCATTTAGTCACTACTTGGTTGAAGTAATATTTTCTTTTTCAAGAAATTTTTATGGTATTTCACTAATTTAAATTGAACATTTTTTGTTAAATTTGTTTGAAGTTGTATTTGGAACATGGTTTTCGAGCCAAAGAACACACAACCCGTGAGATTTTGAGCTTATTTATATGGTTACAATATTTAACCATGATATTTTATTCTTGTGTGTTTTTCTTCTCTATGATTGCAATCTACATTTTGTTCCAGTCTATATGTCCTTTGTTTAGTGTATTTACATGCTTGCATATGATTGAGGCCATATTTGATTATTAACTCACTTATCCCAAATAAAGCCTACCCTTTCAATCACCTTTGTCAGCCGCCTTGAGCTTTTAATCCCCTCTTGTTCTATAACCACATTACTAGCCTTAAGCAGAAAAACAAAATAAAAATCCCAAGTTGAATCCTTGGTTAGCTTAAGATAGAAATTGTGTAATCGTTTAAGTGTGGGGAAACTTTATGGGAACATGGATGATAGAAACAAGGTATAAAGTTGAAAAGAATAAAGATATTTCAAAATAAAAATTTTTGGGAAGCATGCTCATGTGAAATCAAAGTAATTAAATTACCATGTGCATATATAAAAAAAATTTATTTAAATAAAGGGGATACAAAAGAATTCCCCAAATGCAAAAAGAATCAATGCACATGGGACAAAATTCAAAAATAAGTTTGATACATGAGCATGTAATACAAAAGTGGAAAAAATTTGGGTAGCTAGGTAAAGTATTTTAAAATTGTATAAAGAATGTATATGTTAGGTGAGATCTTAGACTAATCAAGGATTCACTTTGTTAGCTCACTTAGCCTTATATATATATATATATATATATATCCTTACCTTTACTTCAGCCCCATTACAACCCTAAAAAGACCTCATGATGTTTGTATTGGTACATTAAATATTTGTTGATTGGTTAGATGAAAAACAAAGTTTAGAAAGCATGACTAGGGAAGAGTAGAGTGATTGACCCTAGACACTTGAGAGATTAGAGTGATATATACTACCAGTGAGGGTTCAATGCTTAATCCTATGCTCCTTACTTTCATGAGTTATCTTCTTACAAGTTTACTTGCTTTTTATTGTATGATTTGAATTAGTGAGATTTGATTTATATTTGTCTTGAAGAATTTATTTACTCTTAACCAAGTAAGTAAAAGCATTTAGCATGTAGTTGCATTCATAGGTTGCATTGCATATATTCTACCATCCCTCTTCACCCCTTTATAGCTTCTCTTGAGCTTAGAATGAGGACATGCTAATATTTAAGTGTGGGGAGGTTGATAAACTACTATTTTATGGTTTATCTTGTGCTTAATTGAGTGGTTTTTATCAACTCTTTACCCACTTATTCATACTATTCGCATGTTTTACGTTTTCCTTCCCGATTTTGTGCTATGATTGAAAACATGCTTCTTTGACCTTTAAATTACTAACTTCAATCCTCTCTTATTAACATTAGATGCCTTGATATGTGTGTTAAGTGTTTTCAGAGATTACAGGGCAGGAATGGCTTGGAGGATGGAAAGGAAGCATGCAAAAGTGGAAAGAATACAAGAAGTTGAAGGAACTGCAAAGCTGTCAGCCTCACCCTCTCGCACTAAAATGATCATAACTTGAGCTACAGAGGTCCAAAAGATGCGGTTTCACTTGCGTTGAAAAGCTAACGTCTGGGGCTTCGATTTGATATATAATTTGTCATAGTGGCCATACAGATAGGTGACGCAAACGCGCGCTCCATGCGGACGTGTCGCATCTGCAAATCTCATTCCGCGCGGACGCGTGGATGACGCCTCCGCGTCACTTTGCCACGACCTGTACGGACCAGATTTTATAATCAGCTATTTCTAGGCTATTTCTGACCCAGTTTTCGGCCTAGAGAACACAAATTAGAGGCTATAAAGTGGGAGAATGCATCCATTCATAAAAAAGCTTTTCATAATTCATAATTTTAGTTTTAGATGTAGTTTTTAGAGAGAGAGGCTCTCTCCTCTCTCATAGGATTAGGATTAGAATTTATTTTAGGATTAGAATTTCTTTTCACTTCAGGATTATTTTATCTTCATCAGGTTCAATAATTTATGTTTCTCTTCTACTTTTATTTACTCTGATATTTTTAATTGTGTTTGATTGATGTTGCCCAATTGGCTGATGATATTGTCCATGTTAGAATTGACATTTTCTATTTAATATAATTTGAGGTATTTCAGACTCATGATTGCTTTTCTTTAATTTTAATTTAGATTATTTACTATTGGCTTTAATTGATTAACTAGAAGCTCTTGAGTTCTCAACTATTCATGATTGATTGTTATGTCGGCTAATTAACTGGAATTCCACTAACTCTAGTCTTTCCTTAGGATTTGGCTAGGACTTGAGAAATCTAACCAATTGGTTCACTTGACTATCCCTTGCTTACACAAAGGTTAACTAAGTGGGATTAACTTCCATTCTTATAGGAGTAACTAGGATAGGACTTCTGAAATTTCATATCTTGCCAAGAGTTTATTTTATAGTTATTTATTTATTTTAATTGTCATTTGAATTACTTGTCATACTTCTTCCTTTTCTCCAAAACCCCCAATTTTACCTTTTTTATAGCCAATAATAAGAACATACCTCCCTGTAATTCCTTGAGAAGACGACCTGAGGTTTAAATACTTCGGTTATCAATTTATTTAGGGGTTTGTTACTTGTGACAACCAAAACGTTTGTAAGAAAGGTTGATTGCTTGGTTTAGTAACTATACCTACAACGAGAGTTTACTATAACTTCTAAACCATCAATCTTCAGTTCTTCAGTGCCGCTGTTACAACTAAACCTCAGAGGCAGAGGAGAAGAATTCCACACAATTGAGCTCGGAGGAGTTTAGAGGCGGGAAGAGCTCCGCCCACAACCTGAAGGTGAAATAGAGAAAATCCAGATCGGGGATACCCCGGAACAAACGACCAATATCGGCACACTCCTAAAAGGAGACATAAAAGAATCACTCATACAGTTTCTACGAGACAACGCCGACCTCTTTGCGTAGAAGGCCGCAGACATGCCAGGCATAGATCCCAAGCTAATGTGCCACAAGCTAGCAGTCTACCCAGGATCTCGGCCGGTATAACAAAGGCGTAGAAAGCTAGGACTAGAACGCTCTCAAGCTGTAGAAGAACAGGTACGAGCTCTACTGGAAGAAGGTTTCATAAGAGAAGTCAAATACCCGCTATGGCTTGCTAAAAAAGTCAAACGGGAAGTGGAGAATGTGCACTGACTATACCGATCTCAACAAAGCCTGCCCAAAAGATCCTTATCCACTCCCAAGCATCGACGCACTGATAGATGCCTCCTTCGGATATAAATACCTCTCCTTCATGGATGCATACTCGGGATATAACCAAATCCCAATGTACCCACCCGACCAAGAAAAAACCTCATTCTTAACCCCAAAGGCAAATTACTGCTACATTGTTATGCCATTCAGTCTTAAAAACGCGGGAGCCACTTACCAAAGATTAATGAACAAGGTTTTTTCGAATCACATCGGAAAGGTCATGGAAGTCTACGTGGACGACATGCTAGTAAAGATGCAAAACGAAGAGATGTTATTATCCGACCTGACATAAGTATTCAACACTATAAGACGACACGGCATGCGACTCAATCCCACAAAATGCACCTTCGCAGTAGAAGCTGGTAAATTCTTGGGTTTTATGATCACACAGAGAGGAATCGAAGCAAACCCGGATAAGTGCAGGGCTATACTCGACATGAAAAGTCCGACTTGTGTCAAAGAGGTACAACAACTCAACGGGAGGTTGGCAGCCTTGTCCAGATTCCTGGCCGGATCAGCAATAGGATCTCTCTCCTTCTACGCCACTCTAAGGAAGGGAAAGGAGTTTGAATGGACAGCGGAATGTGAGCAAGCCTTTCAAGACTTCAAAAGATTCCTGGGACGGCTACCTATACTAACTCGGCCACGGGAAGGAAAACCACTCATATTGTACCTCGCGGTAGGAAATCGGGTAATAGCCTCAGCACTGGTCCGAGAAGACAATAGCGGGCAACATCCCATATACTTTATCAGCAAAGCATTACAAGGATCCGAGATGAACTACTAGAAAATAGAAAAGTTCGCTTACGCTCTTATACTAACATCACAACGACTTTGCCTATACTTCCTGGCTCAGACCATTAGAGTTCGGACCAACCAATCCATAAAAGGGATCTTACAGAAAACAGACTTGGCAGGCAGAATCTTACAATGGGCAGTCGAGTTATCCAAATTCGATCTTCAATACGAAGCTCGGACGGCCATAAAATCTCAATATCTGGCCGACTTCATCGCAGAATTCACGGACACACTAGAAATCCCACAGAATTGAATCTCTATGTGGATGGTTCCTCAAATAAAATGGGAAGTGGTGCGGGTTTAATAATTGAAAGCGACCAGGAAACCCAAATCGAACTCTCCCTCAAATTCGGGTTCCCTGCCTCAAACAATCAAGCAGAATATGAGGCACTACTAGCTGGTTTGTAGCTGGCTAGGGATGTTGGAGCTCAAAAACTTATCATCTTCAGTGACTCACAGGTAGTTACCTCACAAATAGCAGGAAGCTACCAAGCCAAAGATCCCATTATGAAAAAGTACTTGGACAAAACCAAGGAACAGCTCGGACAATTCGGAGAATATGAGATTCGTCACATACCCCGAAAACAGAATGCCCGGGTCGATGCACTCTCAAAACTAGCCAGCACCAAACTAGGGGGCAACAATAGAAGCCTCATCTAAAAAATTCTACAGAATCCATCAATCTCAGAAGAAGAAAAAGTCCTAGCCATAACAGGTCGCGATCAGGGATGGATGACTCCCATAATTAACTACCTCAGAACAGAAGCTCTCCCCACAGATGAGAAAGAGGCAAAGAGGTTAAAACGGGAAGCACAATACTATACCATAATAAATAATACTCCATACAAAAGAGGAATTTCAATACCACTGTTAAAGTGCGTGCCGACTTCCAACACAAAAGACGTCCTAGAAGAAGTACACAGTGGCATTTGTGGCGATCCTAGAAAAAAGGTACTTTGAGCAGGATTTTATTGGCCAACCCTACAAAAAGAAGCTGTAGAATTTGTAAAGACATGTTCATCATGTCAGAAACATGCCAACTTCCATATCGCCCCACCAAAGGAACTCATCAGCGTGAGCTCACCTTGGCCGTTCGCAAAATGGGGACTCGACCTTCTCGGACCTTTTTCTCAAGGATCGGGACAAGTCAAATTCCTCATAGTGGGAATAGACTACTTCACAAAGTGGATTGAGACAGAACCCCTAGCTAACGCCACTGCTCAAAGAAGTCAAAAATTCCTATATATAAACATCGTTACAAGGTTTGGGGTTCCATATTCCATCACCACAGACAATGGTACTCAGTTCACAGATGCAGGCTTCAGAAAGCTAGCAGCCGACTTGAATATAAGACAGCAATTCACCTCTGCCGAACATCCCCAAGCCAACGGACAAGCTAAAGCTGCCAACAACGTCATACTGGCTGGGTTGAAGCGGAGGTTACATGATGCAAAGGGAGCCTGGGCCGAGGAGCCACCACAGGTTTTCTGGGCATATCGAACAACACCATATTCCACCACAAAGGAATCACCCTTCCGATTAGCATATGGAATGGAGGCAATGATCCTAGTAGAGATTGAAGAAAGGTCGCCTAGAGTGATCCACTATAGCGAAGAAGCCAACTCCCAACTTCAAAGGGAAGAGCTCGACCTACTTCCGGAAGTCCAAGAAAGAGCTCGGATAAGGGAAGAGGCATTAAAACGATGAATGGCTTCCAGATACAATCAAAAGGTAATATAGTGAGCCTTTGCTGAGGACGACCTCATTCTAATCAGAAACAACATTGGAACAACTCGATCTGGAGAAGGAAAGCTGACAGCAAAATGGAAAAGACCCTACCGAGTCATAGAAGTGCTGGAAAAAGGCTACTACAGGCTTTCCGAACTCGACGGGAGAGAGCTTTCTAGGTCACGGCATGCCTGAAACCTAAGAAGGTACTATAGTTAGGGATGATAAAGGATATTGGGACAAGGCGCACTCTTTTTCTTGAAAAGGTTTTTTAATGAGGTGCCAAGACCAAGACCTACAAATCACTTGACTTAGGAAATTAACCCCCGCATGTATATATTTGCATTTTCTTTTAATAAGATCTATTTAGATTTTCTACAAACGCTCAAGCCGCATTATTCTGAAACATTCATCGTCCGATTATAAAGCTATAGATCGACAGAAAGTAAAAACCAAATTCACTGCGCGATCATGATAAAGACCAAAAATGAAAACCAAATTCATTAAAAGGTCGACCAAACGAGGGTTAAAACCCGAACTCTACGAAATCGGCAAAAATGAAAACGAAATAATGCAAGAAATTATAGAAAGTGATCCAAAGAAATGACCTGACGAGGTCCTAATAAAATGGATTGCTATAAAATAACGTGAAGACTGGCCGGCATAAAGAAGTCAGACCAGCCACAACGACCCAAGTTATAAGTAAAGCCCTGGAAAGAGGTTTGGCCAACCCTATAAAAGAGGATTACTTTAACTTAGAAGAGCCCGGCATGATGAAGTCAGACTCCTACGAAAAAGTTACAAAAGGTAATCCCTGAAAGAGACCTGAACAAGGTCCAAGAAAGAGGATTACCAAGTAACTCGACAGGGCCCGACATGATGAAGTCGGCCCAAGATGTAAAGTTACAAAAGATAATCCCTGAAAGAGACCTGAATAAGGTCCAAGAAAGAGGATTACCAAGTAACTCGACAGGGCCCAACATGATGAAGTCGGCCCAAGATGTAAAGCTACAAAAGGTAATCCCTAAAAGAGACCTGAACAAGATCTAAGAAAGAGGATTACCAAATAACTCGACAAGGCCCGACATGACGAAGTCGGCCTAAGATACAAAGCTACAAAAGGTAATCCCTGAAAGGGACCTGAACAAGGTCCAAGGAAGAGGATTACCAAGTAACTCGACAAGGCCCGACATGATGAAGTCAGCCCAAGATATAATGTTACAAAAAGGTAATCCCTAAAAGAGACCTGAACAAGGTCCAAATAAGAGGATTACTAAGTAACCCGATAGGATCCGACATGATAAAGCTACCCCTGGAAGAGACCTAAGTAAAGTCCAAAAAAGAGGGCTACAAACAAACAACTCGGGCAAAAACCAAGTTGAAGAAATCGGCAAACTCAGTATTACAATTCCTAACGAAAACCTGAACAAAAGTTTAAGATTGCTGATAGTAGCGTCAGGCAAAGGAATCAAGCCGATCATCCCAATACTCTTAAAGACTACGAAGACACCAAGACAAGTGCAAACAGATATGATGTAAAAATAGAAAGTCATAATAATAGCCAGCGTCAGATGCCAACAAATGCAGCCCACAAAGCTAGAAAACTATTTGTTTACCAAAATAAAGTTGCTAAAACCAGTAACTAAAAAGGTGTCAAAAGTCAACAAAATAGAAGTTCAAACGCCCACAAACCGGGCTATCTACACAAAGTAGTTACAGATCAATCAAGCACCCGAAGGCTTCTCGGCAGCATCAGCACGTGGTGAAGGAGGGCGAGTCTGAAGAGGCACTGCGTCCACTATCTCGTCATCCTGATTCAATATCTGGCAATCAGGATCGGCTACGGAACAAACAGGAGTTGAAGAAGCCGACACTACAGAAGCTTTGGCGACAGGCTCAGAGGGAGGCTCAACATCATCATCATCAGGGTCCTCAGGAATGATCTTGCCATCCTTCACAACATTACCAAACTAAATAAAGCAAGGTCGGCCTCCGGGGTAATAACCCGAACTTGCTTCTTTAGGTTCTCATAAGCAGCAGTTACGCTGCCCACAAGGTGACCCTGGAGCTCAGAATAATCAACCCGGGCCGACTCTAACTCCTCCCGAAGATGCATCACTTCCCGGTAGGACGTGACATAGCTTTCTTTGTGCTTCAATACCACATCCTCAGCCAACCGCATAGAGGCCGCCAGGGCAAGAGAGCTGGCTTTCTCCCCTTCCAGCTCCTTCTTCAGTTTAGTCACCTATGCTTCAAACTCCTCCTTTAGACCCTTCATCCGATCAAACTGTTGCTTAGCTTCCTCCATAAAGGCTTTGGTAGCATGCATAGACAGATTTTGGGCAGTTCGATACAGAGCAGCTCCCATATGAGCCATCTTAACATTACTCCGGGTTATAAAATCTAAGTAGTGAAGGAGAGATACATCATCCATAGAGAGGGCACCATAAGGTGTGATCTGCTGGTCTACAAAGCCAATAGGGTCAAAATCCAGGGCGTCCAGATTGAAAGGTTCAACAGTTTGAGGTCTTTTAGGAGGAGGGACGGCCAAAGAAGAAACCACAGCAGCAGTAGAAGATTGTGGGCGATCCACTAAATGGACCCGAGGTGTAGGGATCATTCTCCTCAGACTAGGAGAGCTCAGCACAGACGGCTTCAAAGGAACTTGATAAGTTCCTTCCCCATCTACACGGGCCGAGGTGTTTTGAGCTGCAGTAGCTTTCCTTGCCTTCTTGAAGGCCTTCATTGCATCATTATTCTTGGCCATCTCTGGAAAATGGAAAACAACAATTTATTATACTAGGAAAAAAGGGGGAAAGCAAAACACAAAAAAATAGTATACATCAAGTAATACCCAATATATCTCGGACAAGGGAGGGGTCTCCCAAATATTTTTTGGTATCTAAATGAGGAGGTTCCCCCCAAAGATCCTCTAAACCCGTCACAAAGGCCTGTTCGACCTCCAAGCATCTCCCATGTATAATGGGATACTACTACATTCTACTGCCAATGTAAAGGGAAGGATGGCTCCCCATTCGCTTTTAGAAAAAAGGGACGAGCTCCTTCAACAGCTCGAACCTTGAAAAAATAATTCTTGAAGTCCCTAAAAGACTCATTGTACATGGTAAAAACCTTGTGTCCTTGTGCAGATCTAAAAGAAACCCATGAGGCTTTCTTTTTTGAAGAAATTCTGGGCTTAGTTAAAACAAACAAATAAAGGAAAAGAGTTTGAGAGGGGATAACATTCAGTTCTTGACAAAGAAGTTGAAAAATCTTGATGAAGCCCCATGAGTTTGGGTGAAGCTGGGACGGAGCTACATTACACGGCCACAACAAATCGGTCTCAAACAAGGTAAAAGGAAAGCTGATGTCCAACTGGCTAAAGAAATAGGCATAAGCATAAAAGAAAAGGCACTCCCCCTGGGTCAGGGCAGAAAAGCAAACCCTCTCCTCGGAGTCAGGTGCCACCAACTCATAATTCTTCTCTTGATCCCTACTCTTACAGAGACGGTGATGCTTCCTAAGCTCCACACAGAATTCAGCATTGACCACAGAAACACACATCAAAACAAGGGAGTCCAGCCAATCGAACATACCCTCAGGAACCTAAGAAGATGTCTCTACAATATTTTTGCGAGAAGACATAGCCAACTAGTCCTACAAACAAGAAAAAGAGAGTGGATTACTAAAAATATCTCGGATGAAACCAAAACAACTCAGCCAGCACAGTCCAAACACGGCACAAACAGCAAAAGAAACCCCAGGACCCACTCCCAGAAGGTCCAAGGGCATCCTTTGGGGGCAATCAGGGAACAAAGAGTCAGGAAAGTCTACAAGGATAAACGCCCCAACAAAATTCGCAGCAAGAGCAAAGAAGAACCTTTCCCCCAGAAAGTAACATCCCAAAAAGAAAAACAAAACGTAAATGAGCCACCAAAAGAAAAAAGTTCCTTCACGAAGCCATCTCCATAAAAAAAAAGTAATCAACAGAACAAAAGTCATCAAAAGGAGCAAACTTCCTCAAAACAACAAAGTTCAGCAAAACAGGAGTAGCATACGAAGCCCTAAAAAGCCAAATCAGGAGAAAACACCCAGAAGCACACACAAGGGCAAAAAGAAGACCAGAAGGCGTGCATCACAGTGATAAAGTGAGCGTGATAATATACAAAGATTCAAGCTTTCCAACATGCACTCAGTCAAAACTTCAAAAACAATTACAGAGCAGCAAAATAGACGACGGAAGAAAAAGAAAAACCAACCTGAAAAAAGGAGAAGAATGCGGAAGAAGGTTAAAAACGAAGAGGCCAGAAGTTGCCGTCGAAAGCACTCATGATCGCCCAAACCACGTTGAGACACCAAGAAACGTAAGTTTTTAGGGAAGGTGAGAAAGAAAAAGGGAGTTACGAAATAGAGAAGAGAAACCATTTTGTGAAAAGTTCAAAAAGAACAAAGAAATGGAGCATTAAAACCAATTAATGAAGGCATTAAAACCCTCGTGCATTCCCGAGGCAAGGACGCTAAAAAGCGTGCGCTCTTAGAAATGTTCTGCATTCAAAAAACTCTACAAGGATAAAATCGACAAAATGTTCGAGTTCGGCTTCACCTGAGAAGATTCGAAGTCCTAAAACTAAGACTCGACCTCCAAATAAAGACCAAGCTCGAGCAGGGGCACTGTTCATACCCTGGGTCAAAGTTGTCCGACCCGGGATGTTCCACAGACAAAGCGACCAACCTTTTCAGGTCAAGATGACCCGACCTCTTCTCAAAGAGCTCGGCCAAGTCACAAGAAAGCCCAATAAAAGGGCCCAAACATAAGAACAAGTCCGGAAATCCAAGGGCAGCCCAAAGCCCGTAGAGATAAAGGTGGTTCCCTTGAAGATAAGATGACCTCACTTGAAGATAAGATAAAGATAAGATAAGATAACTAACTTATCTTATCTAAGGAAGGTCTCTCTACACCTTTATAAATACACTGGAGCACCCAGGTATAACTCATACTTTGATTCTACTCAATACCTGCTTAATACCCTTGCTAACTTAAGTATCGAAGTCCCTTGTAGGTACCCCCCACCATCCGGGGACGAAGGAATCAGCACCGCCACCAAGCCCAACAAGTCGGACACAGCAACTCTGACCATTACAGAAGATCTCATCCGAACTCGACCTATACTTTCAGGTAACCCTCGGAACATTTACTATTTTGACCTTTAATTTTGTTTATTTGCTGATTGAAGAAAAAGAGAAAGAGAAAAAGAATGGATGTTTGAAATCTCTCATCAAACTTGTTATCTTCCAACCACTGCCTTTTAATCCAAACTCTAACTTAAATGAGAGAGCGCACTATAGAGGACATTGCTTTTTGGTTTATCTTTTTTTTTCTTTTACTCTTTATTCCTAAATATTGTGAAAGTGACGCTTAAATGAATACTTCACTGCTATCTGAATGCACAAAATATAGTCTATTTTTAATATACCATTTGAAAAATAAAAAAATAGTATTTTAAAAATAGTTTCTAACGTGTTTCTAAATTTTTTTCAACTTATCAAATTTAAGAAGCATGAATTCTTAAAGGTGCTGACAATCGACAGATATTATTTTTTTTCTTTATTACTTTTCAACAATACGTAAATTTTCAAAATAATAATGAATCTCAGTGGAATCATTTCCCAAAACGAAATTGGTAAAGCAAAAAAACCAATAACTTTAATGATTTCACCAAAAAAAGAAAAGTGATATGAGTAATATAATTATGCAAATAACTTAATACCGATACAAATAGTTATTCGAAATCACAAAATCAAAATATATAAAAAAATTCCTAATAAAAAAAATATAAATATATTTCTGGCTTCGTGTTTTATTAGTACTTTATATATATTTAGTTAAAATCTATTACTTATGTAAATTTTCTATTAAACGTACAATAATAAATGCCATTTAAAAAAAATATTAAATTTATTTATATTATAATGTCATTCACGAAATATTCAAAATTCTAAAAATTGGTTTTATAGTTAAGTTCAAAACACATTAAATAAAAAACAAAATTAAGTTCAACATGTCTCACCATTTATGTAATTATGTGAAACTCTTGTCAATCGAGTCTTGTATTAAATTTTGACATATACATGTAAAGTATAAAATTAGAACACATCAATTTTTTTTTAATATATGAAAAATTTTTGTAAATTGTATTTGTAAATAAACAATAGTTTGTAGTTTTATGTATATGAATATTTGATATTAGGTAATGACCATTTTGACTTTATTCTATTCTAAATATCAAAATGAAAAATCAAATAGTAAAAAAAGAATGTGTGAGATAAAAAAATGTATCATATCTACGACCATTTTGAATTCTTTCTGCAATTTTTTCATAGCATTAAGCTAAAAGTACTAAGCTTAATAAGTTTAGAGACAAAGATACTATATTGATTTCATTGGTTTCAAAAGAATCCTAAAACATATCAGCATAATGCTAAATTACATTAATTAAGCGATGATCATAAACTAACTAATGATAACAATTTGAAATAAGAAAATGACTAAACAAACTAAAAATCTATATTTTAAGTGTTTTCCTTTATCTAACTAACCTAAAAGCTAAAGCGTGTAAATTTTATACAATATAGTAATAAAATGAAATTGCAAGATATTGAGATTGCAAAATCTTACTTTCGTAATTGTAACACCCTACTACACAGAGGTGGCGAGATATTACGACCTCTAAAAATAAAATTTAGTAATTGTAGTATTGTGAAAGATGTCTATAACTAGGAGCTTTTGACGAAAAAGGGTAAAACAAAATCGTATCTCGAAAGCGCAACACTCTGATTGGTAACGTAACGAAATACATAAAGGATAAACCAACGCGAAAATATATATAAGGAGTGCCAAAAACACAAATATCCAAAACTCAGGATCCAATTGTGAAGAAAGCCGACTCGAGCGTAGAAGTATATACATATATATAAAGCAAGAAACCCAAGGAAAACCCCAATGGCAAACTATCAAAATCTATTCTCCAAAACAGCCTCTAAGAGGAGTCAAAACAGTATGTAATTATATACATTATTTAGTGGAGATAAAAGTATCTAAGAGAAAACATAAAACCAAAGTAAAGTCCCGAGAACTAAGGATCTTCGCTAATCCAGAAGTCTCCAGCATGCCTCAGCGAGAAGCCTCACGTCCTGCATCTAAAAACCACAAAATCCGCATGGGTGAGAACCGGAGGTCCTTAGTATGGTAACTGTGCCCACATATCTAACATGTAATGTCCTGGAAAAGCCGAAGGCAATCCTAGAACTTCCACCAGATAATTCAAAGTTTATAAACAGACTAAACCATAAATGGCAACTGACTAAAGATCTTCAGTCTAACTAATACTTCCCTTTCCAAATCCTTCAGACCTCCCAACCACCAACAGTAATATAATATGGCAAATACAGTTATATCAGGCAAGAAGATATACAAATAGGAAGTAGATATGACAATTAGACAATTAGCAGGAAATATGCAGTCAATTAGGTAATTCCAAACAATTCACATAGTATGCATATGATGAATGCCTGTTTTAATGGCTGATGATATCATCTATCGGTTATATAGCCAACAGACAAGTCCTGGTAGCTAACCATTGGATTGTCCCTCTGTCGTGCATCTCCAACTCGAGTTATCCACAACATGAGTCATAATTCATATCCAACACCCTCACTGGTGTATATTCACGGGGGCGAGCTCATCCAGAACTTTCACAGTGTCCGACCACACTTACGACATAGGGTCAGCAGAGTATCGAGTCTCCACCTGGAGCATGGTGCACGAAATTGTAAATCACAATTTCTTCACAACTTCGCACAACTAACCAGCAAGTGCTCTGGGTCATCCAAGTAATACCTTGAGTAAGGGTCGATCCCACAGAGATTGTTGGCTTGAAGCAAGCTATGGTTATCTTGTAACTCTTAGTCATGATATCAATTATAATTATCAGTTGACTTGCAAATGAACAAGAGAGCATGAAATAAATACTTGTTATGCAGTAATGGAGAATATATTGGAGTTTTGGAGATGCTTTGTCTTCTGAATCTCTGGTTTCCTACTGTCATATTCTTCACACACGCAAGGTTCTTCCATGGCAAGCTGTATGTTGGTGGATCACCGTTGTCAATGGCTACCATCCGTCCTCTCAGTGAAAAAGGTCCATGTACGTGGCTAATCATCTGTCGGTTCTCACTTGTGTTGGAATAAGATCCAATGATCCTTTTGCGTCTGTCACATGCCCAACACTTATGAGTTTGAAGCTCGTCATAGTCATCCCTTCCTGGATCCTACTCAGAATACCACAGACAAGGTTTAGACTTTCCGGATCTCAAGGATGCTGCCCATGGATTCTAGCTTATACCATAAAGACTCTGGTCTCACGAATCTGAATGCTCTGTTGTCAAGAGAGGCAATCAGACTTGTGAGCCAGGAACCCAAGAGATACTTATTCAATCTAAGGTAGAACAGAAGTGGTTGTCAGACACGCGTTCATAGGTTGCGAATGATGATAAGTGTCACGGATCATCACATTCATCATGGTTAAGTACGAATAAATATCTTAGATAGAAACAAGCGTGTTTGAATGGAAAATAGAAGTAATTGCATTAATTCATCGAGACACAGCAGAGCTCCTCACCCCCAACAATGGGGTTTAGAGACTCATGCCGTCAGAAATACAAAGTTCAGATATAAAATGTCATGAGGTACAAAATAAATCTCTAAAAGTTGTTTAAATACTAAACTAGTAACCTAGGTTTACAGAAAATGAGTAAACTGAGATAGATAGTGCAGAAATCTACTTCTGGGGCCCACTTGGTGTGTGCTGAGGCTGAGCTTTGAGCTTTACACGTGCATAGGCTGTTTCTGGAGTTAAACACCAGGTTGTAACCTGTTTCTGGTGTTTAACGCCAGAATGGAACATGGAATTGGCGTCAAACGCCAATTTACATCATTTATCCTCAAGCAAAGTATGGACTATTATATATTGCTGGAAAGGCCTGAATGTCTACTTTACAACGCAATTAAGAGCGCGCCAATTGGACTTCTGTAGCTCCAAAAAATCTATTCCGAGTGCAGGGAGGTCAGAATCCAACAACATCAGCAGTCCTTTTTCAGTCTGAATAAGATTTTTGCTCAGATCCTTCAATTTTATCCAGAAAATACCTAAAATCACAGAAAAACACACAAAATCATAGTAAAGTCCAAAAATATGAATTTTGCCTAAAAACTAATAAAAATATACTAAAAACTAACTAAAACATACTAAAAACTACATGAAACTACCACCAAAAAGCGTATAAAATATCCGCTCATCACAACACCAAACTTAAACTGTTGCTTGTCCCCAAGCAACTAGATAAATAAAATAGGATAAAAAGAAATCAAGATGCAATAATATCTCAGTGTTTTAAGTGAAGCTCAGATTCTAATTAGATGAGCGGGACTAGTAGCCTTTTGCTTCCGAACAGTTTTGGCATCTCACTTTATCCTTTGAAATTCAGAATGATTGGCATCCATAGGAACTCAGAATTCAGATAATGTTATTGGTTCTCCTATTTCAGTATGTTGATTCTTGAACACAGTTATTTATGAGTCTTGGCTGTGACCCTAAGCATTTTGTTTTCCAGTATTACCACCAGATATATAAATGCCACAGACACATAACTGGGTGAACCTTTTCAGATTGTGACTTAGCCGCTTAGGACAGGATTTTATTCCTTTAGGCCCTCATTTCCATTGATGCTCAAAGCCTTGGATCCTTTTTGCCCTTGCCTTTTGGTTTAAGGAGCTATTGGCTTTTTCTGCTTGCTTTTTGTTTTTCTTTTTTTCGCAAGCTTTGTTTTTCACTGCTTTTTCTTGCTTCAAGAATCAATTTCATGATTTTTCAGATCATCAATAACATTTCTCTTGTTCATCATTCCTTCAAGAGCCAACAGATTTAACATTCATAAACTCCACTATCAAAATTATGCACTGTTCAGGCATTCATTCAGAAGACAAAAAGTATTGCCACCACATATAAATTATTTGAATTTTTCTTATTAAAAACTCGAAAAAATATTGCCTCCTTATTCTAAAAATTTGCTATTTTATTCATGTTTGATGATGATGAGAAAAATAAATCATAGCTTAATTGGAGATAAAATCAAAATAAATATACTAATTACTACTACTCATATATAACTTCTAAAAGGTAAATTCCTAATAAGAACAATTATCACAGAGTTAAGGCTAAGATTAGGACTCAACAACCTTTATTTTGGGAGGTGGATGCTCCTTTAGTCTTTGGGGTGCTTGGTCCTTCAAGAGATAGCTTCTGACGCTTCAATTCCTTTAGTTCATGCCCTTGCTCTTCTTGTTCCCCAAGCAGTTTGCAAAGCATGCTATTTTGATTTTGTTGTTCTTCTTTTAGTTGGTCCATAGCTTCTTGCAACTTGGTAACAGATGCTTCAAGATGCTCCCAGTATTCAATTTGAGGGATTTCCGGGAGGAACTCCTGTGCTTTCCTCTTGATGGGGTCGTCCTGCACTTGTTGTCCTTCCATTGACTTTTTGGTGATTGGTTGCTCAAATGAGATATACTTATTTACTCCCATCTTTATCCCAACATCTTTACATAGCATAGAGATTAAGCTTGGATAAGCCAATTTGGCATCTTTGGAGTTCTTGTTTGCAATTGTGTAAAGTTCACAAGAAATCAGCTGATGAACTTCCATTTCTTTTCCCAACATAATGCAATGGATCATGACTGCTCTTTTGATGGTGACTTCAGAGCAGTTGCTAGTGGGCAGTATAGAACGCCCAATGAAGTCCATCCAGCCTCTGGTGACTGGTTTGAGATCTCCTCTCTTGAGTTGGTTTGGGACACCCTTTGTGTTGGTTGTCCACTTGGTTCTAGGGAGGCATATGTCCTCTAGAATTTTGTCCAAGCTCTTATTTATTCTCAACATTCTCCTATTAAAGGAGTCTGGGTCATCTTGCAGTTGAGGCAGCTTGAAGATCTCTCTTATTTTGTCAGGGATGAGGTGAATAATCTTCCCTCTGACCAGAGTTCAAAAAGTTATAGAAGGCGGTTCCAGCTATTCTCTGCCTGTCTGTTTGCCACAGATTAGAGTAGAATTCCTGAACCATGTTTCTTCCCACCTTTGTTTCAGGATTAGCTAGGATTTCCCAGCTCCTGTTTCGAATTTACTCTTGGATCTCCAGATATTCGTCTTCTTTCAGATCGAATTTAACTTTCGGGATCACTGACCTTAGACCCATTATTTTGTAGTAATGGTCTGAATGTTCTTTGGTTAAAAACTTCCTTTGATTCCAAAGTGGTTTTGGAATATTCTCTTTCTTGCCTCTTGGAGTGGTTTGTTTTTTCTTAGGAGCCATGATCTTAGTGGGTATTGGCTTAGTGATCACGGATAAACACACCAAATTTAGAGGTTTGCTTGTCCTCAAGCAAAAGAAAGGAAAGGAGAGGGATAAAGGGAGAGCCGAATGCGGATTTAAAGGGAAGGGGGTGGGCTTTCGAAAATTTTTGAAGAAGATGGGATAGAAGATATGATTTGTAAAAGATAAATACGATAGGAAAAAGATGTAATTTAAAATTGAAAAGATATGAAAGATATTTGAAAAAGATAAATTTGAATTTTGAAAAGAAGATATGATGAGTTTAAAAAGATTTGAGAAGAATTTAAAAAGATTTAAAAAGAATTCAAAAAGATAAATGAGTTTTGAAAAAGGTTTGAAAAGATATTGAAGAAAAATTAAGAAATATGTTTAGGATTAAAAATTTTTCGAAATTGAAGTTGAAAGATGAGAGTTTGTAACATGTTTATGTAAGAAATCATGAATTGAAACATGAAAAATGGAAAAAATTTGAAGTGAAAAGGAAGTTACCTTCTCCCCACAATCCTGGCGTTAAACGCCCAACTGTTGCATGTTTCAGGCGTTTAACGCCCATCTATAGCTTCTCCTGGGCGTTTAATGCCCAGCTGTAGCTTCTGGCTGGCGTTAAACGCTAGAAAATCCTTTATCACTGGGCGTTTTTCTGAACGCCCAGGATGCTGCAAATCTGGCATTAAACGCTCAGAATGGTATCCATTCTGGCGTTTAACGCCCATATGGCTATCCCTACTGGCGTTAAACGACCAGTAGATGCTTCTTTTGGGCGTTTAACGCCCAAAACAGCTTTTACTGGTGTTTTCGCACCAGTGAGCTTCTTTTTGCTGTTTTATCCTCTGAATCCTTCTGTAACTCTGTGAACTCATGTAATTGATACTTTACCTTGAAGATAATTAATATGAACCCGTAAAATTATCATTTAATTAACAAATAAGCTTTGTTAGTGGCTGGGTTATCTCCTAGCAAGCGCTTCTTTATTGTTTTAGCTGGACTATTACTAAGCTTTAATCAAGTCTCAGTTTTGAGCATTCTTGCTCAAAATTGCTTTCAAGATAATGTTTGACTCTCTGTCCATTAACAATGAATTTTTTGTTAGAGTCATTATCCTGAAGCTCTACATATCCATATGGTGACACACCTGTAATCACATATGGTCCTCTTCACCAGGATTTCAACTTTTCGGGGAATAATTTGAGCCTAAAGTTAAACAGCAGAACTTTCTGCCCTGGCTCAAAGACTTTGGATGACAGCTTCTTATCATGCCATCTTTTTTCTTTCTCTTTGTAAATTTTTGCATTTTCAAAAGCATTGAGTCTGAATTCCTCTAGCTCATTTAACTGGAGCAATCGTTTTTCTCCAGCTAGCTTGGCATCAAGGTTTAGGAATCTGGTTGCCCAGTAGGCCTTGTGTTCTAGTTCCACTGGCAAGTGACAGGCTTTTCCATACACAAGCTGGTATAGAGAGGTCCCTATAGGAGTCTTGAATGTTGTTCTGTATGCCCACAGAGCATCATCCAAGCTTCTTTCCCAATCCCTTCTACGGTTAATCACAGTCCTTTCCAGGATTCTTTTAAGTTCTCTATTAGAGACTTCAGCTTGTCCATTTGTCTGTGGATGATATGAAGTTGCCACCCTGTGGCTAACTCCATATCGAACCAAAGCAGAGTAAAGGTGTTTATTACAGAAATGAGCGCCCCATCACTGATTAGTACTCTAGGGACACCAAATCTGTTGAAGATATGCTTCTGGAGGAATTTCAGCATTGTCATAGTATCATTAGTGGGTGTTGCAATAGCCTCCACCCATTTGGATACATAATCCACTGCCACCAGGATATAAGTGTTTGAGTATGATGGTGGGAAATGCCCCATGAAGTCAATACCCCATACATCAAACAACTCAATCTCCAAGATTCCTTGTTGAGGCGTGGCATAACCGTGAGGCAGATTGCCAGATCTTTGGCAACTGTCACAATTATGTACAAAATCTTGGGAGCCTTTATAGAGAGTAGGCCAGTAGAAGCCACATTGAAGGACTCTTGTGGATGTTCGCTGATGAGCGGATAATTTATACGCTTTTTGGCACTGTTTTTAGGTAATTTTTAGTATGATCTAGTTACTTTTAGGGATGTTTTCATTAGTTTTTATGCTAAATTCACATTTCTAGACTTTAATATGAGTTTGTGTGTTTTTCTGTAATTTCAGGTATTTTCTGGCTGAAATTGAGGGACCTGAGCAAAACTCTAATAAAAGGCTGACGAAGGACTGCTGATGCTGTTGGAATCTGACCTCCCTGCACTCGAAATGGATTTTCTGGAGCTACAGAACTCGAAATGGAGCGCTGTCAACGGCGTTGGAAATTAGACATCCAGGGCTTTCCAGCAATATATAATAGTCCATACTTTATTCGAGATTAGAAGACGTAAACTGGCGCTCAACGCCAGTTCCATGCTGCATTCTGGAGTCAAACGCCAAAAACACGTCACGAACCAGAGTTGAACGCCCAAAACACGTTACAACTTGGCGTTCAACTCCAAGAGAAGTCTCAGCTCGTGGATAGATCAAGACCAGCCCAAGCACACACCAAGTGGGCCCTGGAAGTGGATTTCTGCATCAATTACTTACTTCTGTAAACCCTAGTAGCTAGTCTAGTATAAATAGGACTTTTTACTATTGTATTTGCATCTTGAATCCTGGATTGTATTTTTTGATCCGGTGATTACGTTTTGGGGGCTGGCCATTCGGCCATGCCTGGACCTTCAACACTTATGTATTTTCAACGGTGGAGTTTCTACACACCATAGATTAAGGGTGTGGAGCTCTGCTGTACCTCAAGTTTTAATGCAATTACTATTATTTTCTATTCAATTTGAATTATTCCTATTTTAAGATGCCATTCGTACGTCAACCTGATAGATGTGATGATCCGTGACACTCATCATCATTCATCCTTATGAACGCGTGCCTGACAACCACTTTCGTTCTACAAGCGAGAGCTAGGATGCGTATCTCTTGGATTCCTGATGCACGACGCATGGTTTCCCCTCGCCTGACAACTGAGCTTTCCATTCCATGAGATCAGAGTCTTCGTGGTATAAGCTAGAATTGATGGCGGCATTCATGAGAATCCGGAAAGACTAAACCTTGTCTGTGGTATTCCGAGTAGGATTCTGGGATTGAATGACTGTGACGAGCTTCAAACTCGTGATTGCTGGGCGTGATGACAAACCGAAAAGAATCAAGGGATTCTATTCCAACATGATCGAGAATCGACAGATGATTAGCCGTGCCGTGACAGAGCATTTGGACCTTTTTCACTGAGCGGATGGGATGTAGCCATTGACAACAGTGATGCCCTACATACAGCTTGCCATAGAAAGGAGTGACAAATATTGGATAAAAGCAGTAGGAAAGCAAAGATTTAGAAGGAACACAGCATCTCCATGCACGTATCTGAAATTCCCACCATTGAATTATATGAGTAACTATTTTCTATTTATTTATTATTACTATTCGAAAAACCAATAATCTCTTAATACAGTTAAATCCACCTGACTGGGATTTACAAGATGACCATAGCTTGCTTCATACCAACAATCTCTATGGGATCGAGTTTTACTCACGTAAGGTATTAGTTGGACGACCCAGTACACTTGCTGGATAGTTGTGCGGAATTGTGACAAAGTGTGATTCATGTTTGAGAGCACCAAGTCTTTGGAGCCATTGTTGATGATCACAATTTTGTCCACCAAGTTTTTGGCGCCGTTGCCGGGGATTGTTCGAGTATGGACAACTAACGGTTCGTCTTGTTGCTCAGATTAGATAATTTTCTTTTTATTCTCTTTTCAAAAAAGTTTTCAAAAATCTTTCAAAAAATTTTTTCTTTATTTTCGTTTTTCTAAAGAATATTTTCGAAAAAAATAAAAGAAAATACAAAAAAATTAGAAAATCATAAAAACCAAAAATATTTTGTATTTCTTGTTTGAGTCTTGAGTCAATTTTTAAGTTTGGTGTCAATTGCATATTTTAAAAATTATTATGCATTTTTCGAAAATTCATGCATTCATAGTGTTCTTCACGATCTTCAAGTTGTTCTTGGTAAGTCTTCTTGTTTGATCTTGATGTTTTCTTGTTTTGTGTCTTTTGTTGTTTTTCATGTGCATTTTTGCATTCATAGTGTCTAAGCATTAAAGATTTCTAAGTTTGGTGTCTTGCATGTTTTCTTTGCATAAAAAATTTTTCAAAAATATGTTCTTGATGTTCATCATGATCTTCAAAGTGTTCTTGGTGTTCATCTTGACATTCATAGTGTTCTTGCATGCATCATGAGTTTTGATTCATAATTTTCATATTGTGAGTCATTTTTGTTGTTTTTCTCTCTCATCATTAAAAATTCAAAAATCAAAAAAATATCTTTTCCTTATTTCTCTCCAAATTTTCGAAAATTTGAGTTGACTTAGTCAAAAAATTTTAAAATTAGTTGTTTCTCATAAGTCAAGTCAAATTTTCAATTTTAAAAATCCTATCTTTCAAAACTTTTTCAAAATCAAATCTTTTTCATTTTTATCTTATTAATTTTGAAAATTTTAAAATCTTTTTCAAAAATGTTTTTCTTAATATTATTTCAAATTTTCAAAAATTATGCTAACAATTAATATGATTGATTCAAAAATTTGAAGGTTGTTACTTTCTTGTTAAGAAAGGTTCAATCTTTAAATTCTAGAATCATATCTTTTAGTTTCTTGTTAGTCAAGTAACCAATTTTAATTTTAAAAATTAAATATTTTTCAAAATATCTTTTTCTTAAAAATCTTATCTTTTTATCATATCTTTTTCAAAATTTTATCTTTTTCAAAAATTTGATTTCAAAATATCTTATCTAACTTCTTATCTTCTTATCTTTTCAAATTTGATTTTAATATCTTTTTCAACTAACTAATTAACTTTTTATTTGTTTCTTATCTTTTTCAAAACCACCTAACTACTTCTCCCTCTCTAATTTTCAAAAATATCTCATCCCTTTTTCAAAATTCTTTTTAAATTAACTAGTTGTTTTAAATTTTAATTTTAATTCTATCTCATCTTTAATTTTCGAAAATCATTAACTCCTTTTTAAAATTAATTTTCGAATTCTCTCTCTCTTCTCTTCTTCTATTTATTTATTTATTTACTAACACTTCTTTTCACCTCTCTTCATCTCAAATCACTGCTTCTATCCTCACCATTGTGTTTGGATTCTCCACTCTTCTTCACTTTTATTCCTTTCTTCTTCTACTAATAATAAGGATCCTCTTTACTGTGACATAGAGGATTCCTCTTCTTTTCTTGTTATCTTCTCTTTTATATGAGCAGGAACAAGGAAAAAGGCACTCTTGTTGAATCTGATCCAGAACCTGAAAGGACTCTGAAGAGGAAACTAAGAGAAGCTAAATTACAACAATCCGGAGACAACCTTTCTAAAGTTTTCGAACAAGAGAAGGAGATGGCAGCCGAACCCAACAACAATAATGCAAGGAGGATGTTTGGTGATTTCACTAAACCAACGTCCAAGTTTGATGGAAGAAGCATCTCAATTCTTGCCATTGGAGCAAACAATTTTGAGCTGAAACCTCAATTAGTTGCTTTAATGCAACAGAACTGCAAGTTTCATGGACTTCTATTAGAAGATCCCTATCAGTTTTTAACTGAGTTTTTGCAGATTTGTGAGACTGTTAAGACAAATGGAGTAGATCCTGAAGTCTACATGCTCATGCTTTTCCCTTTTGCTGTAAGAGACAGAGCTAGAACATGGTTGGACTCACAACCTAAAGATAGCTTGGATTCCTGGGATAAGCTAGTCACGGCCTTCTTGGATAAATTCTTTCCTCCTCAAAAGCTGAGCAAGCTTAGAGTGGATGTTCAGACCTTTCAAGTAAAAAGATGGTGAATCCCTCTATGAAGCTTGTGAAAGATACAAGCAGATGACCAAAAAGTGTCCTTCTGACATGTTTTCAGAATGGACCATATTAGATATATTCTATTATGGTCTATCTGAGTTTTCCAAGATGTCATTGGACCATTCTGCAGGTAGATCCATTCACCTAAATAAAACACCTGCAGAAGCTCAAGAACTTATTGATATGGTTGCAAATAACCAATTCATGTACACTTCTGAGAGGAATTCCGTGAATAATGGGACGCCTCAGAGGAAGGGAGTTATTGAAATTGATGCTCTGAATGCCATATTGGCTCCGAATAAAATGTTGACTCAGCAAGTCAACATGATTTCTCAAAGTCTGAATAGATGGCAAAATGCATCCAACAATACTAAAGAGGCAGCTTCTGAAGAAGCTTATGAACCTGAGAACCCTGCAATAGCAGAGGTAAATTACATGGGTGAACCTTATGGAAACACCTATAATTCATCATGGAGAAATCATCCAAATTTCTCATGGAAGGATCAACAAAAGCCTCAACAAGGCTTTAATAATGGTGGAAGAAATAGGCTCAGTAACATCAAGCCTTATCCATCATCTTCTCAGCAACAGACAGAGAATTCTAAGCAGAACACCTCTAATTTAGCAAACTTAGTCTCTGATCTATCTAAGGCCACTTTAAGTTTCATGAGTGAGACAAGGTCTTCCATCAGAAATTTGGAGGCACAAGTGGGCCAGTTGAGTAAGAAAGTAACTGAAACTCCTCCTAGTACTCTCCCAAGCAATACTGAAGAGAATCCAACAAGAAAGTGCAAGGCCATTGACATAGTCAATATGGCCGAATGCAAGGAGGAAGGGGAAGACGTGTATCCCAATGAGGAAGACCTCATGGGACGTCTCCCAACCAAGAAGGAGTTTCCTATTGAGGACCTAAAGGAATCTGAGGCTCATATAGAAACCATAGAGATTCCATTAAACCTCCTTCTGCCATTCATGAGCTCTGAAGATTATTCTTCCTCTGAAGAGGATGAAGATGTAACTGGAAAGCAAGTTGCTCAATATCTAGAAGCTATCATGAAGCTGAATGCCAAGTTGTTTGGTAATGAGACTTGGGAAGGTGAACCTCCCTTGCTCATT
Organism: Arachis duranensis; assembly: GCF_000817695.3. Lineage (NCBI taxonomy): Eukaryota > Viridiplantae > Streptophyta > Magnoliopsida > Fabales > Fabaceae > Arachis > Arachis duranensis. Next base: position 30,493,805 of record NC_029776.3, read on the forward strand.
AGTGAACTAGATACATGGGTTTAGAAAACTTTACCTCAAAAGAGACAAGATCCTGGTAAATTCTTAATACCCTGTACCATAGGCACTATGACCTTTAACAAGGCTCTGTGTGACCTAGGGTCAGGCATAAATCTTATGCCACTCTCTGTAATGGAGAAGCTGGGGATAATTGAGGTACAGCCTGCCTTATTCTCATTACAATTGGCAGACAAGTCAGTAAGACAAGCTTATGGATTAGTAGAGGACATGTTAGTCAAGGTTGAGGGCCTTTACATCCCTGCTAATTTCATTATCGTAGACACTAGGAAAGAGGAGGATGAATGCATCATCCTGGGAAAACCTTTCCTTGCCACAGCAGGAGCTGTGATAGATGTTAACAGAGGAGAATTAGTCCTTCAATTGAATGGGGACTACCTTGTGTTTAAAACCCAAGAGTGTTCTTCTGTATATATGGAGAGGAAGCATGAAAAGCTTCTCTCAAGATAGAGTCATACAAAGCCCCCACAATCAAACTCTAAGTTTGGTGTTGGGAGGCCACAACCAAACTCAAAGTTTGGTGTTGAGAAGACCCCACATTCAAACTCTAAGTTTGGTGTTGAGAGGCCTTCATCATGCTCTGAACTTCTGTAAGGCTCCATGAGAGCCCAGTGTCAAGCTAGTGACATTAAAAGAGCGCTTGTTGGGAGGCAACCCAATTTTTATCTATCTAATTTTATTTTTATTTTGTGTTTTATTAGGTTCATGATCATGTGGAGTCACGAAAAAAATACTAAAATTTAAAATAGAATCAAAAACATTAGAAGAAAAATCACACCCTAGAGGAAGGACTTACTGGCATTTAAACGCCAGTAAGGAGCATCTGGCTGGCGTTCAACGCCAGAACAGAGCATGGATCTGGTGTTGAACGCCAGAAACAAGCAACATCCTGGTGTTCAAACGCCAGGAATATGCCTCGAGGAGAGCTGGCACTAAACACCAGTAACAAGCATGGAACTGGCGTTCAACGCCAGAAACATGCTACACATGGGCATTGAATGCCCAGAATGAGCATCACTTCGGTGTTTAAACGCCAGAATTGTATGCAAAGGCATTCTACATGCCTAATTGGTGCAGGGATGTAAATCCTTGACACCTCAGGATCTGTGGACCCCACAGGATCATCTCAGGATCTGTGGACCCCACAGGATCCCCACCTACCAAATTCTCCCCTCTTCTCAACATTCATCCTCTCTTTCCAATAAACACTCTTCCCCAAAACCCTTCACCAATCACCTCAATCTCTCTTCCCAATTAGAGAAGATCAAAGAGCACTCCATCATTCTCCATGAAATTAGAGAAGATCAAAGAGCAATGAGGGAGGAGCAACAAAGACAATGAAGGGACATAGAAGAGCTTAAGGACATCATTGGTCCTTCAAGAAGAGGACGCCACTAAGGTGGACTCATTCCTTGTTCTTATTTCTCTGTTTTTTTATTTTTATGCTATATGTTTGTTTATGTTTTGTGTCTTTACTTCATGATCATTAGTATTTAGTAACTATGTCTTAAAGTTATGAATAATTCCATGAATCCTTCACCTTTCTTAAATGAAAAATGTTTCTAATTCAAAAGAACAAGAAGTACATGAATTTCGAATTTATCCTTGAATTTAGTTTAATTATATTGATGTGGTGACAATACTTTTTGTTTTCTAAATGAATGCTTGAACAGTGCATATTTATGATCTTGTTGTTTATGAATGTTAAAATTATTGGCTCTTGAAAGAATGATGAATAAAGAGAAATGTTATTGATTATCTGAAAAATCATAAAATTGATTCTTGAAGCAAGAAAGAGCATTGAAAAAGAAGAAGCTTGCGAAAAAAAAAGTGGCGAAAAAAATAGAAAGAAAAAGAAAAAGCAAGCAGAAAAAGCCAATAGCCCTTAAAACCAAAATGCAAGGGTAAAAAGGATCCAAGGTTTTGAGCATCAATGGATAGGAGGGCCCAAGGAAATAAAATCCAGGCCTAAACGGCTAAATCAAGCTGTCCCTACCCATGTGCTTGTGGCATGCAGGTCCAAGTGAAAAGCTTAAGACTGACTGGTTAAAGTCATGATCCAAAGCAAAAAAGAGTGTGCTTAAGAGTTCTGGACACCTCTAAGTGGGGACTTCAGCAAAGCTGAGTCACAATCTGAAAAGGTTCACCCAGTCATGTGTTTGTGGCATTTATGTATCCGGTGGTAATACTGGAAAACAAAGTGCTTAGGGCCACGGCCAAGACTCATAAAAGTAGCTGTGTTCAAGAATCAACATACTTAACTAGGAGAATCAATTAACACTATCTGAACTCTGAGTTCCTAAAGAAGCCAATCATTCTGAACTTCAAAAGATAAAGTGAGATGCCAAAACTGTCCAGAAGCAAAAAGCTACAAGTCCCGCTCATCTAATTAGAATTAATATTCATTGATATTTTGGGATTTATAGTATATTCTCTTCTTTTTATCCTAATTGATTTTCAGTTGCTTGGCGACAAGCAACAATTTAAGTTTGGTGTTGTGATGAGCGGATAATTTATACGCTTTTTGGCACTGTTTTTAGGTAATTTTTAGTATGATCTAGTTACTTTTAGGGATGTTTTCATTAGTTTTTATGCTAAATTCACATTTCTGGATTTAGAGTTTGTGTGTTTTTCTATAATTTCAGGTATTTTCTGGCTGAAATTGAGGGACCTGAGCAAAACTCTGATAAAAGGCTGACGAAGGACTGCTGATGCTGTTGGAATCTGACCTCCCTGCACTCGAAATGGATTTTCTGGAGCTACAGAACTCCAAATGGCGCGCTCTCAATGGCGTTGGAAATTAGACATCCAGAGATTTCCAGAAATATATAATAGTGCATACTTTATTCGAGATTAGAAGACGTAAACTGGTGCTCAACGCCAGTTCCATGCTGCATTCTAGAGTCAAACGCCAAAAATACGTCACGAACCAGAGTTGAACGCCCAAAACATGTTACAACTTGGCGTTCAACTCCAAGAGAAGCCTCAGCTCGTGGATAGATCAAAGCCAGTCCAAGCACACACCAAGTAGGCCCTGGAAGTGGATTTCTGCATCAATTACTTACTTCTGTAAACCCTAGTAGCTAGTCTAGTATAAATAGGACTTTTTACTATTGTATTTGCATCATGGATCCTGGATTGTATTTTTTGATCCGATGATTACGTTTTGGGGGCTGGCCATTCGGCCATGCCTGGACCTTCATCACTTATGTATTTTCAACGGTGGAGTTTCTACACACCATAGATTAAGGGTGTGGAGCTCTGCTGTACCTCAAGTTTTAATGCAATTACTATTATTTTCTATTCAATTCGAATTATTCCTGTTCTAAGATGCCATTCGTATGTCAACCTGATGGATGTGATGATCCGTGACACTCATCATCATTCATCCTTATGAACGCGTGCCTGACAACCACTTCCGTTCTACAAGCGAGAGCTAGGATGCGTATCTCTTGGATTCCTGATGCACGACGCATGGTTGCCCCTCGCCTGACAACCGAGCCTTCCATTCCGTGAGATCAGAGTCTTCGTGGTATAAGCTAGAATTGATGGCGGCATTCATGAGAATCCTGAAAGTCTAAACTTTGTCTGTGGTATTTCGAGTAGGATTCTGGGATTGAATAACTGTGACGAGCTTCAAACTCGCGATTGCTGGGCGTGATGACAAACCCAAAAGAATCAAGGGATTTTATTCCAACATGATCGAGAACCGACAGATGATTAGTCGTGCCGTGACAGAGCATTTGGACCTTTTTCACTGAGAGGATGGGATGTAGCCATTGACAACGGTGATGCCCTACATACAGCTTGCCATAGAAAGGAGTGACAAAGATTGGATAAAAGCAGTAGGAAAGCAGAGATTCAGAAGGAACACAACATCTCCATGCACGTATCTGAAATTCCAACCATTGAATTATATGAGTAACTATTTTCTATTTATTTATTATTACTATTCGAAAAACCAATAATCTCTTAATACAGTTAAATCCACCTGACTGGGATTTACAAAATGACCATAGCTTGCTTCCTACCAACAATCTCTATGGGATCGACCCTTACTCACGTAAGGTATTACTTGGATGACCCAGTACACTTGCTGGATAGTTGTGCAGAATTGTGACAAAGTGTGATTCATGTTTGAGAGCACCAAGTCTTTGGAGCCATTGTTGATGATCACAATTTCGTCCACCATTCGCTCACTTCCAAAATATTCTCCATACTGTGATCCATGGCAATGCCAGAGGATCTTCTGTGCTTTTTCTTTAGGCACACATCTACGGATTATTCTGTCTGCACATCTCTTGAAGAGATATGGTTCATCCCACAGATAGTACTTTGCATCCGAGATCAATTTCTTTGATTGCTGCCTACTATACTCTTTGGGTATGAATCTCACAGCCTTGTAGTTTGCAATGTCTGCAAACCATGGTACTTCCTGGATGGCAAAGAGTTGCTCATCCGAAAAGGTTTCAAAGATCTCAGTAAGAGGGAGGGACGCCCCTTCTACTGGTTCTATTCGGGACAGGTGATCTGCTACTTGGTTCTCTGTCCCTTTTCTGTCTCTTATTTCTATATCAAACTCTTGCAGAAGCAACACCCATCTTATGAGTCTGGGTTTTGAATCCTGCTTTGTGAGTAGATATTTAAGAGCAGCATGGTCAGTGTACACAATCACTTTTGATCCTACTAAATAAGATCTGAACTTGTCAATGGCGTAAACCACTGCAAGTAACTCTTTTTCTGTGGTCGTGTAGTTCTTCTGTGCGTCATTTAAAACACAATTGGCATAATTAATGACGTGCAGAAGCTTGTCATGCCTTTGTTCCAACACTGCACCAATGGCATGGTCATTGGCATCACACATTAGTTCAAATGGTAATGTCCATTCTGGTGCAGAGATAACTGGTGCTATGTCCAGCTTAGCTTTCAGAGTCTCAAACGCCTGCAGACACTCCTTATCAAAGATAAATGGCGTGTCAGTAGCTAGCAGATTACTCAGAGGTTTTGCAATTTTTGAAAAATCTTTTATAAACCTCCTATAGAATCCTGCATGCCCCAGAAAGCTTCTGATTGCTTTAATATTGGTAGGTGGTGGTAATTTTTCAATTACCTCCACCATAGCTTGATCCACCTCTATTTCTTTGTTCGAAATTTTATGCCCAAGGATGATTCCTTCAGTCACCATAAAGTGACATTTTTCCCAGTTTAAAACCAGGTTAGTCTCTTGGCACCTTTTCAGAACAAGTGCTAGATGGTTAAGACAAGAGCTGAATGAGTCTCCAAATACTAAGAAGTCATCCATGAAGACTTCCAGAAACTTTTCCACCATATCAGAGAAAATAGAGAGCATGCACCTCTGAAAGGTTGCAGGTGCATTACACAGACCAAATGGCATCCTTCTGTAAGCAAATACTCCAGATGGACATGTGAATACTGTTTTCTCTTGATCTTGGAGATCTACTGCAATCTGGTTGTAACTTGAATAGCCATCCAGAAAGTAGTAGTAATTATGACCTGCTAGTCTTTCTAGCATCTGGTCTATGAATGGTAAAGGAAAATGATCCTTTCTAGTGGCTGTATTGAGTCTTCTGTAGTCAATACACATGCGCCAACCTGTAACTGTTCTTGTAGGAACCAGTTCATTCTTTTCATTATGAACCACTGTCATGCCTCCCTTCTTGGGGACAAATTGGACAGGGCTCACCTAGGGGCTATCAGAAATAGGATAAATAATCCCAGCCTCTAGTAATTTAGTGGACTCCTTTTGCACCACCTCCTTCATAGCCGGATTCAGCCGCCTCTATGGTTGAACCACTGGCTTAGCATCATCCTCCAATAGGATCTTGTGCATGCATCTGGCTGGGTTAATGCCCTTAAGATCACTGATGGACCACCCAAGAGCTATCTTGTGTGTCCTTAGCACTTGAATTAGTGCTTCCTCTTCCTGTGGCTCTAAGGCAGAGCTTACGATTATAGGAAAAGTGTCACCTTCCCCCAGAAATGTATATTTTAGGGATGGTGGCAATGGTTTGAGCTTGGGTTTAGGAGGTTTCTCCTCTTCCTGAGGGGTTTTCAAAGGTTCTATTATTCTCTCTGATTCCTCCAGATCAGGCTGAACATCTTTAAAGATATTCTCTAGCTCTGACTCTAAACTCTCAGCCATATTGATCTCCTCTACCAGGGAGTCAATAACATCAATGCTCATGCAGTCATTTGATGTGTCTGGATGCTTCATTACTTCAACAGCATTCAACTTCATCCTCATTGACTCTCAGCGTCACTTCCCCTTTTTTGACAACAATGAGGGTTCGTCCAGTTGCTAGGAAAGGTCTTCCTAGGATGAGAATTGCACTCTTATGCTCCTCCATCTCCAGTACTACAAAATCAGTGGGGAATGCAAATGGCCCAACTGTGACAATCACATCCTTAATCATGCCTGATGGGTATTTAATGGAGCCATCAGCAAGTTGAAGACAGATCCTAGTTGGTTTGATTTCTTCTGCCAAGCCAAACTTTCTGATAGTGGATGCAGGTACTAGGTTGATACTTGCCCCAAGATCACATAGACCTGTCTTGGTACAAGTGCCCTCTAATGTGTATGGTATCATAAAGCTTCCAGGATCCTTAAGCTTCTCTGGTAAGCTTTTCAGAATGACTACATTGCATTCTTCAGTGAGGTAAATTTTTTCAATTTCTCTCCAATCCTTCTTATGACTTAAGACCTCTTTCATGAACTTAGCATAAGAGGGTATTTGCTCAGGTGCCTCTACAAACGAAATCTTTATTTCAAGAGTCCTGAGATAGTCTGCAAAGCGGGCAAATTGCTTATCCTGTTCCACTTGGCAGAGTTTCTGAGGATAAGGCATTTTGGCTTTTTATTCCTCAACCTTAGTTGCTGCAGGTTTATTTCCTACAGATGTGGTTGGATAAGCCTTTCTAGAGGGGTTGCTATCAGCACTTGTATGTGTCTGATCCCTCATTGGCGTTTGAATGCCAGGGTTGGAAGCTGGATTGGCATTGGATGCCAACTCCTTACCTGTTTCTGGCGTTTGAATGCCAGAACTAAGATTCCCTTGGGCATTTAACTCTAACTCCTTGTCTATTTATGGCATTTGAACGCCAGAACTGAGCATGGGTTGGGCGTTTAACGCCAGCTCTCCACCCTTTTCTGGCATTTGAGCACCAGAATTATTCCTCTCTGGGCTCTTACTGTCCTCAGAGGGATTTTTGGTAGTAGTTTGTTCATTTCTTGGCTTCCTGCTGCTTTGAAGTGAGGTATTTAATGTTTTCTCACTTCTTAATTGAACTGCTTGGCACTCTTCTGTTATTTGTTTTGATAACTGTTGTTTTATTTGCTTCAACTGTACTTCCGTATTTATATTAGCCATTCTTGTGTCTTGTAGTATCTCCTTAAATTCGGCTAGCTGTTTTGTTAGAAAATCTAATTGCTGATTGAATTCAGTAACTTGTTCTGCAGGACTGAGTTCAGCAGTTACTGTTTTAGCCTCTTCTTTCATGGAAGACTCACTACTTAGGTAAATATGCTGATTTTTGGCAACTGTATCAATGAGCTCTTGAGCTTCTTCAATTGTCTTTCTCATGTGTATAGATCCACCAGCTGAGTGGTCCAAAGACATCTGAGCTTTCTCTGTAAGCGCATAATAGAAGATGTCTAACTGCACCCATTCTGAAAACATTTTAGAGGGGCATTTTCTTAGTATCTCTCTGTATCTCTTCCAGGTATCATAAAGAGATTCATTATCTCCTTGTTTAAAGCCTTGGATATTTAGCCTTAGCTGTGTCATCCATTTTGGAGGGAAATATTAATTCAGGAATTTTTCTGACAGCTGTTTTCATGTCCTTATGCTAGCCTTAGGTTGGTTATTTAACCACCTTTTAGCTTGGTCTTTTACAGCAAATGGAAACAGTAATAATCTGTAGACATTCTGATCTACTTCCTTATCATGTACTGTGTCAGCAATTTGTAAAAACTGTGCCAGAAACTCTGTAGGTTCTTCCTGTGGAAGACTGGAATACTGGCAACTTTGCTGCACTATGATAATGAGCTGAGGATTCAACTCAAAACTACTGACTCCGATGGAGGGTATACAGATACTACTCCCATATGAAGCAGTAGTGGGGTTAGCATATGACCCCAGAGTCCTTCTAGACTGTTCATTTCCACTTAGGTCCATGATGGAGAAAGGGAGATGTTGTGAATTAGAGATTCAAATAGTATTAAAATATTTTTTTTGAAAACGAAAATTAAAAAAATAAAATAAAATAAAAAATGGGTGAGGATTTTCGAAAAATGAAGAGAGAGAAAAAGTGGTTAGGAGGTTTTGAAAAAGATTTGATTTTTGAAAAAGATATGGTTGAAAAAGATATGATTTTGTAAAATTGATGACTAATTTAATGCTAAATTTTCGAAGATTATGAGTGGAATGAGGAAAAGATATTTTTTTGCTTTTTGAATTTTAATGAAAAGAGAAAAACAATAAAAAGATGCAAGACTCAAAATTTTTAGATCTAATGCTCCTTATTTTCGAAAATTTGGAAAGAAAAACACCAAGGAACACCAAACTTAAAAATTTTAAGATCAAAACACAAGAAAGACTCAAGAACACTTTGAAGATTCACAAGAACAACAAGAACATAAAAAGAACACCAAGAATACTTTTTGAAAATTTTTTTAAGAAAATAAGAACACAGAAGACACCAAACTTAAAAATTTTTATACCTTGGACACTAATAATTCAAAAATGTATAAGAAAAACAAGGAAAAACACAAAAACAAGAAAAACTAAAGATCAAACAAGGAAAATAGACAAGAACAACTTGAAGATCAAGGATGAACAAAGAACATGCAATTCGAAAATTAAAAGACAAAGAAAAGCATGCAATTGACACCAAACTTAAAACATGACACTAAACTTCACAGAAAAACTAAAAATTAATAAAGAAAAATAATATTTTTTTTTAAAAAATAAAAAATTTTGAAAAGTATATAAAAGACTCTGACCCAAAAGACAAAATTTTCCTAATCTAAGCAACAAGATTCACCGTCAGTTGTTCAAACTCGAACAATCCCCGGCAACAGCGCCAAAAACTTGGTGCACGAAATTGTAAATCACAATTTCTTCACAACTTCGCACAACTAACCAGCAAGCGCATTGGGTCATCCAAGTAATACCTTACGTGAGTAAGGGTCAATCCCACGGAGATTGTTGGCTTGAAGCAAGCTATGGTTATCTTGTAACTCTTAGTCAGGATATCAATTATAATTATCAGTTGACTTGCAAATGAACAAGAGAGCATGAAATAAATACTTGTTATGCAGTAATGGAGAATATATTGGAGTTTAGGAGATGCTTTGTCTTCTGAATCTCTGGTTTTCTACTGTCATCTTCTTCACGCACGCAAGGCTCTTCCATGGCAAGCTGTATGTTGGTGGATCACCGTTGTCAATGGCTACCATCCGTCCTCTCAGTGAAAAAGGTCCATGTACATGGCTAATCATCTGTCGGTTCTCACTTGTGTTGGAATAAGATCCAATGATCCTTTTGCGTCTGTCACACGCCCAACACTTATGAGTTTGAAACTCGTCACAGTCATCCCTTTCTGGATCCTACTCGGAATACCACAGACAAGGTTTAGACTTTCCGGATCTCAAGGATGCTGCCCATGGATTCTAGCCTATACCACGAAGACTCTGGTCTCACAGATCTGAATGCTCTGTTGTCAAGAGAGGCAATCAGACTTGTGAGCCAGAAACCCAAGAGATACTTATTCAATCTAAGGTAGAACAGAAGTGGTTGTCAGGCACGCATTCATAGGTTGAGAATGGTGATAAGTGTCACAGATCATCACATTCATCATGGTTAAGTACGAATAAATATCTTAAATAGAAACAAGCGTGTTTGAATGGAAAACAGAAGTAATTGCATTAATTCATCGAGACACAGCAGAGATCCTCACCCCCAACAATGGGGTTTAGAGACTCATGCCGTTAGAAATACAAAGTTCAGATCTAAAATGTCATGAGGTACAAAATAAATCTCTAAAAGTTGTTTAAATACTAAACTAGTAACCTAGGTTTACAGAAAATGAGTAAACTGAGATAGATAGTGCAGAAATCCACTTCTGGGGCCCACTTGGTGTGTGCGGGGCTGAGCTTTGAACTTTACACGTGCATAGGCTGTTTCTGGAGTTAAACGCCAGGTTGTAACCTGTTTTTGGCGTTTAACGCCAGAATGGAACATGGAATTGGCGTCAAATGCCAGTTTACGTCGTTTATCTTCGAGCAAAGTATGGACTATTATATATTGATGGAAAGCCCTGGATGTCTACTTTCCAACGCAATTGAGAACGCACCAATTGGACTTCTGTAGTTCCAAAAAATTTCTTCCGAGTACAGGGAGGTCAGAATCCAACAGCATCAGCAGTCCTTTTTCAACCTGAATCAGATTTTTGCTCAGATCCTTCAATTTTAGCCAGAAAATACCTGAAATCACAGAAAAACACACAAACTCATAGTAAAGTCCAAAAATATGAATTTTTCCTAAAACTAATAAAAATATACTAGAAAATAATTAAAACATACTAAAAACTACATGAAACTACCCCCTAAAAAGTGTATAAAATATCCACTCATCAGAGCACATGGTGGCTAGCCACTGCTTTCTCCCAGGGAAACTCGTATCTCAGATAGTGGAAGTGAAACATTCACATTTCATTCAATACGCATATATGCAATCATACTCAGCCATAATTCAATAATAGCTCAGCCGTAACACGGCAATATCTCAGTCATTCAGCTCATAATACAATCCATAATCAGCCAATTCATTAACAATTACAGCCCTTTGGCTCATGGCATATCAAGCACTTCCACATTCATCCTCCGTATCATATACAATGATCTTTGATCATCATTCATCATTAATTCTCCCATTTCTTCATCCACAAGTTACCACATTGGCTAGCCCTTCTCATAGCTAGGTATATCATAATAATTTAATACATAAGGGGTGAGATTGGAGGCTTAAAAGTATAAAAGTATGAGATTTGGCTTTGAAAATCCAAAAATCAACTTTGGAGTGAAAACAGGATCACGCGTGCACGTCGCCCATGCGCACGCGTGGAATGCAGCAAAACACAGTGACGCGTACGCGTCCCTCCACACGCACACGTGGATGGGAGAAAAGCCCAGTGACATCTACATGTCAGCCACGCGTACGCGTAGATGCGTTTTGTTCCCCAGGCACAAAAATAGCACAACTCAGGCACAACTCTCTGGAATTCAGCTGGGCCAATCAAATTCGCTCATCGACGCGTGCGCATGCGTGATTAGTGAAAATTCAAAAATGACGCGTGCGCGTCGGCCACGTATACACGTGGGAGTGCGTTCTGCCAAAAATTTTACTAAGTTAAAAAGCTACAGAATTCACAGTTTCAAACCCCAATTTTCCGACGGGCATAACTTCTTCGTTTTAAATCATTTTTTACCCATTTTTTCGAATGGCATAACTACCCCGGATCCAATTTTATTTCTAAACAAATTTGGCATAAATCAGGGATTCGGAGTTCAAGTTACGCTCCTTCGAAGTATGCCCAAAAACCACATTTTCATCCAAAACCACAAAGTGCCATTTTCAAAGCAACCCAATTCCAACCCTTTTTGAAATCAAGGAAAACATACCAAAAATCAACTCAAGCCTCTTCAATTCATACATTAACATATTTAACACATCACAAACCAACATCCCACCATTTTATCCCATCTCAATCAAATAGCCCAATATCAAATACATTAACATGTCATATATTCTTCCTCATCCCAATTTCCAATAACACCATTAGCAATCAACCAACATTACATATAATCAATATCATCCCCACCATCAACATAATTTTCCTCACAATTTAACATCAACCAATCATCAAACATATATCAAACATGCATATCTCTCATGCATCATACCATCAAAATACCAATATTTATAATCACATATATGACCACACCATATATCTCAACCATTCAACAATATCAACAATTCAACTCCTATCTTAGAGCCTCTAGCCTAAGTTTTCACACCACATTACATTTTAGATACAGAAAATCGAGACCATACCTTAGCCGCTTTTTTGCTTAACCCGGAACACCTCCAAATTACTTTTTCACAAGCTCGCCAAGCTTCAACAACTCCAAGAATAGATTTTTAGCACACCAGAGCCCCCTTCCAAGCTTTCCGAAATATCAATCAAGTTTTAATATTTACATACACACTACCTAAGCCATAATTACCACATCCAAACACAACAACTCAATACCCAACATCATAAATCAATAAATTCCACTAGGGTTGAGAATCTTACCACACCCAAGGATTTAAGGAGACAAGATTGCTCTTCTTCTTCAAGCTAGTTGGGTCCTATAACATCAAAGAGCCCAAAATCTCAACACTTTTTCCCATTAAATTTGAATTTAAGGCTAAGAAAACTGGACTAATTTCGTGGCTTACCTCAAGAATAAAGTAATGGATTTTGTAGAGCTCTTTGCGATGAACGTGTGGCCGCAAATGGTGCGACAATCGGAGTTTCGGATCAAAAGTTATGGTGGTTTCAAGATCAAACAAGGGTAGAACCTTGGAGAAGTGTTATTCCCTTCTCTTTCACCATTTTCAGCGTGTGTTTGTGTTTAGTGAAGAGAGAGAGTGTTGAAATGAGGGCTTTAGGTTTAGTTTGGTTGGGCCAAGGGCTCAATATGGGTCTGGTTGGGCCGTTCGGTCCAATCTTGGGCCGATTTTTATAAAATTGGTATCGAAATTCTCATCTCAATCTCCTCTATCATATTAAGCCATAAAAATCATATTTTTGACTTTTTAGAATAAATTCTCATTTATGAGCTAATCAGTCATTAATTAATCAGGTTTTACAATAATAACCAAATACAATCCATTTTCTATTACTGCGCTTAACAAAAAGGATTCAGTCTGAAAAAAAAATCAATCAAAATCATTTAGCTATTTTCGACACTTATTTTTCAGTTCAGCATTAGATTCATTTGTGATGGATAAGTGTTGCAGGAAAACATAAATGTCATAAAAAATCTAAGTAATACTACAAACATATTCAACCTTAATTCATAAATAATCTTTAATCATAAAAATTTTCATGAAGTATTTTACAGAGCATCTTTAATCTGCAGACATTACTTACAATTTATAAAAAATGTTGCTAGCAACTTCCAATAAGTTATACTAATGACTGTTCTTCAAAAAATATTGATTATCCCAAAAGAGAGATATAAACCAATAACTTATGAAATGATTATGGAGAGTGGCATCCTCATGATTTTTCACCTATTAAATTTACAATGAGAACCTACTATGTGACCATATCGTCCACCCTATTTTATTCCCCAGCATTTGCTAGTTTCTTCTAAGTTAGTTCTTCTATTGTTCAACATCTTTGACTTTAGCTTCTTGCTCTAAATGTTGTTTGTTTGAATAACTCAGTATTCATTTTCAAGAACATCTTGCAAACATTCATGGTGACTCCATAAACTATGCACATAATCTAATAAGCATAACATAAAACATAGTTACAGAGAGATAACAATTTACCTTATCATCAATCCCAGCTTCTCTCTGAGCATGAAGAATGTCCATGAAGGGACTTCTCTTGATGTACTCAAATACATATTCTACTATCATAGCAATTAAATTTATACTTGAATCAACTCTTCAAACTCCCCAAAAATACACTTTTTCATAAGAATAATCACTATAGTTGGGAATCCAAATTATTTTTCTCCAAATAAAAAATATATTTGGACTCTCACTTTGTTTTTCCTTGGGAATATAAATTTCTTTTATCAAAGAAATCATAAGAACTAAAGTTTCGCTCTTTTGGTTGTTCTAATCTCTTGTCCTATCAACTGACATTTTGATGGTTATGGACAGTTTGAAAAAGCAAATATCTATAGCTTTAGCATCGTCTTCTTAAGTATTTTTATTAAACAAAATGTATGCTAGATATAATTGACTATAGCTATAAGCAAAATATATTGATTCCAGTTGTTATACCCAGACGGATTGATCATTTTCATATCAAGAACTAAAGTAGTTTCAGTACGAAGTAAAAGTATAAAAGGAGAACACTCCATTGAAAGAAAGAAATTGATTCCACCAAGCTGGCATCACAACAGTAAAATTAAGAACATGAAATGACCACTATTTCAGATACAACTTAAAAAATGTGACTACGTTAACACATACAATATTAGTGTCATGCATGTATCTATTCAGCTCTTCTTCGTCTATGGTATAGTCATGAAAAACTCGATTAGTCCACTCACTTCTGTTTTAGTGATCAAACCACATCTGATTAATTTTTCTTTAAAAAGATTTCCTAAAAATTAGAGTTTTTCCTTTATTTGAAATTTAGCTACAGAATATATATTATCTTAAAACTTTATATTTTTTATTATGTGTTGTTTAATTATACAAAACCTTAATAATAGATAGATGATTGGATCTAAATTATCAATTGTTGTTATTAGCAAAGCATAATCAACAATGTTTATCAAGCACACAACCATATTACCCCCAAGAATATTATTTGAGAAAAAAGAAGCCTGAATATTACCAATTATCTAACTTAACCTAACTAATAATACTTAAATCTAGTAAAATTAGGCCAAATTCTTTGCAAGCTTTCAAAATCAATTTGAAACAAAACCCATAAAATAATAGAAGCACTTAAAAATATTACAAAAAGCATAGTTAACAGAAGCTCCACAACAAATGCACACATAAAAACAAAAATGATTGAAAACTAAAATGTAACAAAGCAGTTAAGAACTGAAAGGAGCTCTAACAATAGAATAACCAAAGAACTGGAAGCTAATCATTCAACCCTCTTATACCAGATTAACAAATTTCTTAAACTACAACTTGAGGTGTTGCAAGCCTTTCAATTAGAACTCTGCAAGAGTGTTCAAAATTTTGTTTAATAGTTGAACATTTAATATTATTGTCAAACAGTTAAACAATTTCATGAACCATCTTTCACATGTCCTTAATGAGCAAATAAACGTTACACAACTAATCTCGAACGGATAACTCTGCAGAATGCCGCTTGATAGGTAAATAGAAAGAAATTTTCCAACATCATCTCTACTATACCCAAATGTCATTTGGGTAAGGTCACCAGTTCCAAATAAAAAGAACTCTGCTTCATCAATAATCTACACAAATGAATAATAAAATTAGCTAGTTTAAATAAATAATTAAGAGTATGGGTTTCAATTATTGTGCAGGAGGCACTCCCCTTTGAAGTGACCCATTACTGCACTCCACTCATACGATTCCTAATTAAAAATCCTGGATTATTAGAGTTAATTAATGATTCAGAGGGTGGGAGGATCAAATCCTTTACAATGAGAGAAGTTATAAGATATTTATACCTAAAGGGCTCACATTTTATAATATGCCTATGTATGTTTGGATTCGATATTTGGTGGAACATAACTCCTGAGCAATTGCTCTTAAGACCGCCTGCTTTGTGCTCCCGGATTTTAGTACTCTTTTGAGGGTAGCTCGGGATACTTTCTTTGATCAAATTTGTAGCATTCACCCTCATGTTACCAACCCATGTAACTATATATTAAAAAACATAAAATTGATTATAAGCAATACATCTTATTCAATATTATATATCAATACTTGGAATGAGTTAAAGTCCACCAATACTCAAGTAAATTGCATATATCTTACTTAACCACACCATTCCATCAAATATAAAGTCTAAGAAAATTCATAGAAATATAAACTAATTTTTTTAATTAATAAATACTAAAAAATAAATATTAATATTCTATAGTAGACACAAAATCTTTAGAGTAATAAGCTAGGTTTCAAGAAGCTAGTTTGCAAATAAAGCAGAATTTTTTTTCTAGAAAATTTAGTTAAATCAAATCATAACATGGAACATCTACTAAATATGCATCAAGGTCTTTTCCCTTCGAATTTGAACTAACCTTTGAAGAGTCACCATCCAACTTTCAATTGTCGCCCCTTTTTCTTCTGCCTTGGCCGATCCGTTTTCCCTTCCGCCAAAAGACCTGCACTTGAAGAAGTAGCTAAACTTAGAACCAAATGCTAATCTAAATTAGTGAATTCAGATTATATTAAAAAAGAAAATGGTAATATACATTAATTATAAATTCTGGCCAATTTTAATTATTGATCCAATAAAGCTATAAAACAATATAAAAAATAAGAAAAAAGGGCTCCATGTTCAACCAACCATGCAATAGTTATTTTGAAGTGGAAAAGGATAAATTTTTTTTACTCCTTTTGTAATTGAAGAAATGAAAATAAAAATATAGACTAACCTTTGAGTCACTGGCCAACTTCTAAACTCAGAACCAAGCGTTGACTAAATTGGTAAATTCAGATTATATTAAAAAAATCATATAGTAATATACATTATAAGTTTGGCCAATTTCAATTACTGATCCAAAAAAGCTATAAACCAATATGAAGAAGAAAAAAGGGGCTCCAGTGAACAACTAACTGCTATGGTCAAGATAAAGGCATCCTCTGTTTTAATATTAGTCAGCAATCTATCACTTGAATTATAATCATGCAATAATTATTCTCAAATGGAAAAGGCTAAATCTTTTCTTCTGCTCTTGCAATTGAAGAAATGAAAATAAAAATTATCAAGTGAATTATTAGAATTAGAAAATTTATGATATTTATGGAAGCTATTTTCATCAGAGTTTAAATGAAAGGAACCATCCAATTGCAAACTCTTCTAACATTTGCCTTCAAATTGTGAGTTAATTAAGATAAAGAACATCACTTTTATCACAACATATATATTTGTTCACCCCCATTTTCAATTGGTGTAATAACCAGTCTAATTTATATAAATCATACTGAATAGATCTCTACTTTCTACATTAAAAGAGAAAATAAAATAAAAAAATCACATTTTACTCTCACCAATTACACACATAAGAATTAATTGATTTACACGTGCATAACAGAATCAAATAAGTATATATAAGCCTACTACATTCTTTCCATGTTTCAAAACTAAAACCAAGCATCATTGATTCCATAAACATTCAGAATGGTCCTACGTGAAATGAATATTACACAAAAAAATTAGAAATGTGAAAGAACATGCAAGTTTTTAAGAGAGAAAACTATTACCTTAATTCTTAAATAAATAAATAAAACCTTCCATTCAAGTTTTGTAAATATAAAGATTGTGTTGTAGCTAATTTTATATAACTTCTATGAAGTTAAATGGAGAGTTAATTAAATTTTTAATAATGATAAAAATACAATAACAACACAATAACTAAAATAAAATAGGAATAAAGATCAAACAACTAAAGTAGGCAAAACATGAAGTGAATCAGCATAATCCATTCTAATAAAGACAGTTCTAAGTAAATAATAATGGCATAAAGACTATTTCTAAGAATGGATAAGCAGTAAGATTATTTTTCATTCCTCACAAAGGTAGTCTTGCAACTTTAAAGCATTTGTATGAGAGGAATGACACAAAAGTCATGTCAACTTGCATAACACACAACAGGAAAAATTTCACAAAAACTCACCTGAGTATAGCTTCCTTGGGATTGAGGCATGATAAATACTATTCAAAAACAGTCAAACAAATAATTTCATCCAAGCCATTGCCATTAGTTTATTAACTGAATAAGTTCAAAAGAGCATGACAATTTTTAATAATAACAACATATAGTAACTTACAAAAGGAATTTGGATATAGTCGAATAATAGAAAGATAGTTGCATATCATTGCCAAATCTCATAAATTGGTTTGAAGTGTTAATAGACACTTCAAATTCAACTGACCACACGTTAATAAAATAGGGTTACCTCTTAATTCCAATGAACTAACACAAAAAATGTTTCCAAATAAAGTAACCAAATAATAAAATTGACACAAAACCAATTCATAATCATTGTTAGCCTAGAAATTAGGAAGAGTTCAATCCAATAAACACACATCCCATCAAAAGTTGTATACAATTAAATCTTAACACTACAACATTTTTGGCCTAAGGTAACTTTTATTCGAAGCAACATTTAACAAAAGTTGTCTTAGATAGACAAAGACAATATTTTTTATGAGTTACCTTTGAATAAGGCTAAGATAACCAAATTTTTGGCCACCCCACAAAAATTATTGTCCTTGATATCTAAAACAACACTAAAAAAATGTTACAATATAAATTATTTAAGACAACATTTTTAAATAAAAATACAACATTTTATAAAAACTATAAAAAATTGAATAAATAACAATTATAAAAAATTGCCTAAAATTATTCACAGTTACAAATTTTAGAGGAAAACTTTTCATATTCCTACCAATTATTTTCCAATCAAATAACTTACAAAAAAAAAGACGCAATTGCTTCATCAATTCATCACTTTCTTCATCACTTAGCTTCATCACATACACTATAACCCTAACATATACAATTGAAACGAACAACACAGACGGCCACACACCCTCCACCAATCGCAGCTCTCCTCCACCACGATCGCAGCTCTTAATCGCAGTGCTGTCCACTCCAAACGGCGACGGCGCGGTGCTCCCTTCCACGGTCGTCGGCACGTTGCTCTCCTCCACGGGTGTCGGTGCAGTGCTCTCCTCCACGGTCGTTGGGGTGGTGCTCTCTTCCACGGGCGTCAGTGCGGTGCCCTCCTCCACGCACGTTGCTCCATGACTCCTCCTCTTCCTATCTTGGCTCCACGTACAGGGTTTTCTTCGAGAAACCCCATCTCCTTCTTCCAATTCCACTTCTTCTCTGTCTCACATTCTCCTCTTTGCAAGGTCTCACAGTACTACACGTAGCTGCAACCCCCCTCCGCCTCCTCTGCTTATTGGTAAGAAAGCTTCTAAATTTTACTATGGAATGAAATTTCTGAATGTATTGATTGTGATGAAGATTGGAAATGTTCTGAACTTTAGTATGAAAATGGAATTTCTGAATGCATTGAAGCTTAATTTTGGGGCTTCTCAATAATTCTGATTTTAGGGGTTTGATTTCTATTTTTCTAAAGTTTTCATGTGGATCAACATCTTCCTAGTGCTTTTTCAGTTCCATGTTTTTTACCCTGGTTAAATAAATTTTCACTATTATATTTTTCTTGCAGCTTCTGTTCTAAAAGTTGTGTTAAGGTACAGAAAGAAGCAGTTTGCGGTTGATGAGACCAGGCGTGATACTTACAATTGTCCAGTGCCTTCACGTAATGAACCACCAGTATTGACTACAGTTTAAGATGAATTCAAGCAATTAACTACTTGTGGTATGAACTTTTCTTATTGCTTTTTCTCTTTTTCTTGTTTTCGTGAAATAGATAAAACAAAATTGGAAGCATATATCAAGTATAGAGTCATCTTTTGCTTTTTACTTAGATTTTTTCAACATCAGGTTGGTAAGAAAGCTTCTAAATTTACTATAGAATGAAATTTTTGAATGCATTGATTGTGATGAAGATTGGAAATGTTCTGAATTTTAGTATGAAAATGGAATTTCTGAATGCATTGAAGCTTAATTTTGGGGCTTCTCAATAATTCTGATTTTAGGGGTTTGATTTCAATTTTTCTGAAGTTTTCATGTAGATCAACATCTTCCTGGTGCTTTTTCAGTTCCATGTTTTTGACCCTGGTTAAACAAATTCCCACTATTATATTTTTCTTGCAGCTTCTATTCTAAAAGCTGTTAAGGTACAGAAAGAAGCAGTTTGCGGTTGATGAGATTAGGCGTGATACTTACAATTGTCCAGTGCCTTCACGCAATGAACCATCAGTATTGACTACAGTTTAAGATGAATTCAAGCAATTAACTACTTGCGGTATGAACTTTTCTTATTGCTTTTTCTCTTTTTCTTGTTTTCGTGAACTAGATAAAACAAAATTGGAAGCATATATCAAGTATAGAGTCATCTTTTGCTTCTTACTTAGATTTTTTCAACATCAGGTTGGTAAGAAAGCTTCTAAATTTACTATGGAATGAAATTTCTGAATGCATTGATTGTGAATGAAGATTGGGAATGTTCTGAATTTTAGTATGAAAATGAAATTTCTGAATGCATTGAAGCTTAATTTTTGGGGGCTTCTCAATAATTCTGATTTTAGGGGTTTTATTTCAATTTTTCTGAAGTTTTCATGTGGATCAACATCTTCCTGGTGCTTTTTCAGTTCCATGTTTTTGACTCTGGTTAAACAAATTCCCACTATTATATTTTTCTTGGAGCTTCTGTTCTAAAAGTTGTGTTAAGGTACGAAAAGAATTCTCTAAATTGCTGCGGTGAATGCTATGGCTATAGTTTCATACTTTTGGGTTATTGTAGCCAGCTAATATCATTAATCATCATCCTGATTTAGAATATGACTGAAAATTCCAAGGTTCATCTAATTTTATATTATAAAATACAACCATGATTTCTACTAACATTAGCAGAATTGCAAAATATGCTGATGTCCATTGTTCTTGTTATATTTATTGGACTTTTAAAGATTTATGTAACGTAAGTCAGTATATTTTTATCTTTTTTCCAACTGATGGCCAAATTTCATGTTGGAGGAAAAGATATATCACAATTCAGACTTTATTTATTCTTCTGAATCATATTGCTGTGCTCGTACTTGTGTTCTTGATTGTATATATGGTTTTGAATTCAAGTATGTGCAATTCCTATTCTCTTTTTTACATAAATTCTTAGATATCACCAAGCATCTAACCTACATCAAGCAGTTAGAATATAGAGAGAGATAAGGGGATAATTAAAAAAAAACCATATAAATTAAATTAAAATATTTGGATCTCAAGACAAACCCTACCTTGAACCTTTTAAATCTTTAAGTTACTCTTAAAGTCTAGTATTATGTTCCATGAATTACAAGACTTTATGTAGTAAAAGTTGTAACTAAAGAGTTATGGAATCTTGGGTTTTCACTGTATTTTTTTTCAGCCGCTCAAAAACAGAATTAAGTTCATGCCATTCTTAAATTCTAGGAAACATTTTTTGTGCAAAGAAAGGAACAAGGAATATCTATTTTTGAACTAGAGGATGATATTTGATAATGACACTAATCTATTTTCGTGTTTATCCTCAATCATGCGACATTATATTTTGTGTGTCTGTGCTTAGAAGGAAAGCAGCATGTTTTATTTGATTATTTAAATTGCATAAGCTTTTGTGTTTGTGTTTGTGTTTGTGTGTACTTGGTGGAGGACAGTGCCTTGGACTTTTGTTCGATTATTATTTTTTGTTTGATTTTTCTGTTTTCCACATTGAGTAATGTAAATTTGATACTTTTCTCTGTTATACAGAAAGATTGCTTCAGAGGAGTTTGAGGAACGTTGGTGGACATTCTAGGACTTGAAGATTGCAATTTGTTGAGTCATGACTCTGTAAGTTTTTTTTATCTTACTTATACTTGTATGTTTTCATATGTATATTATGATCTTTGTGCAGTTTTTTTTCATGTTGAATGTCTTTTATGTGTCTTTTTCATTGTTTTTTAATTTTAATAATAATATTTTATGTGCCTTTTTTATGAATTTATATACTTACTGTGCATAAACATTATTATTTACATGCTTATTAGTTAAATAGTAGTAATAATATATGAATAATTAGTTTTTCCCAAGACCTAGAAAAAGATTGGATGAGTTTACCGAGAGATAAAGCTGAGTTTAGTAACAGTGTCAATGACTTCTTAGACTTTGCTTACTCTATCGGATACCCGCAAGGAGAGGAAATCTTATGTCCTTGTGCAAAGTATTGTAATTTCTTGTGGCACAAAAGACAAACAATTTATATTCATTTGATTGTCTTTGGATTCGTTAATAGCTGATGTTTTGACTATAATTTTTTTGTTCATTTAAATTTGACTGCAGCTTTTTTATTGTTGGATGAAGTTTTCTGAGGACATAAAGACAATTTTTGTTGCATCACTTGAAAAATGTCTCCTTAAATATTATAAAGATCACTTATAAAGTGTAGCATTATCTAAATAACTATGGGTACACTTTTCTTACCAAAGAAAGCGCTTTTTAAGAGTAACCTATTCGTTATATTTTGGATGCATTTTTAAAGTGTTTCCTAATGTAAGAAACCAAATACATATACACTACACTTAGGAAATTTTTTGTTTTCTTTTCACGTCACCCCCAAAATTAATCCCACACCCTTCGTCTTCAGAAACCTGCGCTCTTCTGCTTTAGAAAGCTCACCACCACCTTCGCCGTTTTCATGCCGTCACCTTCGCTCACCACCACTCACCGGCGCCCTTTTCCTTCGTCTTCACCTTCGCTCACCACTCACTGTCGCAGCTCATCATCTTCTTCACCTTCACCTTTGTTGCCCTGTACACTGCGTACCCCGACCGTAGTGCTGTTACCAGCGATGTTGTCAGCAGAATGATTCTCCCTCTGGCACTGCGCTTCACTCTGTTCGTTGCCTCCACCAGAACACGCCCAGGGTGTTCACAGCGAAGATTTTGTCGAACGTCTCTGATTGCGAGATAAATTGCAATATCTTGTTTGATTCCGCTAGAAGAGATGGTGATGATTGCTATTTGAAGAATTAATTAGGTTTTTTACAAGTTCAAAATTAGTTTTTTAAAAGTTATTTATTATGATGATGAATTGCTGATTTACTGCAGATTGAGCATTAAGATCCAGTTGCATCTGATGCATTCATGAATGGTAACTGCCAATGACTCAGATCGAGTCTCCATTTGGAACTGTGAACACTGACAGGTACAATTTTATCTTTTTCCTTTTGCTCCCTTTATTGCCTGGAAAATTTGTTTCTTGTTTATCTGTTATTGTCCGCCACAATATTGCTCGTATTCAGGAAAGTTCTCATGGAATGCAAGATTTTCTACTATTGTATGCTCTGCCAGCAAAGATTGCTTGAATTTTCATGAATGTAGTTAGTCGAAACAAGTTTTGTGATGTACATAAATTGCCTCATTGAATTACTTCCATGTTATTAATTTACTGTATCTTTGCTAACAAGTTTATAGGATTACTAAAACAAGATAAATGCCTTCTTAAACATTATTGTAGGTGATGATGAATATTTTTGTACTGATTTATGAACAAAATTTTATTTTTCTCCTTTTTTTCTTGGGAATTTGGTAAAGGAAAACCTACATAAGTCATTTGCGGAGGAAGGTAATATACCTATGGTTCGTTTATTTATCATTAATCTTTTGTATTGACTGAAATTGTAAATTAGTTTTATTTTTCTCTATTAAACTGACAAGTGACAACTAACTAACAAACAGCATCCCCAATGAATGGTCGAGTCAATCGAATTTGATTAGCCATTTGATTAGTCAATTGGAGTTGATTTGATTTGATTAGCCATTTTAGTCAATTGGATTTGATTTTGCTTCCTAGATTCTCCTCTATTATCACAAAAAGCTTCATTTTGTTTCCTTTGTATAGTGGAGGATCCAATTTGGTTTCTTTTCATTGCGGTGAGTAGTAATGTTGCCTTTAAATGATTCTATTAACTTGATTTTATTAATTCCGATCTACATCAACTCTAGTGGTAGCTTTATTCGAGAACAAAAATACAACAATTCTGATTTGATTTGATTTGATTAGCCATTTTGGAATTCTGATTTTAGGGTTTTTAACTTTGGGGGTTTTAGGGATTCTCAGTCACTGCAAGTCACCTCTCACCGCCATTGCTGCTCTACTCTCTACTCGCCCACTCTTCGTCACTGCCTTTATAAGTAAGTGATATGCATTCAAAATACGTGGAAACTATTAATGATGTTAAAGTTTAGGATTGATTTGAATATTGATCCATTTGGACTATTTGTTATATATGATGCAATAAATTTATGATATATATGTGAATTGTTTGAGTGATCTGTGGCTGGATTGCTATGTTGAGTAATGCAGAAATTTTTTGTTTCATATGAGTATGCTTAAATGTGAAAAGTGACCAAAAATGGTGATTTTTTAATCCTGAGTACTTGGGGCTGATTTAATCTTTTCAACAAATCACAATAGGTAAAAGAAAGTTAGAATTCAAGGTTAGAGTGAGCGAAAAGCTAGGAATCAATTTTTAACCTCTCAAAATCAAAGGTTACATGTTGCAGAATTATGCAGTTTTAGGCAGCACATTGTGAACAAAACTGGGAGCAATCTAGCCACTCAAAATGAGTAAAATTATTTTTCTTTGAAACTTTGAGATGTCTATATTTTTCCCCCAAAATTTCAGAATTTTCCAATATGTGGTTTGGGAGATATGATTTTTAGAAAATGGTCATTTTCTACAGAAATAATACTGTCCGAATTCTGAAATAGCAACTTCAAAACCACATATCTCAATACTTTGAAACTCTTTGGAGGTGCAACCAAAAAGGGGTAAAATATTAAGATGTATAGTATTTTATGTCCAAATTTCAGGTTAATTCGAGTTTTGTAGCAAAAGTTGTGCCTAAAGGAAGCAGGGTTGTTCACTAATGTGACAGCACCCTTTCCTTAAAATAAAACCATATTTCAAGAGCCATAACTTTTTCTAGAAAAGTGAAAATGCCCTACAACTTGAAATGGGTAAAATATGGGTAAGTGTAGTTCAACCACACCAAAATTTAGGAGAATCCAACCAAAGATGGATTTTATATGACTTTTCCAAATTGATTACTGCTTGTTGTTTTCTGAAGTGTACTAAATCAGTAGCCGGTATATAAAATGAAATTCTTAGAGCGCAGTAACTGCTTGGAAGTAGCCCGGTCATTTCCTTCGACATAATCTTGTATTAATTGCGTATGGTGGTGAATCAGTATGCAAAATCCTTACATGCTTCTCTTTTTGAATTATGATACTCTGCAGCTGTAAGCAGGGCAGTAACTGCCTGGAAATTAGTTCTTGCTGGGCGCTTTCCACAGCTTCATCAATGGTGTGACTTTGTTAAGGTACCCTAATTATTAGACGACTGTGAAGCTTATGTGGTGCTTTCTTTAGTGACAGAGGGAAGTGTTAGGATTCAGTTTAGAAGGTGTGTTGGTGAAATGATTCTGTAGTGTAAATTGTAAATACTTATTGGCTAATGGTTGCATTAAGCAAGGTTCTTGTATTTAAGGTTGGCCAAAGTGTATGATGTGGCTGCAACTTTACTGCATCTATTCTTGAAATAGGAAAATCTTTCGTAAAACTCAACTAGTTAGCTATGAGGATGTGTTGTTGAAATGATCAATTTTATGAACTGTAATTGGTTGTAGATTTGGGAAAATAGGCTTGGGCTCAGGGTTTGTCATACTTTTAGCCTATTTAAATGAAAGGCTGGGCATTTTTATTGAGTTAAATTGATTGGACCTGATTAAGAAGTGGTTTGTTGTTATTTTTTCTTTTGTTGGATGCTGATGTATTACATATTGTAGGCTATCATTGTATTAAGCTACATTTGGTATAGTTCAATCCAATAGAAGATTAATATGTTAATTATTTTTTTCTTGTTGCACTTTTTCAAATCCTAATTATTTTTCTATATAATTATGCACTTTTGTTTGTGTATATTCAAGCTGCATTTTGAGCGGACGAAATCAGGAGAACTCCTCCAACACCACAAGATGAGATGAGAGCAGGAATTAGCTACTTCCACGATAAATGAAGAACATTGGGATAAATGAGCAGGTAATCAGAGAGTGACTCCTGAAGTGACAAGGGATGTTTGTTTACTAGCTAGAATGATGGCTGCTAATTTGTATTATTCTCATATAAAAGATCTTATGTTTGAAGTAATTTATTTTTAGAGAAATAATTTATTATTCCCAAATAGAAGATTTTATGGCTACTAATTTATTATGGCAACCTAAATCTTGTTTAAGGGTAATTTTTATTATTTAAAGAATAATTATATAGTATTGTTATGTATTTATTTTTATTTTATAATGTTTCACTAATTTAATTAAAAATATAGAATTATATATATAATTATATTATTAAATATTAGGTTTTAGAAAAAAATTAATATATATTAAAAAAAACAGTAGTTATAGTATTAAAAAAAAAACAAATGACCTAAGGCTACACTTATAAAAAGTAGCAATGGTATACAATGTGGCTACGCTTTATAGGTGATGCAGTAGCGTTGAAAAGTGTAGCCTATTCTGGCAAAAATGGAAGCTAAAAAGCGTAGCCTTTGATCCTGGACAGCATCACTTGAAAAGCGCACCCTATTCCCAAATGCCAAAAGCGTAGCCCTTGGTGCAGAAAAGCGTAGCCTTTGAGAATAGGCAACGGCCGAATATGAATCACCCCAAAAAGCATAGCCGTAGCCCAGAAAGCGTAGCCGTAGCCTAAGGCATCATTTTTTTCACTTTTGGCTACACTTTTCAAGTGTACCTGAATGGGTGTTTTTCTTGTAGTGTAATTGGTACTTGGAAGAC
Organism: Arachis duranensis; assembly: GCF_000817695.3. Classification (NCBI taxonomy): domain Eukaryota; kingdom Viridiplantae; phylum Streptophyta; class Magnoliopsida; order Fabales; family Fabaceae; genus Arachis; species Arachis duranensis. Next base: position 30,520,325 of record NC_029776.3, read on the forward strand.
CTTTCTATATATATATATATGCAATATATATTATTAGCTTATTCAAATGCGGGTGTTATATATTCTTCAAATGTCATATAAATATAACAAAGATAAAAAAATATTATTTTAGATATTAAAAAAGAGAATCTAAGAAAAATTCAATAAGGTGTTGCTTTAGGTATTAAAAAAAGACAATTGTAAATAAACCTACATAAGTGTTGCATTAGGTCTATAAAAAAGGCAACTTAAAAAAATCTGGACAAGTGTTGCTTTAGGTATATGAAAAAACAACTAGAAAAAACTTGCACAAGTGTTGCTTCAGGTATATGAAAAAGCAATTTAAAAAAGGTTTAATTACTCTGTTGGTCCCTATAGTTTCGCAAAATTTTCAATTAGGTCCCTATACTTTTTTTCCTTTCAATTGGGTCCCTATACGTTAATTTTTTTTTCAATTTAGTCCTTATTAATGTTAAACGTCAAAAAAATGTTAGTGAATTGTGAAATTACTTGTATACCCTTAGGGACCCAATTGAAAAGAAAAAAAGTATAGGGACCTAATTGAAAATTTTGCTACAACTATAAATATTCAATGAAAGATATTCCTATAATCCCTATTCAATGATTCTACAACAAAAAAGATATTCCTATAATCCTTTTTATTTTGTCACTATCATTTTTTTGCTTATTTATATATAAATTATACCAAAAATATTTTTTCTTTTTTTTTTTAACTTTCAAAATATCTTATCTTAAGAACATACTAAAAAAAGGATTGGATAAAATGAAACAGAAATAATAGTAATATATATATATAAAATGAATTGTCAAAATTATCCCCAAAAATATAACAAATCAAATTTTATACAATATAATAAGATAAATAATTTATTAACGTAACTTTTTCTAAAGAAAGAATTATATATCAGACAGAAGAGTATGTTCTCATTGTTTTGGACTCCACATGTTACTGATGCTTTAGCTCTCACTTTCTTCAAGTACCAGATACCTGCTCCAATTCCAAATGCCCTAGCAATCGAAATGTCAGTTATTGATCCTGCAGACACAACACATTACCCTCATTTTCAACTTGAAAAAGTTTGCTATGAACAATAATCAATACACCACTTCAATTGGCAGTAACAACCTGCAATTACATGTGCCCTCGTATTGTGCTGTGCAACATTATAATCTGTAAAATAAGATACATTTTTTAAGAAAATCAAGATTTTTTTGTTTGAGAAATAATATCAAATCTTGGTTTGAATCTTTATATGTATTTTCACAAAGATAACCTGACTTGTTTTCTTTGAAAAATAAAAAAGAAAAAACTGTTTACACTTAAAATGAGTAGCTATCCAATAAGCATTGCCATGATCTAAAAGTGAATTCATATTGGATTCAAAGAAATAAAGAAAATGTAAGTAGAGTGTAACTATTGGAAGCATACACACAAAGTATCAAAGGAAGAATTAAAAATACCCACACTAAGAAGCAAGCTAGATGATGAGCGGATATTTTATACGCTTTTTGGGGGTAATTTCATGTAGATTTTAGCATGTTTTAATTAGTTTTTAGTAGAATTTTATTAGTTTTTAAGCAAAAATCATATTTCTGGACTTTACTATGAGTTTGTGTGTTTTTTTGTGATTTCAGGTATTTTCTGGCTGA
>NC_029776.3:30522057-30522887 GCF_000817695.3 Arachis duranensis
CTAAGAAAGGACTGCAGATGTTGTTGGATTCTGACCTCCCTGCACTTGAAGTGGATTTTCTGGAGCTACAGAAGCCTAATTGACGCGATCTCAATTGAGTTGGAAAGTAGATATCCAGGGCTTTCCAGCAATATATAATAGTCTATACTTTGCGCGAAGATAGATGACATAAACTGGCATTCAACGCCAGTTCCATGTTGCAGTCTGGCGTCCAGCGCCAGAAACAAGTTACAAGTTGGAGTTCAACGCCAGAAACAGGTTACAACCTGGCGTTGAACGCCCAAAACAGCCCCAGGCACGTGAGAAGCTTAAGTCTCAGCCCCAGCACACACCAAGCGGGCCCCATAAGTGGATTTCTGCACCATCTATCATAGTTTACTCATTTTTTGTAAACCTAGGTTACTAGTTTACTATTTAAACAACTTTTAGAGATTAACTCTGCACCTCATGAAATTTTCAGATCTGAATTTTATACACTTTGACGGCATGAGTCTCTAAACTCCATTGTTGGGGGTGAGGAGCTCTGCAGCGTCTCAATGAATTAATGCAATTGTTTCTATTTCCCCATTCAAACGTGTGTGTGTTCCTATCTAAGATGTTCATTCGCGCTTAATTGTGAAGGAGGTGATGATCCGTGACACTCATCACCTTCCTCAATCCATGAACGTGTGCCTGACAAACACCTCCATTCTACATCAGACTGAATGGGCATCTCTTAGCTTCTTTAATTAGAATCTTCGTGGTATAAGCTAGAATTGATGGCGGCCATTCTTGAGGATCCGGAAAGTCTAAACCTTGTCTATGGTATTCCGAGTAGGATTCAAGGATTG
>NC_029776.3:30523106-30523994 GCF_000817695.3 Arachis duranensis
ATGGACGACCCAGTGCACTTGCTGGTTAGTTGTATGGATTGAAAATTCGTGCACCATGTTTTTGGCGCCGTTGCCGGGGATTATTCGAGTTTGAACAACTAAAGGTTTATTTTGTTGCTTAGATTAGGAATAATTTATTTTTGTTGTTATAGAGTCATTAGATTCTGAGTCCTTTATTCCCTTTTCAAAAATTTTTCAAAAATATATTATTTTTCTTGATCAATTTCTAATTTTCGTGAGTTTAGTGTCTTGTTCTAAGTTTGGTGTCAATTGCATGTTTTTTCTTGTCTTTTAATTTTTCGAATTGCATGTTCTTGTTCTTCCTTGATCTTCAAATTGTTCTTGTCAATTTTTCTTGTTTGATCTTTGGTTTGTCTTGTTCTGTTTCTTTTCTTGTTTTTCTTGTGCTTTTTCAAAACATTAGTTTTCAAAAAAAATTTATTCTTATCTATAAAAATAATACATCTTTAAAATACGTTACATTTTTACCTCAGTTGGTTAGAGCGTTGGCTTATGTTCTTGGCAATTGGGTATCTTCTTTTTAAAATCTTTTCTTCAAAAATAATTTTTCTTGATTTAATCTTGTGCCAAACTTTAAGTTTGGTGTTTTCTTGTTGATCTTTCTTTAATTTTCAAAAATTTATCTTGGTTTTCTAAAAATTTTAAATTTGGTGTTCTTTCTTTTGTTCTTGGTGTTCTTGTGAATCTTCAAGGTGTTCTTGAGTCTTTCTTGTGTTTTGATCTTAAAATTTTTAAGTTTGGTGTTCCTTGGTGTTTTCCCTCCAAAATTTTCGAAAATAAGGAGCATTAGATCTAAAAAAATTTTAAGTCTTGTGTCTTTTATGTGTTTTTCTCTTTCATCATAAAATTCAAAATTCAAAAAAAAAT
>NC_029776.3:30524131-30524440 GCF_000817695.3 Arachis duranensis
CTCATATGCTAACCCCACTACTGCTTCATATGGGAGTAGTATCTGTATACCCTCCATTGGAGTTAGTAGCTTTGAGTTGAATCCTCAGCTTATTATCATGGTGCAGCAAAGCTGCCAGTATTCCGGTCTTCCACATGAAGAACCTACAGAGTTTCTGGCACAAGTTTTACAAATTGCTGACACAGTGCATGATAAGGAAGTAGATCAGGATGTCTACAGATTACTACTGTTTCCATTTGCTGTAAAATATCAAGCTAAGAGGTGGTTAAATAACCAACCTAAGGACAACATAAAGACATGGAAACAGCT
>NC_029776.3:30524696-30528719 GCF_000817695.3 Arachis duranensis
AGAAAAAGCTCAGATTTCTCTAGACCATTCAGCTGGTGGATCTATACATATGAGAAAAACAATTGAAGAAGCTCAAGAGCTTATTAATACAGTTGCCAGAAATCAGCATCTGTACCTAAGCAGTGAATCTTCCATGAAAGAATAAGCTAAAACAATAACTGCTGAACTCAGTCCCGTAGATCAGGCTAATGAATTCAATCAGCAATTAGACTTTCTAACTCAGTAGCTAGCCGAATTCAAGGAAATACTACAGGAAACAAGAATGGCTAACAGGAATATGGAAGTACAGTTAAAGCAAACAGAAAAGCAACAGTCAAAACAAATAACAGAAGAATGCCAAGCAGTTCAATTAAGAAGTGGGAAAACATTAAATACCTCACTTCAAAGCAGCAGGAAGCCAAGAAATGAACAAATGGCTACTCAAAATCCCTCTGAGGACAATCAGAGCCCAGAGAGGAATAAGGCTGGCGCTGAACGCTCAAACCATGCTGATTCCTGGTGTTCAACGCCAGAAACAAGCATGAATCCGGCAATGAACGCCCATGGGGAGCACAGTTCTGGCGTTCAGACGCCAGTAACAGATAAGGAGTTGGCGTCTAACGCCACTCCAGCTTCCACCCCTGGCATTCAAACGCCAGTGGGGGATCAGTCACATACAAGTGCTGATAACAACCCTTCTAAAATGGCTTCCCAACCCACTTCTACAGGTAATAAACCTGCAGCAACTAAGGTTGAGGAATACAAGGCCAAAATGCCTTATCCTCAAAAACTCTACCAAGCGGAACAGGATAAGCAATTTGCCCGCTTTGCAGACTATCTCAGGACTCTTGAAATAAAGATTCCGTTTGCAGAAGCACTTGAGCAAATACCCTCTTATGCCAAGTTCATGAAAGAGATCTTAAGTCATAAGAAGGATTGGAGGGAAACTGAAAAAGTTTACCTCACTAAAGAATGCAATGCAGTTATCCTAAAAAGCTTACCTGAGAAGCTTAAGGATCCCGGAAGCTTTATGATACCATGCACATTAGAGGGTACTTGTACTAAGCAGGCTCTATGTGATCTTGGGGCAAGTATCAACTTAATACCTGCATCTATTATCACAAAGCTTGGTTTGACTAAAGAAGTCAAACCAACCCGGGTATGTCTTCAACTTGCTGATGGCTCCATTAAATACCCATCAGGCGTGATTGAAGACATGATTGTCAAGGTTGGGCCATTTGCCTTTCCTACTGACTTTGTGGTGCTGGAAATGGAGGAACACAAGAGTGCAACTCTCATTCTAGGAAGACCATTCCTAGCAACTGGCCGAACCCTCATTAACATCCAAAAAGGGAAAGTAACCCTGAGAGTCAATGAGGAGGAGTTCAAGTTGAATGTTGTCAAAGCCATGCAACATCCAGACACCCCAAATGATTGTATGAGTGTTGATATCATTGACTCTCTCGTAAGAGAGGTCAATATGGCTGAGAGTCTCGAATCAGAGCTAGAGGACATCTTTAAAGATGTTCAGCCTGATTTGGAGGAATCAGAGAGAATAATAGAACCTCTGAAAATCCCTCAGGAAGAGGAGAAACCTCCCAAACCCGAGCTCAAACAATTACCACTATCCCTAAAATATGCATTTCTGGGAGAAGATGATACCTTTCCTGTAATCATAAGCTCTACCTTAGAGCCACAGGAAGAGGAAGCACTAATTCAAGTGCTAAGGACACACAAGATGGCTCTTGGGTGGTCCATCAGTGATCTTAAGGGCATTAGCCCAGCCAGATGCATGCACAAGATTCTATTAGAGAGTGACGCCAAGCCAGTGGTCCAACCACAAAGGCGGCTGAATCCAGCCATGAAGGAAGTGGTGCAGAAGGAGGCCACTAAATTACTAGAGGCTGGGATTATTTATCCTATTTCTGACAGCCCCTGGGTAAGCCCTGTCCAAGTCGTCCCTAAGAAGGGAGGCATGACAGTGGTTCATAATGAAAAAATGAATTGGTTCCTACAAGAACAGTTACAGGGTGGCGTATGTGTATTGATTATAGAAGGCTCAATACAGCCACCAGAAAGGATCATTTTCCTTTACCATTCATAGACCAGATGCTAGAAAGACTAGTAGGTCATGAATACTACTGCTTCCTGGATGGATATTCAGTTTATAATCAAATTGCAGTAGATCCCCAGGATCAAGAGAAAACAGCATTCACATGTCCATCTGGAGTATTTGCATACAGAAGGATGCCATTTGGCCTGTGCAATGCACCTGCAACCTTTCAGAGGTGCATGCTCTCAATTTTCTCTGATATGGTGGAAAAATTTTTGGAAGTTTTCATGGATGACTTTTTAGTATTTGGAGACTCATTCAGCTCCTGTCTTGACCATCTAGCACTTGTTCTAAAGAGATGCCAAGAGACTAGCCTGGTTTTAAACTGGGAGAAGTGTCACTTTATGGTGACTGAAGGAATTGTCCTTGGGCACAAAATTTCGAACAAGGGAATAGAGGTGGATCAAGCTAGGGTAGAGGTAATTGAAAAATTACCACCACCTGCCAATGTTAAGGCAATCAGAAGCTTTCTGGGGCATGCAGGATTCTATAGGAGGTTTATAAAGGATTTTTCAAAAATCGCCAAACCTCTGAGCAACCTGCTAGCTGCTGACACGCCATTTATCTTTGATAAAGAGTGTTTGAGGCATTTGACACTCTGAAAGCTAAATTGGTCATAGCACCAATCATCTCTGCACCAAACTGGACATCGCCATTTGAACTAATGTGTGATGCCAGTGACCATGCCATTGGTGCAGTGTTGGGACAGAGGCATGACAAGCTTCTGCACGTCATTTACTATGCCAGTCGTGTTTTAAATGATGCATAGAAGAATTACACAACTACAGAAAAAGAGCTGCTTGCAGTGGTTTACGCCATTGACAAATTTAGATCCTATTTAGTAGGATCAAAAGTGATTGTATATACTGATCATGCTGCTCTTAAATATCTACTCACAAAGCAGGATTCAAAACCCAGACTTATAAGATGGGTGTTGCTTCTGCAAGAGTTTGATATAGAAATAAGAGACAGAAAAGGGACAGAGAATCAGGTAGCAGACCACCTGTCCCGAATAGAACCAGTAGAAAGGGCGTCCATCCCTCTTGCTGAGATCTCTGAAAACTTTCCAGATGAGCAACTCTTTGCCATCCAGGAAGTGCCATGGTTTGCAGACATTGCAAACTACAAGGCAGTGAGATTCATACCCAAAGAATACAGTAGGCAGCAATCAAAGAAGTTGATCACGGATGCAAAGTATTATCTTTGGGATGAGCCGTATCTCTTTAAGAGATGTGCAGACGGAGTAATCCATAGATGTGTGTCCAAAGAAGAAGCGCAGAAGATTCTATGGCATTGCCATGGATCCCAGTATGGAGGACATTTTGGAAGTGAGCGAATAGCCACAAGAGTCCTCCAATGTGGCTTCTACTGGCCTACTCTCTATAAAGATTCTCGAGTATTTGTACTTAATTGTGACAGTTGCCAAAGATCTGGTAATCTGCCTCACAGTTATGCCATGCCTCAACAAGGGATCTTGGAGATTGAGTTGTTTGATGTATGGGGTATTGACTTCATGGGACCTTTTCGACCATCATACTCAAACACTTATACTCTGGTGGTAGTGGATTATGTATCCAAATGGGTGGAAGCTATTGCAACACCTACTAATGACACTAAAATAGTGTTAAAATTCCTCCAGAAACACATCTTCAGCAGATTTGGTACCCCTAGAGTATTAATCAGTGATGGGGGGCACTCATTTCTGCAATAAACAGCTTTACTCTGCTTTGGTTCGTTATGGAGTTAGCCACAGGGTAGCCACTCCATATCATCCACAGACAAATGGGCAAGCTGAAGTCTCAAATAAAGAACTCAAAAGAATCCTGGAACAGACTGTAATCAACCGTAGAAGGGATTGGGCAAGAAGCTTGGATGATGCTCTGTGGGCATATAGAACAGCATTCAAGACCCCTATAGGGACCTCTCCATAC
>NC_029776.3:30528755-30529473 GCF_000817695.3 Arachis duranensis
GCCGGGGCAGAAAGTTCTGCTATTTAATTCTAGGCTCAAATTATTCCCTAGGAAATTAAAATCCCAGTGGAGAGGTCCATATGTAATTACAAGTGTATCACCATATGGATACGTAGAGCTTCATGATAATGACTCTAACAAAAAGTTCATTGTTAATGGACAGAGAGTTAAACATTATCTTGAAAGCAATTTTGAGCAAGAATGCTCAAAACTGAGACTTAATTAAAGCTCAGTAATAGTCCAGCTAACGACATTAAAGAAGCGCTTGCTAGGAGGCAACACAGCCATTCACAAAATTTAATTTTATTTGCTTTTGTTAATTAATTGATTTTTACAGGTATATGTCAAAGTATCTTCAAGGTAAAAAAAGCAATTGATTGAATTCACAGAGTTACAGGGGAATTTGGAAGCTCACTGGCGTGAAAAAGCCAGTAAGAAATGTTTTGGGCGTTGAACGCCCAAAAGAAGCATCCATTGGGCGTTGAACGCCAGAAAGAAGCTCCTTCTGGGCGTTTAACGCCAGAATTACAGCATCCTGGGCGTTTAGAAAAACGCCCAGTGACAAAGGACTGCCTGGCGTTCAACGCCAGAAAGAAGCAACAGCTGGGCGTTGAACGCCTAGGAGAAGCAGCAATTGGGCGTTAAACGCCCAAAACATGCAGCATTTGGGCGTTTAACGCCAGGATGGTGGGGAGGAGGTAAAATTCGTTTTTCTTTA
>NC_029776.3:30529707-30531312 GCF_000817695.3 Arachis duranensis
TTTTTTTAAATAAACTTAATTATCTTTTAAAATCTTTTTCAAATTAAAAATTCAGATTTATTTTTAAATATCATCTTTTTAAATTATATCCTTTTCTGATCATATTTATCTTTTATAAATCATATCTTTTATCTTATATCTTTTTCTTATTTTCGAAAACACACCCCCTCCCTTTATATCCACTTTCGGCGCCCCTCTCATCATCCACCATTCCACACCTGCTCTCCTTCTATCCCTCTTCTCTCTTTTCTTTTGCTTGAGGACAAGCAAACCTCTAAGTTTGGTGTGCTTATCCGTGATCACAAAAACATACTCACTTTGATCATGGCCCCTAAAGGAATACAACCCAACCCAAGAGGTAAGAAATAGAATATTTCAAAGCCACTTTGGAATCAAGGGAAGTTCTTAACTAAAGAACATTCAGACCATTACTACAAAATAATGAGTCTAAGATCAGTGATCCCGGAAGTCAAGTTCGATCTGAAAGAAGATAAATATCCGGAGTTCCAAGAACAAATTCGAAACAGGAACTAGAAAATCCTAGCTAATCCTGAAACGAAAGTGGGAAGGAATATGGTTCAGGAGTTCTATGCAAATTTATGGCAGACAGACAGGCAAAGAATAATTGGAGCTGCCCTCTATGATCATCGGACCTTAGTCAGAGGAAAGATTGTTCACACCCATCTTGACAAAATCAGGGAGATCTTTAAGCTTCCTCAACTGAAGGATGACCCAGACTCCTTTAATAGGAGAACGATGAGGGTAAACAAAGGTCTGGACAAGATTCTAGAGGATATATGCATCCCTGAAGGCAAGTGGACCACCAGCACCACTGGCATCCCAAATCAACTTAAAAGAAAAGATCTCAAACCAGCTGCCAGAGGCTGGCTGGATTTCATTAGGCGTTCTGTATTGCCCACCAGCAACCGTTCTGAAGTTACTGTTAAAAGAGCAGTGATGATTCACTGCATCATGTTGGGAAAAGAAGTACAAGTCCATCAACTGATCTCGTGTGAACTATACAAAATAGCAAACACGAATTCCAAGGATGCCAGATTGGCCTATCCAAGCTTAATTTCTATGCTCTGCAGAGATGCAGGAGTGAAGATGGGAATAACAGAGTATATCCCAGTTGAGAGGCCAACCACTAAAATATCAATGGAAAGACAACAGCTGCAGGATGATCCAATCAAGAGGAGAGCACAAGAAGTCCTCCCAGAACTTCCTCAATTCGAATATTGGGAACATCTTGAGGCATCTATTTCCAAATTGCAAGAAGCTATGAACCAAATAAATGAAGAACAGAACAATCAAAGTAGCATGCTTTGCAAACTGCTTAAGGAACAAGAAGAGCAAGGGCGTGATTTAAGGGAGCTGAAGCGCCAGAAATTAATCCTTGAAGGACCAAGCACCCCACAGATCAGAGGAACACCACTTCCCAAAACACAGGTTGTTGAGTTCTAATTTTAGCTTTAACTCTGTGATAGTGTTATTATAGAAATTTACCTCAGAAGTTATACAGTAGTAGTAGTAGTAATTAGCATATCTATTCTGGTTTTATTTCCAATTAAGTTATAAATTATTTTTCTCATCATCATCAGACAT
>NC_029776.3:30533216-30535899 GCF_000817695.3 Arachis duranensis
GCTTGCTTCAAACCAATAATCTCCGTGGGATCGACCCTTACTCACGTAAGGTATTACATGGACGACCCAGTGCACTTGCTGGTTAGTTGTACGGATTGCAAATTCGTGCACCACTAGATATGAAGAGTCAAAACATAGTTGAGCTTTCCTCAACATCTTTAGAAGCCATCCTTATATAAGGGTTTCTAACACGTAATTTAAATTTTCCATTGCTTCCCCCTTCAATCCCATCAACTAAGTATCTAGGAACTTCAGGATCAAAGACAATATTCCAATCAACAAAATAGCAAAAGCCACTACAACCCTCTTGACTCCTGGAAGATCTCTCAAAATAAAAATGAAAATAACAAAAGCCACTAGTTAAGATTTCTAAAATGAAAATGTGTAAATTCAAGAACTCTAATTTTCTTGACTCAAATACTCTTTGAAAGATATTGAAAGTAGAATTGGATAGTGTTTTCAAGACCGAAAAAGATGAAGTTGAAGAACATATCAAAGTATTATATGTTGCAGGTTTAAATGGATTATAATTAGTACAAATGATTGCAAATTATCAGCAGCCAAAGCAATAATAATTTCAAATACAGACCTTAATTAACTACCGTGACCCAACACAGTAATAAATCCGAGCAAGAACAAGAGGGATCAAATGATCAACCAAATTAGTTACTTGTAAGCAACCGATCAAACTTAAAAATAAATAAATAAGATGTTGTATCAAGATCCATGGACACTGACACTAGTTAAGATTTCTAAAATGAAAATGTGTAAACCCAAGAACTCCAATTTTCTTGGCTCAAATACTATTTGAAAGATACGAGTGCAATACAATACATCCTTAATTTTGAAGAATCCATGGATCATAGCCATCAACAAAATTTAGAATATAATTTGAGAAACAAACAGAAGTTGCAAACAATTAAGTAAAAATGAAACTAAACTACAAATTCACACAACTTAAGAATTCACAGCTTGAGAGACATAAATTGAAAACAACTAAAAAAATTGAAAAAAAAAACAACACAATATGAATAGAACACCCCTAAAACATTTAGCTTCTCCTTATTCCCAATCTCAGTCAATCAATTCTTCCTCAAAAACCAAGAGATTAAAATGGGACACCAAGATGAAGAAGAAAGGTTGGAATATCATCATATCTAAAATATCATTAACTATGTTGATGAATTAACTAGCTACACAGAAGATAAGAAAATATAACAAACACCACAAGTAAAGAGCTATCACAGCTAATTCTTAAATACTTGATATTAGTCCTTTGAAGATCTTACCTGTTCTCTGACCCATCAGCCAAATAAGCTCCATAGCTCTCCACTGAACCTGAGATTAGAATAGGGCATTTCTTGAAGATTCTACCATCAGCAACAACACCCGAAGAGCAGAGCAGCAAGGTGAGGTGCGGTCAGGCGAGGCGTATTGTGGCGACGCGATGCGCGGCACGGCGAGGGAACGCAAAGGAAGCGACACACCACCAACGCGAAGCAGAGCAGAGTAGACGCTAAGGTTCTCCATTTTTAGTACAAAATGCTAAGGGTTAGTTTTGGTATTTAAAAAAGATGGGGTTGAATTTAATTAGTAATTCTAATCTAATTAGGAGAATATTCTACTTTCGAACAGAATATTCTGTTATCTCAAACGATTTTGTCACGGCAAGGACTAAATTGAAAAAAAATAACGTATAGGGACCCAATTGAAAGGAAAAAAATTATAGGGACCTAATTGAAAATTTCGCGAAACTATAGGGACCAACAAAATAATTAAACCTTTAAAAACTCTGGACAAGTGTTGCTTTATGTATTAGAAAATACAACTCGTAAAAAGTGTTGCCATAGTGTCTCATATAAAGCATTGTGTTTGGGTGCTCTAAGGCAACCCTTTCGCGGAGTTGCTTTATTTGCAGAAAAGGCAACGTTTTTTGAAGGTTGCTAAAAATAGGGTTCCCTTTAATATACAAAAGCGTTGCCTTAGACCAAAGGTAACGGCCGTATAGCCAACCCCCCAAAAAGCGTTGCCTTTTGTCAGAAAGTATCACCTTTTATCAAAGGCAACATTTTCTCTTATTATAAGCAGCGTTTTTAAAGAGTTGCCTCGGCCCAAATTTGTTGTAGTGTAAAAAGGGTCAACTTTAGAGGTGTACTTATATATTTATATATAAAATTCACAAAAATAGTGCTTATCATTGGTGAACGAAATTGTGATTTATACTTTCACACAACTCGAATAATCCCCGGTAATGGCTCCAAAAACTTGGTGCACAATACTATGGCTTACATACATTCTTCACAACTTCGCACAACTAACCAGCAAGTGCACTGGGTCGTCCAAGTAATACCTTATGGGTCGTCCAAGTAATAAACCTTACGTGAGTAAGGGTCGATCCCACAGAGATTGTTGGTATGAAGCAAGCTATGGTTATCTTGTAGATCTCAGTTAGTGAGTGGAATCATAGGGTCAAATGGAATTAAATTGGATAAATAAAATAAATAAAACGGATAGAAGTACTCATGTAATTCAATAGTTTATTCATTTTCTGTAAACCTAGGTTACTAGTTTACTATTTAAACAACTTTTACAGACATTTCTGGTACCTCATGACATTTTCAAATCTGAATTACATACTTTGTGACGGCATGAGTCTCTAAACTCCATTGTTGGGGGTGAGGAG
>NC_029776.3:30536525-30538147 GCF_000817695.3 Arachis duranensis
CGTAAGGTTTATTACTTGGACGACCCAGTACACTTGCTGGTTAGTTGAACGGAGTTGTGAGCTTCTCTACCAGTGCCTGAAACTCTTTTATCACAATTTCGTCCACCAAGTTTTTGGCGCCGTTGTCGGGGATTGTTCGAGTATGGACAACTGACAGTTCGTCTTGTTGCTCAGATTAGGTAATTTTCTTTTCAAAAATCTTTTTCAAAATTTTTCTTTTATTTTTCGTTTTTCCAAAAATGTTTTTCGAAAAAATTAATAAAAATACAAAAAAATTAGAAAATCATAAAAATCAAAAATATTTTGCGTTTCTTGTTTGAGTCTTGAGTCAAATTTTAAGTTTGGTGTCAACTGCATGCTTTTAAAAAAAAAATTTTTCTTGCATTTTTCGAAAATCTCATGCATTCATAGTGTTCTTCATGATCTTCAAGTTGTTCTTGACAAGACTTCTTGTTTGATCTTGATGATTTCTTGTTTTGTGTTGTTTGTTGTTTTTCATGAGCATCTTTGCATCCATAATTTCCATGCATTAAAAATTTCTAAGTTTGGTGTCTTGCATGTTTTGTTTGCATAAAAAATTTTTCAAAATTATGTTCTTGATGTTCATCATGATCTTCATAGTGTTCTTGGTGTTCATCTTGACATTCATAGCATTCTTGCATGCATCTTGTGTCTTGATCCAAAATTTTCATGTTTTGGGTCATTTTTGTGTTTTTCTTTAAAAATTTAAAAATCAAAAATATCTTTTCCTTATTTCCCTCCAAAATTTCGAAATTTTGGGTTGACTTAGTCAAAAATTTTCAAAATTAGTTGTTTCTTACAAGTCAAGTCAAAATTTCAATTTTAAAAATCTTATCTTTTTAAAATCTTTTCCAAAAATCATATCTTTTTCATTTTTTTAATTATTTTCGAAATTTTTAAAAAATTAATTTTCAAAATCTTTTTCTTATCTTTATATCATATTTTCAAAAATTAGCTAACAATTAATATGATTGATTCAAAAATTTGAAGTTTGTTACTTTCTTGTTAAGAAAGGTTCAATCTTTAAATTCTAGAATCTTATCTTGTAGTTCTTGTTAGTTAAGTAATTTTTAAAAAATTAAATCTTTTTCAAAATATCTTTTTATTAAAATTTTTATCCTATCTTTTTATCTTTTATCTTATCTTTTTCAAAAATTTTATCTTTTTCAAAATTTGATTTCAAAATATCTTATCTAACCTCCTATCTTCTTATCTTTTTCAAAATGTGATTTCAAATCTTTTTCAATCAACTAACTAACTTTTTGTTTGTTTCTTATCTTTTTCAAAACCACCTAACTACTTTTCCCTCTCTAATTTTCGAAAATTCTCCCTCCCTTTTTTCAAAAATTCTTTTTGTTTTAAATTTTAATTTTAATCTCATCTCATCTTTAATTTTCGAAAATCACTAACTTTTTTTTAAAATTATTTTCGAAAATTTCTCTTCTCTTCTCTTATTCCATTTAATTATTTAATTACTAACACTTCTCTTCACCTCTCCTCATCCAAAAATCCGAATCCATCCTTCTTCTTTCTTATACCTTTCTTCTTCTACTAACATAAGGGAATCTCTATACTGTGACATAGAAGATTCCTCTTTCTTT
>NC_029776.3:30538973-30539658 GCF_000817695.3 Arachis duranensis
GTCAACATGATCTCTCAAAATCTGAATGGACTGCAACATGCATCCAACAGTAATAGAGAGGCAGCTTCTGAAGAAGCTTATGATCCTGAAAACCCTGCCATGGCAGAGGTTAATTACATGGGTGAACCATATGGAAACACCTATAACCCATCATGGAGAAATCATCCAAATTTCTCCGGGAAGGATCAACAAAAGCCTCAACAAGGCTTTAACAATGGTGGACGCAATAGGCTGAATAATAGTAAGCCATATCCATCATCTTCTCAGCAACAGACAGAGAACTCTAAACAAAATAATTCTAATTTAGCTAATATAGTCTCTGATCTGTCAAAAGCCACTTTCAGCTTCATGAATGAAACCAGATCCTCCATTAGAAATTTGGAGGCACAAGTGGGCCAGCTGAGTAAGAAAGTTATTGAAACTCCTCCCAGTATTCTCCCAAGTAATACAGAAGAAAATCCAAAGGGAGAGTGCAAGGCCATTGATTTAATCAAAATGTCCGAATGCATAGGGGAGGAGGAGGACGAGAATCCTAGTGAGGAAGACCTCCTGGGATGTCCTTCAAGCAAGAAGGAGTTTCCTATTAAGGATCCAGAGGAATCTAAGGCTCATATAGAGACCATAGAGATCCCATTAAATCTCCTTCTGCCATTCATGAGCTCTGAAGACTATTCTTCCTCTGAAG
>NC_029776.3:30540586-30541473 GCF_000817695.3 Arachis duranensis
AAACTGGCGTTCAACGCCAGAAACATGCATCACATGGGCGTTGAACGCCCAGAACATGCACCAATGGGCGTTTGAACGCCAGAATGATGCATGAAGGCATTTTTCATGCCTATATGGTGAAGGAATGGTATTTCTTTTCACCTCAGGATCTGTGGACCCCACAGAATCCCCACCTCAGGATCTGTGGACCCCACAGGATCCCCACCTACCTTTTATTTTAATCCTAATCACACCCTCTTAATCCTATTTTTGTGATTTGAATTCCCCATGTCACAATTCCCAATCTTTTTCATCAATCACCCCAAATCCTCTTCCCAATCACCCCATTCACCATTCACATCAACCTCCTCTTTCCCACCCAACCCCACCCATATAGCCGAATCCATCTCCCCTCACTCTCCTCCATCTTCTTCTTCTTCTCTTCTTTCTTTTCTTGCTCGAGGGCGAGCAATATTTTAAGTTTGGTGTGGTAAAAGCATAGCTTTTTGCTTTTCCATTACCATTAATGGAACCTAAGGCCAGAGAAACCTCAAAGGAAAGACAAAAGCTTCCACCTCTGAGTCTTGGGAGATGGAAAGACTTATATATAAGCTGGAATAGCTCAGTTGGTTAGAACATGTGGCTGCAAATCAAGAGATCCCTGAGATACCTCAGGGGATAAGTTGTCCTCCACACAAATATTGGAAGCAATTAAGGGTGGAACATCATGAGCACTCCATCATTCTCCAAGAAATAAGAGAAGATCAAAGAGCAATGAGGGAGGAGCAACAAAGACAAGGAAGGGACATAGAAGAGTTGAAGAACATCATTGGTCCTTCAAGAAGAAGACGCCACTAAAGGTGGATTCATTCCTTGTTCTTTATTTCTTTCTGTTTTCGGTTTTTAAT
>NC_029776.3:30544338-30545010 GCF_000817695.3 Arachis duranensis
GGATCAACCCTTACTCACGTAAGGTTTATTACTTGGACGACCCAGTACACTTGCTGGTTAGTTGAACGGAGTTGTGAGCTTCTCTAACAGTGCCTGAAATTCTTTTATCACAATTTCGTCCACCAAGTTTTTTCAAAAACTTGGTGAACGAAATTGTGATTTATACTTTCACACAACTCGAATAATCCCCGGTAATGGCTCCAAAAACTTGGTGCACAATACTATGGCTTACATACATTCTTCACAACTTTGCACAACTAACCAGCAAGTGCACTGGGTCGTCCAAGTAATACCTTACGTGAGTAAGGGTCGATCCCACGGTGATCACGTTTTGGGGGCTGGCCATTCGGCCATGCCTGAACCCTTTGCCTATGTATTTTCAACGGTGGAGTTTCTGCACACCTTAGATTAAGGGTGTGGAGCTTTGCTGTACCTCAAGTATTAATGAAATTCTATCTTCTTTTATTCAAATCTCTCTTATTCTTATTCCAAGATATTCATTCGTACCCAAGAACATGATGAATATTATGAGTCAAATTACCCTCATTATCATTCTCACTTATGAACGCGCGTGATTGACAACCACTTCCATTCTACATGAAACAGAGATTGAATGCGTATCTCTTAGATTCCCCAACAGAATCTTCGTGGTATAAGCTAGATAGATGGCGG
>NC_029776.3:30545110-30545800 GCF_000817695.3 Arachis duranensis
AATTGTAAAATATTAAAAAATTCCAAAAATATCCAAAAAATAAAAAAATTAAAATTTTAAATTTTTAAAATTAATTTATTCTTAATTTGTGGATAAGTGCAGCAAAAAAAGTCAATTGTCTAGGTGTAGCTTTATCCGATGAATAAAAAGATAAAATATATTTTTTAGAAAATAAACAATTTTAAAAAACAAAATTTTTTCTTTTTGAATTTCTAAATTATATTATTAAATGTTTTTTATTAAATAAGAAAAATAAAATAAAGTCCAGCAATATCTAGTAAACAACTAATCCGTAAATTTATTATTTTTTTAATGTTTAAACAAGAAAATATTTTTTCTAATTGTAAAAAATTAAAAAATTACAAAAATATCCAACAAATAAAAAAATTAAAATTTTAAATTTTTAAAATTAGTTTATTCTTAATTTGTGAATAAGTGCAACAAAAAAAGTCAATTGTCTGGGTATAGCTTTATCCGATGAATAAAAAGATAAAATATATTTTTAGGAAATTAAAAAATTTTAAAAAACAAAATTTATTATTTTTGAATTTCTAAATTATATTATTAAATGTTTTATATTTAAATAAGAAAAATCAAATAAAGTCCAGCAATATCTAGTAAATAACAGATCTATAAATTTATTATTTTTTTAATTTTTAAAATAATTTTTTTTTCTAATGGTAAAAAATT
>NC_029776.3:30546439-30547059 GCF_000817695.3 Arachis duranensis
ACAGCGAATAAAAAAATAAAAAAAATATTTTTAAAAAATTTAAAAGTTTCAAAAACTCAATTTTTTATTTTTGGATTTATAAATCTTATGATTAAAGTTTTTTATTTAAATAAGAAAAATAAAATAAAGTCAAGCAATATCTAGTAAATAACTAATCCGTAAATTTATTATTTTTTTAATGTTTAAACAAAAAAATATTTTTTTCTAATAGTAAAAAATTAAAAAATTACAAAAATATCCAAAAGATAAAAAAAATTAAAATTTTAAATTTTTTAATTTAATTTATCCTTAATTTGTGAACAAGTGCAGCAAAAAAGTCATTTGTCTGAGTGTAGCATTATCCATTGAATAAAAAAAATAAAAAATATTTTTCAAAACAATTAAAAATTTTAAAAAATTAAATTTTTTATTTTTTAATTATTAAATTATATTATTAAATATTTTTTATTTAAGTAAGAAAAATAAAATAAAGTCTAGCAATATATAGTAAACAACAGATCTGTAAATTTATTTTTTCTCAATTTTTAAAATAAAAAATATTTTTTTCTAATTGTAAAAAATTAAAAAATTCGAAAAATATCCAAAAAATAAAAAGATTAAAATTTAAAATTTTTTAAATT
>NC_029776.3:30549561-30562260 GCF_000817695.3 Arachis duranensis
TAAATTTATTCTTATTTTAATATTTAAATTAAAAAAATATTTTTTCTAATAGAGAAAAATAAAAATTCAAAAAGTATCCAAAAAATAAAAAAATTAAAATTTTAAATTTTAAAATTAATTTATTCTAAATTTGTGAACAAGTACAGTAATAAAAGTCAACTGTCTGGGTGTAGCATTATCCGGTGAATAAAAAGATAAAATATATTTTTAAAAAAATAAACAATTTTAAAAAAACTAAATTTTTTATTTTTGAATTTTTAAATTATATAATTAAATGTTTTTTATTTAAATAAGGAAAATAAAATAATGTCCAGCAATATTTAGTAAACAACATATTTGTAAATTTATTATTTTTTTAATGTTTAAACCAAAAAAAATATTTTTTTCTAATTGTAAAAAATTAAAAAATTTCAAAAATATCCAAAAAATTAAAAAATTAAAATTTTAAATTTTAAAATTAATTTATTCTTAATTTGTGAACAAGTGCAGCAAAAAAGTCAACTATTTGGGTGTAGAATTATCCGGTAAATAATTAAAGTTTTTATCTAGGACATTTTGTGAAATCTTTTGAAAATCATGAAAACCTTGAAGAAACAAATGCAATTAAGGCAAGAAAAGAAAAAGGGAAAGAATGAGAAAGCTGAAGGCTCTGAGTACCAATGACAATTTCATTGTTATGTACTTGTGGTGTTTATGTATCAAGTAAAATGCTTGAAAACAAAACACTTGGGTCTAGCATTATCCGGTGAATGAAAAATAAAAAATATTTTTAAAAAAATTAAAAGTTTTAAGAAACTAAATTATATATTTTTGAATTTTTAAATTATATTATTAAATTTTTTTATTTAAATAAGAAATATAAAATAAAGTCCACCAATATCTAGTAAACAACAGATCTGTAAAATTAATTTTTTTAAACTAAAAAAATATTTGTTTCTAATTGTAAAAAATTAAAAAATTACAAAAATATCCAAAAAATTAAAAGGATTAAAATTTTAAATTTTTAAAATTAATTTATTCTTAATTTGTGAACAGCAAAAAAATAAACTATCTGGGTGTAGCATTATCTGGTGAATAAAAAATAAAAAATATTTTTAAAAAAATAAAAAATTTTAAAAAACGAAATTTTTTATATTTGAATTTTTAAATTATATTATTAAATTTTTTATTTAAATAAGAAAAATAAAAAAGTCAAGCAATATCTAGTAAACAACAGATCTGTAAATTTATTTTTTTTAACTAAAAAAATATTTTTTTCTAATTGTAAAAAATTTTAAAATTCCAAAAAAATCCAAAAAATAATAAAAATTAAAATTTTAAATTTTTAAAATTAATTTATTCTTAATTTGTGAACAGCAAAAAAGTCAACTGTCTGGGTGTAGCATTATCCAGTGAATAAAAAAGATAAAATATATTTTTAATAAAATAAACAATTTTAAATAACTAAATTTTTTATTTTTGAATTTTTAAATTATATTATTAAATATTTTTTATTTAAATAAGAAAAATAAAATAAAGTTGATGCATTCGCATATTTGCCATTTTAACTAGTTAGTTTAGTTAGTTTAGCTTAGCTTCATTCATTTTCTTTGAAATAAATAAGCAATTTTGTGAACTTTTCCTCCATGCATTCATCAACCAAGAACTAAGTAAAATTTGGCATAATTTATGCAAATGATTCAAGAAGTTTATATACAAGTTGATGTGAATGATTTCCTTGAAAATTATTGCATAAGATGGCAAAACTTTGAGGAAAATTCTTTAGTTTATGTTAGGTGATGAAGCAAGAAGACAATGGAGCAAGGAAATATTGGAGCAAGGAGGAACAGCAAGTTGGTAACTTGGAAACCAAGTTGGCAACGCCCATTTAGGTGCAGCCAGGAGGAGCAACACGTTGGCAACTTGGAAACCAAGTTGGCAACGTGCTAGTGTGCATCTAGCAAAGTTGGCAGCTTGACCTTACCTTCTTCAAGGATGCATAACTTGATCCACAGAGATCCAATTGACATTCTTTCAGTTGTGTTAGAAAGCTGACATCAAGAGCTTTCCAACGATATATAATAGTTCATAATATAGCATGAAATGGAAGCTCAAATCAGAGTCATCTTTAAGCCCCAAAAATAAGGAAATGAAGTTGAGAGTAGAGGAGGGGCGTTGTCACTGGCGTGTTTGGCAGTAACGTGGGCAACAACACCAGCAACCCTGGAGGATGATGCATTGCACGTTGCCAACTTAAGAACCAAGTTGGAAACGCTAGGAAGCTACCAGAGAAGAAGGATTGCACGTTGTCATTGGCGTGTTTGATAGTAACGTGGGCAACAACGCCCATGCAAAATTGGTAACCTGACCTTGCCCTCTTCAATGGAGTATATCTTGAGCTAGAAAACTCCAAATGAGGTGATTTTAGTGGCATTGGAAAGTAGATATCAAGAGATTTCAAACCATATATCATAGTATGGGATTGGAGTTCATTTGAAGATTCAAAAGCTGGCTTCATTTAGAGCCTCAGAAACTAAGGGCGTTGTCACGGGCGTTGTCACGAGCGTGTTCACCAAAAATGCCCAGGTAGCCTGACCATGTCTTCTTCAATGGAACATAACTTAAGCTACAAAGATCCAATTGAGGTGCTTCTAGTTGTGTTGAAAATCTGACATTCAGAGCTTTCCAACCATGTATAATAGTCTATAGTGAAGCACAAAATTAAAGCTCAAACCAGAGGCAACTTTGAGCATCAAAACTGAGTTCAAAAAGGCAGAAAGGGCCAAGTGTTTGGCAATAACTTGGGCTGGCAATGCCCAAGCACCAAGTTTCCAGCCCAGGAAATTCTTGAGCACGTTGCCAATGTGCATAAAGCTGGTGTGTTTGCCAGTAACGCCAGGCCATTGGGCCAAAAGCAGGAAGAATGAGCTCTTGCTCTCTACACTCTCTTCAAAGGGGAATACTTCCTTCATTGGACCAGGAACTTAACAATGGAAAAGCCCACATTGCTAACCCAATTGAGGACCTCCAAATGAGTTTTAGGAGTAGTATAAATAGAGTAGAATTTTGTACTTAGGGAATTCTTCCACTTCTTAGAGACTTTTACTTTATACTTTTACATTTTACTCCAGGACTTGAACTTTTACAGCATTCTTCACTTTCAGGAGGATACCCGAAAGCTATTTTTTGTTTTTCTTGCAACTTTCAATTTTTAGTTTTCAAGAACTTCTTCTTCATTCTTCATTTTCTTCTCTAGTCAATTTTAATGTCTATTTTTGCATTTATTGTTGAATATAGAGTTATGATCACTACAAGAAAAATACCCATTCAAGTACACTTGAAAAGTGTATCCAAAAGTGAAAAAAAATGATGCCTTAGGCTACGGCTATGCTTTTTGGGCTACGGCTACGCTTTTTGGGGTGATTCCTATTCGGCCATTGCCTATTCTCAAAGGCTACGCTTTTCTGCACCAAGGGCTACGCTTTTGGCATTTGGAAATAGGCTACACTTTTCAAGTGATGCTATCTAGGACCAAAGGCTACGCTTTTCAGCTTTCATTTTTCCATAATAGACTACGCTTTTCAACGCTACTGCATCACTTGTAAAGCGTAGCCACATTGTATATCATAGCTACTTTTTATAAGCGTAGCCTTAGGTCCCTTATTATTATTTTTTTAATTTTCTGTATAACCATAGCTACTCTATAAAAGTGTAGCCTTAGGTCCCTCATTATTTTTTGTTTATTTTTTTTATTTTCTGTATGTATATAATATTCTAATAATTTTTTATACAACATAATATTTAATAATATTATTACATATATAATTCTACATTTTTAATTAAATGAGTTAAATATTATAAAATAAAATTAAACACATAATTATACTAAATAATTTCTTTAAACAATAAAAATTATCCTTACATAATTCAAAGACATAATCTTAAGAAGCAATTAACAATCAAACTATAACTTAAGATAATTTAAGTCACATAAAACTTGTATCACATCAATTAAAATGCAAAGTTTACACTCTATATCCGACAAGATCTTAACAAACAGAAAATCGTCAATCTTCTAATCTTGGCATAATGACTAAAAAAATCTTCTAAAGCGCCTTCAGATTCTTCTCAAACACATCTTTTTCATGCTGATCTTCGTCACCATCAAGAAAACTCTTGGCCTTAACAATTGTATTAGTGTTCATTCCCTTGTTCATTCCTAGCGGGGCTGCTGCAAAAATACTTGCACTTCTAAGAAGTTTAAACAACAAAATTCTTCTAAAGGTGCACAAAAGAAGTGTAAATAGAAATTAACTAAATCAAAATAGTAAGATCACAAACTGAGTTGAAATACTAAAATATATATGATCATCATACTAATTGCTGAATAAATGGACAAAGAAAAAGAAATTAATTGCTGAATATACCATTACCTATCTTCACTCCAAACAGCTTGAACTTTACTGCCAATAGGATATTTATCACCCAAACCAATCCCAGCATTATTTACCAAACAACTATAACAGTTACTCACCTTGAACAAAACTAAAAGCATTCTAATAGCTCGTTACCTATCAAAAGTAGTAAGCACTTTGATTTAGCAGATTTGATATTTAAGATAAATAAGATACATTACCACATTATCTATTTGATTGATCACTTACTCTTTCTCTTCTCAACTTGTTAGTTTTTTATTATTCTCATTAAAGCTGAATGCTAAATTCCCAAAATCATGCCAATCAGCTTAATTTCAAGTGGGAAAAACGGCGTTGCTTCAAAGAGTAAAGTGAGAATTATCAACCTAAATTGTAAAATTAAAAATGAATTGAGACATATATATCAATTCTGCACCAATATCCCCAATGCAATTGATGGACCAAACATGAATCCCCTGGCTTAATCTATTTATGGTGAATCAGAACCCAAAACACAATTCAAGAATACATCAAGTTACACAAGTAAATTGAAGCAAAAGGCTTAAAAAATTGAAGACAAATTAATGACTAAAACTTCATAAACTAGTGCATTAATCAGAAACTTTTTCACCTCCAAATTTTGAGAAATACAGTGCTGCTTACCTCTGGAATGGGCTGTCGGATTACATTTTCCACGGCAACACCAATTAAAACCCTCCAAGTGATCTTGCACTACATATTGAAGAACAAATTACATAATAAGAGTAGGAACTCTATAGCACAAATTCAATTGTACACAATAGAAGAACAAAAAAGCTTTGCCCCTAATGCAGTAATAAAATTTGAATGATGTGATGTTTGGCAGGCTTAGCTTTGGGATTGCAATGATCTTATTGATAACTGCCACAAGCATGAGTAAGAGGCAGCCTTATAGGATAGGTTGGTTGAATGGTGAATGCTACCTAGTCAAAAGGGGTGTTTATGCCGGCTCAACCATATTGATCCTAGTAACCGTAGGTTCGGTAATTGGTTCGATTTTGTTAACCATAAAGGCCAATCAAACAGAACAAGATCACAAAATACGTGGACAAACAGGGTGAGGAAGAATTGATCATCCAATTATTATACTTAGAAAGATGCCTTACAAGTTGCTAAGGTAAAAATCCAAGTTCACATTCCAAAGACATGCTTTCAAAGGAATACTAATATTATAATAATAGTTGTTCATTAAAAAGGGTTGCCACATCCAATTAAGATGAGTAAACATGCTTGTATAAAAATTTAAGTGCTGCATAAATTTAAGTACAAAAATATTATAATAATAGTTGTTATTATCACAAAAAGGAATTGATTCCCATAACCAGTCATATGCCTAGTCCCCCAAAGATGCATAAAGTGCTGCAGCTAAATTTAAGTATAAAAATACGCATACAAACACACATGGTATAATAATAGTAACTGAGCATTGTCATATGAATTGCAAGTACCAGAAAAATTTCATCTCCAGTGGCATATCTCCCTGCATGATCTTTCAGTAGCTTTTCAAGTGCTGAAAATAATGAAAAATATGCAACATTTAATTAAGGCAAGAAAAAAACCACTCAAATGAATAATTGGTTTGGAAGTAACAAACCAGAATATATCTTAATGGTATTCAGTGAAGTGTCACCTGTGAAGCCCTTTCTAATGACACTTTGCGCCCAAAAAAGTTTTTCATGAGGGCCAACCTTTTTTTTCAATGACGTTATTCTGCAAAATAATATGTGCAACTTGTGGAGAGTGGATAAGATGATTAGAAAGCCGAGTAACAAAAAGGACTAGAGCTTAAGATTATGCAGCAAGTGTACCTGAAAATTGAGTGCTCTTTTGGGAACGTCATGAGGCAGCAAAGGGTATTGAGGATACTTATAGTCCAAATACTGCATACATAGAGAACATGAATAATTGAATATAAATAAGAATATATAAGAGAAACAGGAAAATTAAAATCATGAGTTGGAGGACCAACCATAATAATGGCTAAGGATTCAGCAAAAAGAATAGCAATCCAATGCAGCAACCAGCAGGGGAAAGAATGTTAATGCTACCAGCTAAAGATCCTTTACTATTTGGAAAATCAAGTTCTTCCTCAACGAGAAAATGAAAAGGACAAAAAAAAAGAAAACAGAGAAGAAAGAAGACCGACAAACACAAGATCCATTCAGCTTGCGCTAGTTGAGTCAGACAGCACGACAGAAATTAAAGCAGAGTACTGAACAAGCATCCATTCTTTAAGCTTGACAGAGCACATGTGAGCAAGGAGAAAGTAAGTATCCAACTGCCTCTGTAATTTGAAGCTGATAACACAAAATAATGTCCTTAGTGAGAAGCAAAGAAACTAATAAAAGAAAATATTAGAATATATCTACCCAAGCTTCAGCACTTAACTGTCGAAGTTATTGCACCAGGATATAAATTGGCTTCAGCACTTCAGTTAATTATCTGCATTAACCCTTCATAGAACTTCATCATACATATTTTGAATTTATATCTAATTTTCCTGAAAATGTCACATGATGTTTTATTAGAAAAGTTGTAGAAAAGGAGGAAAAAATGCAATGATTCCTCCAATGCATGAAACTTCATAAAGAGAGGTTATCTGAGCAACAGATTCAGTAGAGAGGTTATCTGAGCAATAGATTCCTCCCTTAGTAATTATGAAATTGTAAACAAGTTTGAGTTTTACTTCTTGGGCTTCTTTTTTCTGAATATCTGAGCAATAGATTCAGTAGAGAGGTTATCTACATGTTGATACAATAGTCAAAGGTACAAAAAACTGCATTGCAGATTATATCAGTTTAATTAAATACCATAACAATCATTGGAAAAACAAGTTGCTATTTTCTTCTCATCCACATAGAGAAGCACCTACTTGAAATGAAATCACATTCGCTATAGAAAATAAAATAAATGCAAATCAAACCTGAGAATGACTCCAATCTCTTAACTCACAGCAGCCTCCACATCAAAAAGCAATAATAAAAATCATTGAGAGATTCAAAGTTACAATAAATCCTGCCACAAAGTATACTAGTAAAAAGGTTTCCTTTTAGTCACAATTTAATATACCCTTCCCAATTCCCAAAGACGCCCTTCCTATAAGAAATATACTAGCAAATTCAAAGTTAAAAAGTTACTCAATAATCCCTGAAGACAACTCTAAAATTGGAACCAAAACTCCAACTCTGTTTGGCACTAAGGAATCAACTTGCTTTACTTGTAATCAAGCATTTTTTATAGTTGTCTTGTGCAAAAAATTTAAATTAAAATAAGGTAGGTACATAGCTTAAATCAGTAGCTACAATGCAACTAAAAGAAAGAGTAATGCTAAACCTCAGAATCAAAAACACCAGAAAAGATGAAGCTCAAACATGTTCCAGTTATTCCATTCTAGCATAAGGGCATGTGAACCCTCTAATGCACTTGTCTCATAAATTAGCACAACATGGCTACAAAGTTATCTTGCAAGAAAATATGCAAGAGCTCATTGATGATGGAATCATAGATACCAATGGTAAGAGTTATAATTTTCACTCTTTACTCAACTTTACTATTTTGGATAAATCACAAAAACTACTCATGCTAAATTTCATAGAATCTACAGAACATTGAGAACATTATATCAGTGTAATAAATCAAGAGAGTAAAGAAAGCATAGTGGATTGGCAAAGTTAGAAAAAGCAAATGATTCCAAACAAGCTAACATGCTCTTATCCATGATTCAATTCAATTCAACTCAACCTAGTGTTCTTCATTCACATTAATCATATATGATCTGTTAAACACGATTTTACAATGAAATAATATGTTGAACTGATTATGGTGAGATATATGATCTGGTATTAATCAACCCAATTAATTAGTAGATGGATCAAAATCGAATTGAGAAAACTAATCCAAATAGAAACCGGAACCTGAAGAAGAGGTCTGGGGAGATTGCAGCAGAACTTTTCAAAAGAGAGAATTGCATCCGCACGCTTGGCGTCGAAAACAGCACCGATGAAATGCCTACAGAGACATTGAAATTGAAATTAAAATGAGAATGAAATTAAAGTTGGAGAGAGAGAGGGGTTGGGAGTATGAACAGGAAGTAATCGTAGAAGCCGAAAGTAAGGACAGGAGCACGGCAAGCCCTAGCAGCGGCGGAGGCTTCAATTGACCACAGGAGCGACGACAGTGCACGGCGGAACAACCTCCTTCTCTCTCGCGTCGCGTCTTCGTCCTCTCTCTCCATCTCGTCTGCGAATCATCTTTCTCTCTCTCCTCCGGACTCCCTCCTCCACGACGGCGATGGCGGCGGCTGCAGCGGTGTTACGGCGGTGACCCCCTCTCACTCTCTGGTCTCTCGCTCGCGCTCTCATCTCTGTCTTCCTCCTCTCCTCCCTCTGGTTCACTCATTCTGAATCTGGGTATGTGTGTGTGTGAAAGGGTGCGTGGTGAAGGTGAGCTTTGGAGGCAGGCAGGGTTTCTACTTTGCGATGGTGACTTTGGAGGGAATGGGGGGCAACGAGGGTTTATGAAAGTGGATGAAGGTGCTTTGGAGGTGAGTGAGATTTGGAGGGAATGGACAAAAATTTTACTAAGTGTCATTAGTTTGCTTTCAGGAAAAAGAGGAAAAAAATTTACTGAGTGTTAAGTTTTTTGCTCTAGATACATTAGGCATCATTTTTAAAATGCACCAAAAACTTAATAAATAGGCTACTCTTTAAAAGCGTCTCCTTTGATACGAAAAGTGAACCTATAGATATCAACCTACGGCTACGCTTTATAAGTGATTTCTATAATACCTAAGGCTACGCTTTTTAAATGATGCCGCATTTGTGTATCCTTTTCTCTTATAAAAAGGCAACACGGAGAAAAGCGTAGCCTATTCTATGAATAGGCTACTGATGACAAGTCATCATATGCCTATTTTTCAAGCTAATTTCACTTGTTTCACTAGTTTTTATGCACTTTCTTGCATTCTAAGTAAGTAATTTGGAATGAAAATGCATGATTTCTTTGAATCAAACAACCACCATTTAATTGATGCTAAATCATGAGGTTTAAGCTAAATTCAATTGTATTTTAATGATTTATAAACCTTGTCAATTTGGTGATACTTTGATTGGTTATTTTGATTATTTGTAGGTGAAGAAAAGAAGAAAATAAAAAAGTGTGGCTTAAGAAGCATGACTCAATGGAGAAGAAAGTGTGGCAAAGAAAATGAGGAAGCGTGGCGCATGGAAGGAGGAAGCACACTGCTCCCCCCAAGAGCACAATGCTCTCCAAGGGAGCACAACAATGAACCAAGCATGCAAAGCTTCAATGCTCTGCCCTCCCTTGAGAGAGGAGCACAAACTTAAGCCAAGAAACAAGGAAGAGCAAAACATTGCTCTGCTCTCCTTGAAGAGCATCATCGGGCTTCCACCAAAATAAATCAACGGAAATTGTTTGCCAAATGCCTTCCCCAAGGATCGAACCAAGCACCTAAGGGGGAGTGGGGAGCGCTACTGACGTTAGGATTTTTGCTAGTAAAGAATTTTATAAAAATAGTCACGTTGTAGATATAGCTTCTAAACTAACAGAAATCCCTTCGTACAAAAGTTTTGGTTGTCACAAGTAACAAACCCCTTTAAAATTGATAACCGAGTATTTAAATCTCGGGTCGTCTTCTCAAGGAATTGCAGGGAGGTATGTTCTTATTATTGGTTATGAAAAAGTGTGTTTTGGGGTTTTGGAGTTTGGGAAATGGGCACAAGCATATTTAAATGACAAATAAAATAAATTAACAATAATAAAATCTCTTGGCAAGGTATGAAGAACTGGAAGTCCTATCCTAGTTATCCTTATCAATTATGATGAGAATTGGATTTTTCTCCCACTTTGTTAACCTCTAACTATGAAGGTAAGTTAAGTAAATGAATTAATTCGAATCCTCAAGTTCCAGTCTTTCCTTGGAAAAAGTTAAAGTTATTGGATCTCGAATTAATTCTTAAAGAATTCCAATTTTCAGTCAACAATGAGTTTGATAACTCAAGAGTTACCAATTAATCAACCAAAGCCAAAAGTGAATAAAATCTAATTGAATAAAAATAATTTGGATATACACCAAGCATCAGTGACATATAAGTCTGAAATATCTCAATTGTATTGATAAAATAAAATCAATCCAAATATGAAACATTGAAAATAAATAAATACAAAGAACATTGAACCTGGGATTGAGAGTCACTCCTAAAACTAAGAGAAGTCCTAAATCCTAATCCTAAGAGAGAGGAGAGAACCTCTCTCACTAGAAACTACATCTAAAATAATAAAAAGTGAATTATGGATAGCATGATCTGAATGGGTGCAATCCCTCTACTTTATAGCCTCTAATCTGAGTTTTTTGGGCCGAAAACTGGGTCGAAAACAGCCCAGAAATCGCTGGAGAAGAAATCTGTCATGCTGGTTTTTCGTCACTGCGATGCGGCCGCATGGAGCACGCGATTGCGTTGCCTAGCTTCAGGGCCACTATGGTATATTATATATCAAATCGAAGCCCCGGACGTTAGCTTTCCAACGCAACTAAAACTGCGTCAATTGAACCTCTGTAGCAAAAGTTATAGCCGTTTGAGTGTAAAGAGGTTAGGCTGGACAGCTTTGCAGTTCCTTCAACTTCTTGTATTCCTTCCACTTTTGTATGCTTCCTTTCCATTCTCTAAACCATTCCTGTCCTGTAATCCCTGAAATCACTTAATACACATATCAAGGCATCTAATGGTAATAAGAGAGGATTAAACATAGGGAACTTAAGGCCAAAGAAGCATGTTTTCAATCAAAGCACATAATTAGGAAGGCAAATGTAAAACCATGCAAATAGTATGAATAAGTGGGTAAAGAGTTGATAAAATCCACTCAATTGAGCACAAGATAAACCATGAAATAGTTGTTTATCAGCTACTCACGAGGAAAATAAGCCAAAAATTGGCCAAAAGCATCCTCCAAGGTTCGAACCAAGCACCTCAAGGAAAGGAGGAGAAAGGCGCCACTTCCTTCACGAAGAAAAAAGGTCAGCGCATGCCTTCAGCCAGGATCGAACCAGGGACCTCCCCTTGGAAGTACTACTGCTCCGCTCACAAGGAGAGTAGAGCGCTACTCTTTGGTGCAATGCGCAACAATGACACGGCCAGGGGGATTTGAGCGCGCACATTGACTCGGCCAGGGGGACTTGGAGCGCGCAAGACACGCGCACAAGCCACTGCTCCACTCTCCACAAGAGCAGGGCAGTCTCCTGATGCCTCTCCAAGCCTTGGCGCAACAAGGATCTCCATCATAAGCCACTGCTCCACTCTCCACGAGAGCAGAGCAGCCTCCTGGGAGCAACTTGGGCTGAAATTCAATTAAAAATCCAACTTAATTCATTTCTTCACCAAATTAAAAGCCCATCCAAATTCTAAAATCCAAGAATAGAAAGTGTATAAATAGAGGTGGTGCACGAATTTGTAATCCATACAACTAACCAGCAAGTGCACTGGGTCGTCCAAGTAATACCTTACGTGAGTAAGGGTCGATCCCACGGAGATTATTGGTTTGAAGCAAGCTATGTCAATTTTATTATTCTTAGTCAGGATGTCAATTAAAGTTATCAGTTGGAATTATTAGAAAAATAACAGAGCGAGAATTAATTACTTGTAATGCAGTAATGGGGAATATGTTGGAGTTTTGGAGATGCTTTGTCCTCTGAATTTCTGCAATGTAATATTCAACTCAATTGTTTGTAAAGCCCGACTACGGCAAGCTGTATGTAGGGTGTCACCATTGTCAGTGGCTACCTCCCATCCTCTTAGTGAAAACGTTCCTATGCTCTGTCACAGCACGATTAATCATCTGTCGGTTCTCAATCAGGTTGGAATAGAATCCCTTGATTCTTTTACGCTTGTCATCACGCCCAGCCTTCAGGAGTTTGAAGCTCGTCACAGCCATTCGATCCTTGAATTCTACTCGGAATACCACAGACAAGGTTTAGACTTTCCGGATCCTCAAGAGTGGCCGCCATCAGTTCTAGCTTATACCACGAAGATTCTGATTAAGGAATCTAAGAGACGCTCATTCAGTCTAATGTAAAACAGAGGTGTTTGTCAGGCACACGTTCTTGAGTTGAGGAAGGTGATGAGTGTCATGGATCATCACCTCCTTCACAATTAAGCGCGAATGAACATCTTAGATAGGAACACACACACGTTTGAATGAAATAGAAACAATTGCATTAATTCATCGAGACACTGCAGAGCTCCTCACCCCC
>NC_029776.3:30563737-30564570 GCF_000817695.3 Arachis duranensis
TGTTCCTTAAGCAGTTTGCAAAGCATGCTACTTTGATTGTTCTGTTCTTCCTTTATTTGGTTCATAGCTTCTTGCAATTTGGAAATAGATGCTTCAATATGTTCCCAATATTCGAATTGAGGAAGTTCTGGGAGGACTTCCTTTGCTCTCCTCTTGATTGGCTCATCCTGCAGCTGTTGTCTGTCCATTGATATTCTAGTGATTGGCCTTTCAACTGAGACATACTCTGTTATTCCCATCTTCACTCCAGCATCTCTGCAGAGCATAGAAATTAAGCTTGGATAGGCCAATCTGGCATCCTTGGAATTCCTGTTTGCTATTTTGTATAGTTCACACAAGATCAGTTAATGGACTTCTACTTCTTTTCCCAACATGATGCAGTGAATCATCACTGCTCTTTTAATGGTAACTTCAGAACGGTTGCTGGTGGGCAATATGGAACGCCCAATGAAATCCAGCCAGCCTCTGGCTACTGGTTTGAGATCTTCCCTTTTGAGTTGATTTGGGATGCCAGTCGTGCTGGTGGTCCACCTGGCTTCGGGGATGCATATATCCTCTAGAATCTTATCCAGACCTTTATTTACCCTCATCATTCTCCTATTAAAGGAGTCTGGGTCATCTTTCAGTTGAGGAAGCTTAAAGATCTCCCTGATTTTGTCAGGATGGGTATGAACAATCTTTCCTCTGACTAAGGTCCGATGGTCATAGAGGGCAGCTCCAATTATTCTTTGCCTGTCTGTCTGCCATAGATTAGCATAAAACTCCTGAACCATGTTCCTTCCCACTTTCGTTTCAGGATTGGCTAAGATTTCCCAGTTCCTGTTTCGAATTTG
>NC_029776.3:30568169-30569183 GCF_000817695.3 Arachis duranensis
GGGGTTTTATGAAGGATGGATGTGAGTGGTGAAGAGAAAGATGGGATTTGATAGGTGAAGGGTTTTTTGGGGAAGAGGTGTTGAGGTGATTGGTGAATGGGTGAAGAAGAGAGAGAGTGGTGGGGTAGGTGGGGGTCCTGTGGGGCCCACAGATCCTGAGGTGTCAAGGAAAAGTCATCCCTGCACCAAATGGCAAGCAAAATCTCGATTTGTGCCAATTCTAGCGTTAAACGCCGGGCTGGTGCCCATTTCTGGCGTTTAACGCCAGCTTCTTGCCTTTTTCTGGCGTTTAACGCCAGTCTGGTGCCCCTTTCTGGCGTTAAACGCCCAGAATGGTGCCAGACCGGGCGTTGAACGCCCAACAGCTAGCCTCACTGGCGTTTAAACGCCAGTAGGTGCATCCTCCAGGGTGTGCTGTTTTTCTTCCTGTTTTTCATTCTGTTTTTGCTTTTTTCATTGATTTTGTGACTTCTTATGATCATCATCCTACAAAAAATATAAAATAACAAAAGAAAATAGTTAATTATAAAACATTGGGTTGCCTCCCAACAAGCGCTTCTTTAATGTCATTAGCTTGACAGAGGACTCTTATGGAGCCTCAGAAATGCTCAGAGTTATGTTGGAACCTCCCAACACCAAACTTAGAGTTTGAATGTGGGGGTTCAACACCAAACTTAGAGTTTGATTGTGGGGGCTCTGTTTGGCTCTGTTTTGAGAGAAGCTCTTCATGCTTCCTCTCCATGATGACAGAGGGATATCCTTGGGCCTTAAACACCAAGGATTCTTCATTCACTTGAATGATCAACTCTCCTCTATCAACATCAATCACAGCCCTTGCTGTGGCTAGGAAGGGTCTGCCAAGGATTATGGATTCATCCATGCACTTCCCAGTCTCTAGGACTATGAAATTAGCAGGGATGTAATGATCTTCAACTTTTACCAGAACATCCTCTACAAGTCCATAAGCTTGTATTCTTGAGTTGTCTGTCATCTCTAGTGAGATTTTTGCAGCTT
>NC_029776.3:30569249-30569583 GCF_000817695.3 Arachis duranensis
AGAGGCATGAGGTTTACACTTGACCCTAAGTCACACAAGGCCTTCTTGAAGGTCATGGTGCCTATGGTACAAGGTATTGAGCAACTTGCTCTTCAGTGACATACTCATCCTCTTCAGAGGAAGAATACTCATCAGAGCTCATGAATGGCAGAAGTAAGTCCAATGGAATCTCTATGGTCTCAGTTTGAGCCTCAGATTCCCATGGTTCCTCATTGGGGAACTTATTGGAGGCCAGTGGACGCCCAGTGAGGCCTTCCTCAGTGGCGTTCACTGCCTCATCTTCCTCCCAAAATTCGGCCATGTTGATGGCCTTGCACTCTCCTTTTGGATTTTC
>NC_029776.3:30587832-30591093 GCF_000817695.3 Arachis duranensis
CAAGCTTAGAGTGGATGTTCAGACCTTTAAGCAAAAAGATGGTGAATCCCTCTATAAAGTTTGGGAAAGATACAAGCAGATGACCAAAAGGTGTCCTTCTGACATGCTTTCAGAATGAACCATTTTGGATATATTCTATTATGGTCTATCTGAGTTCTCTAAGATGTCACTGGACCATTCTGCAGTTGGATCTACTCACCTAAAGAAAACGCCTGCAGAAGCTCAAGAACTTATTGACATGGTTGCAAATAACCAATTTATGTACACTTCTGAGAGGAATTCCGTGAATAATGGGACGCCTCAGAGGAAGGGAGTTCTTGAAATTGATGCTCTGAATGCCATATTAGCTCAGAACAAAGTGTTGACTCAGCAAGTCAACATGATTTCTCAAAGTCTGAATGGATGGCAAAAATGCATCCAACAGTACTAAAGAGGCAGCTTCTGAGGAAGCTTATGATCCTGAAAACCCTGCAATAGCAGAGGTAAATTACATGGGTAAACCTTATGGAAACACCTATAATTCATCAGGGAGAAATCATCCAAATTTCTCATGGATAATTCATCATGGAGAAATCATCCAAATTTCTCATGGAAGGATCAACAAAAGCCTCAACAAGGCTTTAATAATGGTAGAAGAAACAGGCTAGGCAATAACAAGCCTTTTCCATCATCTTCTCAGCAACAGACAGAGAATTCTGAGCAGAGCCCCTCTAATTTAGAAAATTTAGTCTCTGATCTGTCTAAGGCCACTTTAAGTTTCATGAGTGAAACAAGGTCCTCCATCAGAAATTTGGAGGCACAAGTGGGCCAGTTGAGTAAGAAAGTCATTGAAACTCCTCTCAGTATTCTCCCAAGCAATACAGAAGAGAGTCCAAAAGGAGAGTGCAAGGCCATTGATGTAATCAATATGGCCGAGTGCACAAGGGAGGAGAAGGACGAAAATCCTAGTGAGGAAGACCTCCGGGGACGTCTCTCAAACAAGAAGGAGTTTCCTATTGAGGACCTAAAGGAATCTGAGGCTCATATGGAGACCAAAAACTCTACCTCAAAAGAAACAAGATCCTGGCAAGTTCTTAATACCTTGTACCATAGGCACCATCACCTTTGAAAAGGCTCTATGTGATCTGGGGTCATGGATAAATCTTATGCCCCTCTTTGTAATGGAGAAACTGGGGATCATTGAGGTATAGCCTGCCATATTCTCATTACAAATGACAGACAAGTCAATAAGACAAGCTTATGGATTGGTAGAGGACGTGTTGGCCTGCTGATTTCATAATCTTAGACACCAGGAAGGAGGAGGATGAATGCATCATCCTTGGAAGACCTTTCCTAGCCACAGCAGAAGCTGTGATAGATGTTAACAGAGGAGAATTAGTCCTTCAATTGAATAGAGACTACCTTGTGTTTAAGGCACATGGCTATCCTTCTATAACAACGGAGAGTAAGCATGCAGAGCTTCTCTCAGTATAGAGTCAAACAGAGCCCCCACAATCAAACTCTAAGTTTGGTGTTGGGAGGCCACAACCAAACTCTAAGTTTGGTGTTGAACCCCCATATCCAAACTCTAAGTTTGGTGTTGGGAGTCCACAACATTGACCTGATCACCTTTGTGGCTCCAAGAGAGCCCACTGTTAAGCTAGTGACACTAAAAGAGCGCTTGTTGGGAGGCAACCCAATTTTTATTTATCTAATTTTATTTTATTTTCATTGTTCTTTTATGTTTTATTAGGTTCATGATCATGTGGAGTCACGAAAAAAATATTAAAATTAAAAACAGAATCAAAAATAGCAGAAGAAAAATCAAACCCTGGAAGAAGGACTTACTGGCGTTTAAACGCCAGTAAGGAGCATCTGACTGGCGTTCAACGCCAGAACAGAGCATGGATCCGGCGCTGAACGCCAAAAACAAGCAACATCCTGGCGTTTGAACGCCAGAAATATGCTCTGAGGAAAGCTGCCGCTGAACGCCAGAAACATACTACACATGGGCGTTGAACGCCCAGAACGTGCATCACTTCGGCGTTTAAACGCCAGAATGGTATGCTAAGGCATTTTACATGCCTAATTGGTGCAGGGATGTAAATCCTTGACACCTCAAGATCTGTGGACCCCACAGGATCATCTTAGGATCTGTGGACCCCACAGGATCCCCACCTAACATATTCTCACCTTACCTCCTAATTAATCCTATAACACACTTTCCCAAAAACCCTTCACCAATCACCTCAATCTCTCTTCCCAATTACCCCCTTCACCACTCACATCCATCCACTCTTCCCCATAAACCCCACCTACCTTCAAAATTCAAAAATCTTTCCCACCCAAATCCACTCTAAATGGCCGAACCTACCCTCTCTCACTTCCCTATATAAACCCCTCCATTCTCCTTAATTTTCACATAACACAAACCTCTCTTCTCCTTCTTGGCCGAATACACCTCTCCCCCTCTCCTCCATATTTTCTTCTTCTTCTTCTTCTTTTCTTTCTTCTCTTGCTCGAGGGTGAGCAATATTTTAAGTTTGGTGTGGTAAAAGCATAAGCTTTTTGTTTTTCCATTACCATTGATGGCACCTAAGGCCGAAGAATCCTCTAGAAAAAGGAAAGGGAAGACAAAAGCTTCCACTTCCGAGTCATGGGAGATGGAAAGATTCATCTCCAAAGCCCATCAAGACCACTTCTATGATGTTGTGGCCAAGAAGAAGGTGATCCCTGAGGTCCCTTTCAAGCTCAAGAAAAATGAGTATCTGGAGATCCGACATGAGATCCAAAGAAGAGGTTAGGAAGTTCTAACCCACCCCATTCAACAAGTCGGAATCTTAATGGTTCAAGAGTTCTATGCCAATGCATGGATCACTAGGAACCATGATCAAAGTGTGAACCTGAATCCAAAGAATTATCTTACAATGGTTCAGGGGAAATACTTAGATTTTAGTCCAGAAAATGTGAGGTTGGCATTCAACTTACCCATGATGCAAGGAGATGCACGCCCCTACACTAGAAAGGGTCAACTTTAATCAAAGGTTGGACCAAGTCCTTATGGACATATGTGTGGAAGGAGCTCAATGGAAAAGAGAATCCAAAGGCAAGCCAGTTCAACTAAGAAGACTGGACCTTAAGCCTGTGGCTAGAGGATGGTTGGAGTTCATTCAACTCTTTATCATCCCCACGAGCAACCGATCCGAAGTAACTGTGGATCGGGCCATCATGATCCATAGCATCATGATTGGAGAGGAAGTAGAAGTTCATGAAGTCATCTCC
>NC_029776.3:30591144-30592248 GCF_000817695.3 Arachis duranensis
TACTTTGGCAAGGCTAGCTTTTCCTCATCTTATTTGCCATCTATGTTACTCAGCTGGAGTTATCATAGAAGGAGACATCCTTATTGAGGAGGACAAGCCCATCACTAAGAAAAGGATGGAGCAAACAAGAGAGCCCACTCATGGAACCCAAGAGACGCATGAGGAAGCTCATCACCAAGAAATCCTGGAGATGCCTCAAGGGATGCACTTTTCTCCCAACAACTATTGGGAATAACTCAACACTTCCTTAGAAGATTTGAGTTACAATTTGGAACAATTAAGGGTGGAACATCAAGGGCACTCCATCATTCTCCATGAAATAAGAGAAGATCAAAGAGCAATGAGGGAGGAGCAACAAAGGCAAGGAAGGGACATAGAAGAGCTTAAGGACATCATTGGTCCTTCAAGAAGAAGACGCCACTAAGGTGGACTCATTCCTTGTTCTTATTTTTTTTCTGTTTTTCGATTTTTATGCTTATTATGTCATCTATATTTGTGTCTCTACTTCATGATCATTAGTGTTTAGTAACTATGTCTTAAAGTTATAAATAAATTCCATGAATCCTTCACCTCTCTTAAAAGAGAAATGTTTCTAATTCAAAAGAACAAGAAGTACATGATTTTCGAATTTATCTTTGAATTTAGTTTAATTATATTGATATGGTGACAATACTTTTTGTTTTCTGAATAAATGATTGAACAGTGCATATTTTTTATCTTGTTGTTTATGAATGTTAAAATTGTTGGCTCTTGAAAGAATGATGAACAAAGAAAAATGTTATTGACAATCTGAAAAATCATGAAATTGATTCTTGAAGCAAGAAAAAGCAGTGAAAAAGCAAAAGCTTGCGAAAAAAAAAATTTGGCAAAAAAAATAGAAAGAAAAAGAAAAAGCAAGCAGAAAAAGCCAATAGCCCTTAAAACCAAAAGGCAAGGGTAAAAAGGATCAAAGGCTTTGAGCATCAATGGATAGGAGGGCCCAAGGAAATAAAATCCAGGCCTAAGCGGCTAAATCAAGCTGTCCCTGACCATATGCTTGTGGCATGCAGGTCAAAGTGAAAAGCTTGAGACTGAGTGGTTAAAGTCGTGATCCAAACCAAAAAA
>NC_029776.3:30592408-30635708 GCF_000817695.3 Arachis duranensis
CAAGCAACAATTTAAGTTTGGTGTTGTGATGAGCGGATAATTTATACGCTTTTTGGCATTATTTTTGGATAGTTTTTAGTATGATCTAGTTACTTTTAGGGATGTTTTCATTAGTTTTTATGCTAAATTCACAATTCTAGACTTTACTATGAGTTTGTGTGTTTTTCTGTGATTTCAGGTATTTTCTGGCCGAAATTGAGGGACCTGAGCAAAACTCTGATAGGAGGCTGCCAAAGGACTGCTGATGCTGTTGGAATCTGACCTCCCTGCACTAAATGGATTTTCTGGAGCTACCGAACTCCAAATGGCGCTCTCTCAACGGCGTTGGAAAGTAGACATCAGAGCTTTCCAGCAATATATAATAGTCCATACTTTATTCGAGATTTGACGACGTAAACTGGCGCTCAACGCCAGTTCTATGCTGCATTCTGGAGTTAAACGCCAGAAACACGTAATGAACCAGAGTTGAACGCCCAAAACATGTTACAACTTGGTGTCCAACTCCAAGAGAAGCCTCAGCTCGTGGATAGATCAAGCTCAGCCCAAGCACACACCAAGTGGGCCCCAGAAGTGAATTTATGCATCAATTACTTACCTCTGTAAACCCTAGTAGCTAGTTTAGTATAAATAGAACTTTTTACTAGTTTATTAGATATCTTTGATTGTATTATTCAATATTTGGACGTTTAGTTCTTAGATTTGGGGGCTGGCCAGTCGGCCATCCCTGGACCTTTCACTTATGTATTTTCAACGGTGGAGTTTCTACATACCATAGATTAAGGGTGTGGAGCTCTGCTGTAGCTTAAGTTTTAATGCAATTACTACTATCTTCTATCCAATTCGATTTATTCCTGTTCTAAGATATTCGTTGCACTTCAACTTGATGAATGTGATGATCCGTGACATTCATCATCATTCTCACCTATGAACGCGCGTGACTGACAACCACTTCCGTTCTACCTTAGGCCGGGCGCATATCTCTTGGATTCTTTGATCAGAATCTTCGTGGTATAAGCTAGAATTGATGGCGGCATTCATGGAAATTCAGAAAGTCTAACCTTGTCTATGGTATTCCGAGTAGGATTCCGGGATTGAATGACTGTGATGAGCTTCAAACTCCTGAAGGCTGGGCGTTAGTGACAGAGGTAAAAGAATCACTGGATTCTATTCCAACCTGATTGAGAACTGACAGATGATTAGCCTTGTTGTGACAGAGCATTTGGACCATTTTCACTGAGAGGATGGGATGTAGCCATTGACAAAGGTGATGCCCTACATACAGCTTGCCATGGAAAGGAGTGATGAAAAACTAGAAGGAAGAAGTAGGAAAGCAGAGAATCAGAAGGAACACAGCACCTCCATACACCTATCTGAAATTCCCACCATTGAATTACATGAGTAACTTTATCTTTATTTTCTGTTTGTTTTATTATCTTTATTTAAACCAATAATCTCTTAATCCAGTTAAATCCGCCTGACTGGGATTTACAAGATGACCATAGCTTGCTTCATACCAACAATCTCTGTGGGATCGACCCTTACTCACGTAAGGTATTACTTGGACGACCCAGTACACTTGCTGGTTAGTTGTACGGAGTTGTGACAAAGTGAGATTCACGTTTGAGAGCACCAAATCTTTGAAGTCATTGTTGATGATCACAATTTCGCCTATCAGAGACACGCGAGGAAGGAAGAGCCTTCGCCATCGCTGTTTCGTCTCAACCCGGCGTTGCCGTCGTGCCCTAGTGCCATTAATGGAGGATGCCGTCGCGAGCAGAAGCGTTGCCTCGCCGCCGTCACTGATGAGCTTAGCTGCCGCTGATCTAGTCCGAGAGAGAGAGAGAATGCGAACAGAAGGCAAGACGGGGAGCCACCATTGTTGTTTGCTGAACCCTTAGTGCTCCCTATTGCCTCTGCCGTCTGGAACCGCGCCGCCCTGCCGGTAAGGTCTTGTTAATAGATTATGTTTCTTTTGAATTCCGAGAATACCATAGTCACGGCATGTTGCTGCAGCGGTCATCTGAGTCGCGTAGAGGGAGGAAGAGCTGCTGGGTGTCGCCGCACCTCGTCTCCGTCGCCTCTGCCGTCGAAAACGACCACTAAGTTCTCGGTATCGGTAAGCGTTTCGATTCGAAAAGCCTTTTGTCACTGCTCTGTGAACTTATGCTGAGATGTTGTAGTGTCTTTTGTCACATTGTCATGTATTCATGCTTGCTTTTCGTGCTTAGAGTTCGCAACTGCCTTGTTTTGTCATTTCAGTAAGTATGTGTGTTTTGGAAGTCCCCGTGTTAGTATTTTGCACGTGTGTTAGAGTCTTTGCGATATGAATGTTCTTAGGATTTAGTAATCGGGGTTGTGTGTTGTGATTTAGAGCTGCTTATGCTGTTGCGCAAGTGGCGGGGCTGTGCTTTGAAGCTACTATTGATTTTGGGTCGAGACGAAGGAGATTCAAAGACGTTTGGGTTATGGTTTTGGCATTTTAAGGTAGGGACTTTTTCTGAAAACTATATTTTATATATTGGAATTATTACATATGGATACTGATGTGAGACAATGCATATTGGTTATTGTATCAGTCTTATGTACTATTTGGTTGTCTTGAATGATTATGAATGGCTCTGTGAAACGGAATACTTTTGAGGTTGATTCTTTTAAAGCTTTGAGATCAAGTTAATCCGTTGGGAATTGATTTGAGTTGAGTTGATTTTTCTGGTTAATGTGAAAAATAGAATATACTTTTGGATTTAGCCTGGTTTGCTTTAAATGATTTGGTTTTGATAAATGATTATTGCTGAATCGTTTCTTTAAAGCTTTAGAAATGAGTTAATCGGCTGATAATGATTTGATTTTGAAACGGTTTTCTTGAAATATGAAAATGAGGTGACTGTTGGATTTAGCTTGCCTTTGAACTGATTTTGGATTTTGGGCTATTGAAAAGGATTGTAGAACGGTTTAGTTGGGACCCGAACCGGGTGGCAAAGTCCAAGTTTTAGGGGAGGTGCTGCCAAAATTTCTATAAAATCCTAGACTTTTTTTGACAAGTTATTTAGAAAAGTAAAATATTTGAGAAATTGTATTAATTGATTTATTAAGAAAATATTTATGCTTTCGAGCTTAATCTATTTATGTAAATTATATGCCTCGAGTTCGATTTATTTGGAAATGAATTATTTCACCATTTGAATCCCCGAAGGAAAATATTATGTTCTAATATTGGTTTTAATACAAAAAGGGGTTCTTGCTTTTGGTTATACTTAAAGGCTTCATTCAGGGGAGCTCTTTGTGATTATAAAGGAAATGGGACTTTTGGATTGGGTTGGAACTCGTGATTTTGTATGACTCGGTTTCATAATAAATTCAGTTTTTATTTACTTGAACCGAGAATCCATGATTTTAAGAGTTTCAATGAGTTTTTAAGAAATTGAGATAGGTTGTCCTTCCCTAAAGACTTGAGACTCTGCCGAGGAACTTTTGTTATAAAATTCCGTTGTTAGATGGATGATTTTGAACATTTCTAAATAAATCCTTAACTTTCCATAGTTTTGGAAGTTTTGGAAAGAGAATGCTGAGGGTGGCTTTGTTTTAAAAGGGGAACATACTTTAAGTAAAAGTGGCTTATGAGCTTGAGATGATTTGAGAAATGAGATCTTTAAAGCCAAGGCTGAAAAGAGCTAAAATTTGATTTCAGAGTAAATTGAATTGAGAAAAAGTGATTTATGGCTTGAAAGCTGATTTTATGAAATTGATGATATTGGATGGTGGAAGTGCTGTTTTGTTATGAGCCGGAGTGACTTTGTATAATTATGAATTTTGGCTGGTTCTGGATTGAAATATGAGTCGAATGGTTGACTATGAGTCATGAATTTAAGCCGGATGGCTGAAATGGATGTTGATTTATGGCTGAGAATAAATGCATATATGCTGAGATATTGATATTGTGATTTTTGCACTTTCACTTATCTGAGATACGAGTTTCCCTGGTGGAAGCAGTGGCTAGCCACCACGTGCTCTAGGTTGAGACTCGATACTCTGCTGATCCTATGTCATAAATGTGGCCGGGCACTGTGAAAGTCTCGGATGAGCTCGCCCCTGTGAATATACACCAATGAGGGTATTGGATATGGATTATGATTATGATGATGATGATGATCAAGAAATAACTTGAGTTGGGGATGCACGACAGAGGGACAGTCCAATGGTTAGCTACTAGGACTTGTCGGGTTGGCTATATAACCGACAGATGATATCATCAGCCACTAGAACAGGCATGCATCATATGTATCTATGTGACATTGTTTGGGTGTACATATTGTACTTGGTTTGTCTTTGTGATTATTTGTAATTATATGCTAATTGTTCTACTTGCAGTAACTATTTGTTTGTATTTGAACTTTCCCACTTGTGTTTGTGACTGGGATTCCATTAGACCGTGGTGAATGATTGTTGGTTGGACTGTTTGGGCCTAGGGCCATGGTTGATCATGATTTGGGCCGAAGGCCATGTTGGTTGGTGTTTCTGGTTTGGAACAAGTATGAAAGGCTAATTTGGTTCAGCATAGATAAACCTTTTTGAAAGGCTTTTGAGTTTTCAAGAATTGAACCGTTCCTCTTTCAGAAAAGATTTCAGATTTCTCTTTTATCATAAACTGTTGTTTTTGAAAAGATACATAAGGCGGTTATCAATCATTGTAACGATTTTATCTCTCGTATCCTATTATAGTAATTCTGTAACCCTGCGGTGGGAACCCTTTCGAGAATGATGTTTTCACCCCCTACAATTTCTCCTTTCAGGATATGGATGCAGAAGTCACAAAGAGCTTATCTAGTTGTCGTCGTGATGTTTGTATTGCTTTAGTTATTATATATATATATAATCTTTGAGAGTTTTGTAAGTTGTATGATATGTATCGATGTACGTTATCGAACGAAAGTATCTTTGGAGCGGCGTTGCGGTTTAAAGTTTTAAATAGGCTCATATTTTAGTATTAAATAGAATAAGAGTCGTCGTAATATCTTAGCTATCAGAGTCACGTAGCCGGAAGCGTGAGCTTTGATAGTTAGGGTGTTACAGAGTAAGGCTTAAAAAAATAACAAAAAATATACGTACCATTACAGAGTTCAAGAGTCATGAAATGACACATCAATTCTACGTTTGATAACTATAGAAGCATTGCTACGGGGAGAAAAGGCAAAACTGACATTTTAAACTCAACTTCTATCCAACTCCAATTCTTGGTATAAGGCAGCAAGCCTAAGATAGAAAAGGCAATCCCACCGTGGCAGCAAAATCTATCTAACTCGGTACTTGCTAGACCGGATCGATGCTCAAGTCTGAAAATATGTTAAAGTGGTATCGCCAACAAAGAAAAAGAAAAAAATTGTTAACAATTGAGGCTTCTTACCTAGCAAACAAACTAATATTCATCTCTGGGCTGTTTATCACCTTTGCTGAGCGAGAAAAGCCACTGAAATATTTGATATATATTGCCAGAGGCCGGCTCCTGATTCAGATTACAGAGTGTATGCTTCTGATGAGGTTCAACTATTCTTTCCTGCGAACAGAAAGATCATGAAAATCAAATCCATAGACTAACTATTCTGAACTAATATTGCATATCAAACTTCTTACACATTAAACAGTGAAATTGTACCAATACCTTGAAGATCTCAAATGAATAGAAATCAGAACCATCACAACTATATGTACAATAGCATTAGAAAGAAGAAAGAGAACATATTACTGATGGATAATAGCATAATAGGATTTTAAGTGTTTATGATATCATAATCCAAATTTTTATAAAAAAAATTATATATGAGAGAGCAAGATTTATCTAATACATTATCAAATAAACAAATTAATATGAAAGAAAGAAATTAGAAAAATTAGAGTTCAAGAGTATTTAAAACAAACTCTAATATAACATTCATTTTTGAGGATCTACTGTGAAAAAGAAATAAATTATATGTAAATAAAAATTGAAACCTTTATTAAAACTCTAAAAACATGAAACTCAAGAACCAATCAAAATCAAAGTTTTTATAATAATAATAAAAATAAAAATTGAGACCTTTGCTTTTGATAGCAACTTCATGGTCTTTGAAAGTCCTTTTTTTACTATTGGCAGAACAAGTGTACTTAAAATGGCCACTTTTCACTTCTCAAAACTCATAGTGAATCAAAAATTGCTTTGAAAATCCAAATGCTGCTAATAGTAGTAAAAGCTTATACCAAAGAGAAATTGGGTAGAAATAAAAAATAAAATTTAAGAGAAATACAAAAGTGTAAGGGAAGAACAAAAATAAATAAATGAAAGTGAGGCAGATGTAAAAATCTCAAAGTATCGTATCACAATAAAAAAAAAGAAATTACACCAAGATATTAAGAAAAGAAATTTTAACCCTATATAAAAGAGATAATTTTCTCATAATAGTATTTATTTAACTCATTTTGTGCACTCTATTGAACTTTCTTATTCTCAAATTAATTCTGAATTTTT
Source organism: Arachis duranensis (assembly GCF_000817695.3). Classification (NCBI taxonomy): domain Eukaryota; kingdom Viridiplantae; phylum Streptophyta; class Magnoliopsida; order Fabales; family Fabaceae; genus Arachis; species Arachis duranensis. The sequence continues at coordinate 30,598,908 of NC_029776.3, forward strand.
CATTAAACAAAAGAAAAATATCAGAAAAAAAAACATTCAAATTCAACTAATTGAACTTCAAGTTCTTGAAAAATTAGATACATGTAGGAAAGATGTAGTACCTTTGACACTACTCATTCTCTTCAACTAATTAAACTTTAAGTTTCTGCAAAATTCTAGAATTGAGGCTATCCTGAGAATTAAAATTAAAATCTAACTAAAACAAATATTAAAACAAACTTTATAAGAAAACAACACAATAAGCTAGAAAGAGGTAAGATGACCGTAAATACATCTCAATTGAAAAATTTGAATTTTAAGATAGATAGTTTATTTTGTTTGGCAGGAAAAAGAAAAGAAACAATCTCTAGAAATTTGAAATTGCACATTTAGCGCACATATCAATGAACACAATATAAGAAATATACATACAATAAGTAGGTAATTGATAGTAATAAGTGAATATTAATAAGATTTAATATATTTAATTAATTTTTAGACTCACAAAAAGTAACAAAAATATATTCACAACAATTAAAAAAACTTTCAGACTATATATTACAAAATAGTAGATTTAAACCCCAATACCGTAAAGACCAAAGGATAACATAACTCTAAAGAGAAAAAGATAACCTCCTTGATTTTATTTTAAAAACTGTTAATGGTGAAAAGAACTCTAAAGTCTTGAAAACAGTTTTTATGGCCATTGAAATTTACAATTTAGCTTCCATATTTTAGCTTTAAAACATGGATAAATGTCAATATAAATGTGCAGTTCAGTTGATTATACAAAAAAATATAAATTAGAAAAAAGAATAGCCTAAAGCTTATAATCAAATAAATAAAGAAGTGCTTACATAATAAATACTATATTCTCTATTTAGACTTGAGATTAGATTCTAGCTGTATAATTCTACTTTTGATCTGTCTCTTTCTGCTTTCAATACTTTAGTTGCCTATAATTTTTTCATTACCACATCAATCTTTCTTTTAATTTAGAGTTCTCTCATGTAGTGATCTAATTTTTATATCGTAACTACAAGAAAAAGGACTGCACTTGAAAATTATATTGCCAGTGAAACATAAGCCCTTTGAAATTCATATTTAGCATAATTATGATAGTAATGTCCTTGTGATGCCTATTATGGAGCAACAATTTAGTAGAATTGTTATCCCAAATACTATAATCACTTACCTTTTTTGCTTCACTCCGAAGAAAAAAAATTCTTTTAGTTAAACTATTAATTTTATAATGAAAAATAATTAGATTCAATTATGAAAAAAAAAAACAAACTCCACATCAAAAATAGAATATAATAATAAACAAATTTTTCATTAGTCTTGATCACTTTCTAATTTTCCATCATCATTAATAGTTTGGAAGTCAAGATTGAAACATAATTTATAATATTATAGGGTAAAATATATTTTTTGTCCTCAAAGTTTGGTAAAAGTTTTAAAAATATAGTTTTATTTTGTTTCAATATTGTCACAGAAGTTTTCGATTTGCATCAAATATACCCTCGGAGGCTAAATTTTCAAAAAATTTAAGACCAATATAACAATAATGCATGAAAATTATACTTGATTTGCTTGTGTTGAGAAGTTGTTCTTATGAAATTGTTGTTGAATCGATCTTAAATTTTTTGAAAAATTAGCCGACAGGGGTATATTTGATGCAAATAAAAAACTTTTTGGGACAAAATTGAAACAAAATAAAACTTAGGGATATTTTTGAAACTTTTGTCAAACTTTAAAGATAAAAAATATACTTTACCCGATATTATATATTTGAGAATGTTATGTATTTGAAAAAGAGTATGTAGCTAGATTGCCAAAAATAAAAAATTAATTAAATAAAAAACTAATAGAATAACAAAGTCTAATACAATAATGAAATATATGAATATATTCACACGTATATGAATATCAAAGTCAAATAGAATAACAAATTAATGTTGTCTTTTTATTACAATCTTTTATTGAAATGGCTCAAATTCCCAATAAAATCCACAAACATAAAGGAAAAAATAAAAAATCTGATAGATAGATAGATAAGTATCCAGAGAGTGATAAGAACAACAGAAATATATAGTTACCTTGTTTAAATTAGTATGCTTCTGACTTCACATTATAGAATTTTCTTTTGGAAATGACGATCATAGGAAAGACTTCCTAAATTTCCCAATCATATATATGTAAAATGAAAAAAAACTTCACATTATATAATTCTTGTTGCTGTTTTTTATTCTTTTTTATTTATGGAGCGTTCTTGTTATATTTGTATATGAGTTTCGAAATCAGTATGGTAAAAATTATGATGATTCTAAAAGAATCAAACATGTTTTAATAATCAAATATCTTAAAAATCTAGTAAAAATATATTCATAATTAAACTGAAATTTTTTTCCTCCCAAAGCACTCTACATTATATTAATTCAGGCACAACGAAAAAAGTTCAAATTATTCAATGAGTAAACCGCAAGTTATTCTTACGTCATAACAATTACAAAAATAAACCAAGGGTACTGACAATCAACAGATACTCTTTTTTTTAGTTAATTTTTAACCATATTTAAAATTTAAAATAATAATGAATCCCAGTAAAATCATTTTCCAAAAAGAAATAGGTAAAGCGAAAAAAGCAATAATTTTAATGGTTTAAAAAAAAGTGATATGAGTAATATAATTATGCAGGTGACTTAACAACAGTACACATAGTTAATCAAAATCACAATCAAAATATAAGGAAAAACCCTTAATGCAACTACAAAGATAAAATTAGATTTACATGTAATATTTAACCTAAACTATGGAATCAAATATTTGAACTAATGCTTAGTGGCCTATTTGATCCTTGATTTGGAACAATAAAGAAGAGCTTCATTACATGTACTTGACCCTTTGACAAAAGTTCTTTGAGCGAATGAATGATAGGCCTTCGAACGGTAGCTTGTATCTTGCATCAATACACAAGATAATTTATATCAAATTTGGCATCATTGATTAGGAGAAGAAAATATATAATTTACACATATTAAATGAAATAACAGTCAGGAAAAAATACGTCTCCTCTAACTACAAAATAGAAGATAAACTATAAAGAGTCAAACATTAAATACATATGAATTTATAGTACCTCTAACAATGAATAATTTTATTATCCAAACAACAAATTTATTTGTAAAATCACGTAAGTAATACCTTTTTCTTTATATAAAATTATTAAAATTAATGTAAAAAACATAAATATAATTTTGGCTTTCTATTTTATTAGTGTTTTATATATATTTAGTTAAAACTTAAAACCTTTTACTTATGTAAATTTCCTATTAAGTGTACAAAGGTAAATGCCATTTAAAAAAAATTATCAAATTTATTTATACCATAATGTCATTCACGAAATATTTAAAATTCTAAAAATTAGTTTTATAGTTAAATTCAAAATACATTGAATAAAAGACAAAATTAAGTTCACTATTTATGTAATTAGATAAAATTCTTGTCGATGGGGTCTTGTCTTAAATTTTGACATATAGATGTAAAGTATAAAATTAGAACACATGAATTTTTTATTAATACATGAACAATTTTTGTAAATAAACAATGGTTTGTAGTTTTATGCATATGAATATTTGATATCAAGTATGACAATTTCGATTTTATTCTATTGTAAACATCAAAATGAAAAATCAAATAATAAAAAATGAATGTGTGACATAAAAGAAAATTTATCATATGTATGATCATTTTAAATTCTCATTGTAATTTTTTCAGAACATTAAGTTAAAAGTAGTAAATTAAATAAGTTTAGAGACAAAGATACTATATTGATCTCATTAGTTTCAAAAGAATCCTAAAATAATAGCATAATACTAAATTATATTAATTAAGCCAATATCACACACTAACTAATGATAACAATTTAAAATGAAAAAATGACTAAACAAACTAAAAGACTATATTTTAAGTTATTTCCTTTATCTAACTAACGTAAAAGCCAAAGCATTGCGAAATCTTGCTTCCGTAATAACCAAATACAGTCCATTTTCTCTTCTTGCGCTGCTTAACAAAAAGAATCCAATCTTAAAAAAAAATCAAACTCATTTAGTTAATATGATATTTTCGACACCTATTTTTCAGTTTAGCCTTAGAGTCGTTTGTGATGGATAAGTGTTACAGGAAAACATAAATGTCATAAAAAATCCAAGTAATATTGCAAACATATTCAACCTTAATTCATTAATAACTTTCAATCATAAAAATTTTCATGAAGTGTTTCACACAACATCTTTAATGAAAAATAAAAGAGAAGAACAACATAACATGGGATTTCACTTGTTTTCTTTATATGTTGTGATACTTGTTGTCAAGCTTGGTTAATTAAGCGTGCTTGCCATGGCCATGTATGAACTTTGCAGCTTCCTCTGTGTACATGAGTTTCATTATCCAACCTATTAATAGTGGCTTATACTTGTCAACAATAGATATTTGAGACTAGCAAAAGTTACAAACTTATAATTTGATTTCACTTACGAATTGTGAACAACTTTGCTCAATGTTGAGGCTGATGAGAATGTTTTGCCATCCATATATCTATTTTCTCCCTTAATCCTTTGTCTCATTCTCAGGTATATCTCTTCTACATTCAGCTCTAATGAAAAATCTGAAGCCTGTTATGTTCCAAGAGCAAAGAATGATTAAGATATAATAAGGTCCATTTCCTACTGTGATATAACATACAAAACAATATCTTAAAAATTATGATAAAGTAATAATCTTTACCATGACCCATCCCCAGATATCAGCATAGGATGGGATATGAGCTGTGTAAGTCGCAACATCTGCAAAAGTCGTCAACTGCTTAATTTGGAAACTATTAAATCAAAATAGCATTACATAAAGAAGGGTAAAAGATTACTTACACTTAAAAACCTGTCTCAATGTGTTGTAGTTAGAAGAGAAGACCTCAGTGTGGCTGAATATTCCAGCAGGTCCTGCCTGAATAATATATAAATGTCACTTTAATTTTGCTTCCTCTAATAAATGTTTGATTCATGTTATGGACATTGGTCTTATATTACCTGTGTCACAAATATACCACCCTCCTTCATAAGAAGAGATTGAAGACAACTTAAGATGATGTTTTGCTCTTAATAGGTACATCTTTTTAACTACTATTCTTCCAAATTCTTAATTAGGCAACCCAAATGTATCATATTTGCTGTTTAGAGAAATATAATTTGTGGCTTTTTTTTTTTAATAACCATGTGATCAATAGATAAATCATATATAACAGAACTAATAAAATTTGTGATAAAAAATTAAATGTATGTGATAAGTCTCTTTTTGTTTTTAGGATGATGTATTGGTTCCAGATATAATAATTACTAGATATAGTGCCGAGCTGAAACATGAAATTGTCCTAATTGATCTTTGTGACAATTATATCAAGCTTAAATTAAAAAACCGAAGAAAAAGAATTTGGATACCTTCGGATGAGATAAACAAGTTATTTGCTTTCTATAAGTTCAACAATATCGATTTAACGTCTGTCACAAGTGGCATATTTTTTGTGGCTCCTGGATAGACGAAATAATCCAATCTATATGAATTTTTATGCATCTCACTATGTTAAAGATATTATTGGTATATCTTTGTAAAAAGTAATCCAAAAGAAGTTGGGGTTGAACTACTTTGATGGATTGGATGATGTTACATATGGTATAAAAGATAATGAGATCCATGAAAATATGAAAAGGTTAGAGTTTATAGTTTTTCTTTTTATTCTTAATTATAGTTGATTTTATACATCTTATATTTCAATTACTGTATTTATTAACATATTTATTTGAAAATATATCTATAATTCATTGTGTAATATAATGTTTAGTTACTTCAACTATTGTCTATCTGTTTTTTTCATTATTTTTTAATTTGTTAATTGCACAACATTGTTGTGCTGTGTAAAGAATTGTGAAGAACAATTCCAATGAAACTACTATCAAGAAGAGATCAATAACACAAAAAAGAGGATATGTTAATTTTTTTATGGTTTAATATTAGATTGGTGTTACATGTGTTCTTGATTTTGTCACTCTTTATAATCTAATTGGTTGATAAGTTTGTTATATTCAAAGTGTATTGATTTCAAGAATCAATTTTTATTTCACAATATTTTGTATAATCTTATCTTAAATTTTTCATTGTTATCATGTTTAGTTTCCTTATATTTTTTTTATAAATTAACTTTAAAATATATAGATATATTGGTGGACAACACAGCAAGAGATTAACTAAGTATGATGTGAAAACTGATCGATTTGTAAATTTGTATAATTATTATTTCATACTTATTGGTTACTTTATTTTTTATAGACTATTTCTAACTTTTTTTTTACACAGTATATTCCCTATGAGTTTGCTACTTAACAGTGGAGGATCGGAACATTGGAAGTTTATTGTTAAGGATTCAGAGATTACTAAAACCTTTGCAATGCATGTCTTGAAAAGTAAAGGCAGAAAACGAGAGTACAAAATTGGTCCTAAATAGAAAGATTTTATGAGAATGCATAAACTTAGAACTGAATATTTATGTGTATTTAGAAGGATTTCAAAAGATCATCTAATTCAGGTTTATGTGATTAAAAAGTAATTATTCAGCTACTTTGAGACTTTCTTATTTGAGACTTTCTTATGCTAGGTTTGGGACGTGTATTCTATTTTGAACTCTAGGTGTTTCATGATCTAAAATTCAAAGTATTTATGGGATGTGAACTTCTTGGTTAACCTATGTACTTTTTGATATCAGATGTGAACAATTGCTGTAAGCAAATATCTAATATTTGGTATCTTTTTTCTTTTTGTGTTAAAAAAATTAATATGCTACTTTTTATTTATAATGTTAATTAACATCCTGAATGATTGTTTATCTTATGAGTCTACTTTAATATCGTGTTATATTTTTTATTTTTCTTAATAGAAAAACAAAACAAAAAAATTATCCAACTTAAAATACACCATAACTTATATTAATATCTGAATAATAAAAAAAATAACACCATATCAAAGTAAACTCATAAGATATAGCAATCATTCAGGATGTTAATTAACACTATAATTAAAAAAAAGCATATTAATTTGATTGTTAACACAAAAAGAAAAAGAGATAACCAAATAATAAATATTTGCTTAGACAGCAATTGTTCACATCTGATATAAAAAAGTACATAAGTTAACCAAAAAGTTCACATCTCATACATACTTTGAATTTTAGATCAGAAACACCTAAGATCCAAAATAGAATACACATCTCAAACCTAACACAAGAAAGTTTTCAAGCAGCTGAATAATTACTTTCTAATCACATAAACCTGAATTAGATCATCTTCTTTCGAAACCCTCCTAAATATCCAGTTCTAAGTTTATGTATTCTCACAAAATCTTTCTATTTAGGACCAATTTTGTACTCTCGTTTCCTACCTTTACTTTTCAAGACATGCATTGCAAAAGTTTTAGTAATCTCTGAATCCTTAACAATAAACTTCCAATGTTCCGATCCTCCACTGTTAAGTAACAACCTAGCAAACTCATAGAAAATATACTGTGTAAAAAAAAGGTTAAAAATAGTCCATAAAAAATAAAGTAACCAATAAGTATGAAACAATATTATACAAACTTACAGATCGATCAGCTTTCACATCATATTTTGTCAACCTCTTGCTGTGATGTCCAGTAACATATTTATATATTTCAATGTTAATTTATAGAAAAAAATATAAGAAAATTAAACATGATAACAATGAAAAACGTAAGATAAGGTTATACAAAATATTGTAAAATGAAAATTAATTCTTAAAATCAGTAAACTTTGAATGTAACAAACTTATCAACCAATTAGATTATATCGACAAAATCAAGAACACATGTAACATCAATCTAATATTAAACTAGAAAAAAATTAGCATACCCTCTTTCTTTGTTATTGATCTCTTCTTGACAGTAGTTTCATTAGAATTGTTCTTTCCAATTCTTTGCACAGCAGAACTACAAGTGTAATTAACAAAAAAAAATAAACAAATTAAAAAACAATGAAAAAACAGATAGACAATAGTAGAAACAACTAATAACATTATATTACATAATGAATTATAGATATATTTGCAAATAAATATGTTAATAAATACCGTAATTGAAATATAAAATGTATAAAACTAACAATAATAAAGAATAAAAAAAAAGAACTGTAAACTCTAACATTTTCATATTCTCATGGATCCCATTATCTTCTATACCATATGCAACATCATCCAATCCATCAAAGTAGTTTAACCCCAACTTCTCTTAGATTACTTTTAACAAAGATATACCAATAATATCTTTAACATACTGAGATGCATAAATATCCATATAGATTACATTATTTCGTCTATCCATAGGAGCCACAAAAAATATGCCACTTGTGACATACATTCTTGACCATGCTTTTGAACTTATAGAAAGCAAATAACTAATTTATCTCATCCGAAGGTATCCAGATTTTTTTCCTCGGATTTTTAATTTAAGCTTAATACAATTGTCACAGAGATTAATTAGAACAATTTCATATTTTAGCTTCGGTACCATATCTAGCAATTATTATATCTGGAACCAACACATCATCCTAAAAACAAAAAGAGATTTATCACATACATTTAATTTTTTATCACAAATTTTATTAATTCAGTTATATATGATTTATCTATTGATCACATGATTATTTAAAAAAAAAAGCCACAAATTATATATTAATCTAAATATGTACCCGTCTTTTATATGCGCGGAACATAATTCTTGATTCTTTATCATTTTGCCAATACTCTCTTGTGCCAAAAAACGCCTAAATCAACTCAGTTCAGTATCTTTACAACATATATAACAAGAAATCGTTAATAGAAAACAAAAACAATATAATCTCGACCTTTTGCAATCACCTCTATATGCAACAAGACTCAATGTAGGAAAATAGTGCGTAAAAAACCTGTTTTAGCTATCTGCAAACAGATACACAAAAAAAGAATAAGAGTATTGCTTGAAAATATATAATCCTGCAGACAGGGAAGAACCAGAGCAGGGAAAAAAATAATGATGCATGATAACAGAAAGAGTAACCAGGTATAAATCACAAGATATTGCACAATTTTTAGTTACAAAGGTTTTGACTAATGAGCTGCCTAATAGTTCCAAATTAGTATCTTTTGTTCCCTGATAGAACATGTTGTCAAGAAATATGATTCATGTTATGGATATTGTTATATTTCTCTAAACAGCAAATATGATACATTTGAGTTGTCTAATTAAGAATTTGGAAGAAGAGTAGTTAAAAAGATGTACCTATTAAGAGCAAAACACCATCTTAAGTTGTCTTCAATCTTTTCTTTATACCAACAGCTCTTCCTATAACCATTCCGAGAATGGCTCTGCCCATTCGAGAGAGCTACTTAACCCATATCTTCCAAAGCTTTGACAAATTAAAGAGCGCTAGAGAGGAGAAGTGGAGTCGAAAGAATGGAGAATGGGAGGAGAATATATAGACCTCATGTTACCAAACCATGTGACTATCTATTTAAAAAAATATAAAATTGATTATAAGCTATACATCTTATTCAATATTATAAATCAATACTTGGAATGAGTTAAAGTCCACCAAAACTCAAGTGTATTGCATACATGTTACTCAAACCACACCAGCCCATCAAATATAAGTAAAAAAAAATTCATAAACATATAAACTCCTTTTTTCAATTAATAGATACTAAAAAACAAATATTATTATTCTGCAATAGACACAAAATCTTTAGAGTAATAAGTTAAGTTTCAAGAAGCCAATTTACAAATAAAGCAGAATGTTTTTTCTAGAAAATTTACTTAAACCAAATTTATCAAGATTGACCCAGATAAAAATAAAATAAAAGCTACAAATTTTTATCAATCATGCAGAAGAGTTCAGCTGAAACTTCAAGAGAGCTGAAAAACAAGATAAAACCTACACCCAAAAAAAGATAAATTTGAGACCAACCCACACTAATTCAAAATCAACTAATCACTTTTTTCTCGTCGATAATTTTCTTTCAACCTGAACCTAGATTAGAAATTCATTAAGGAGAAGCTGGTTTAACAGAAGACTAACCTTCCAAATGATTGAACATAAAATAGCAATGCTTCCTTTACGGTCCGAAACGACAGCCGACAGCCATTTCAGCATCCATAAGAATGCAATCAGCAACTAACCTCAGCAATGGGTCAGAGTAAAGTTGCTCCAATCTTTTTGTATCCTAAATTAGAATTTATAAGTGAAACAGTTCACCAAAAAAGTCAAACAGTTCTGGTCATGAAGGGGAAAAAGATCATCTAAAATGTGGAGGTTTGGTAAAGTGAAAAAGTAGAATTTTAATCACCTTTGAATTTGTAACTTTTATTATTTGTAAGCCCTACTATCTTAATTCAAGGGTGATTAAAGTCTTACTTTATCACTTTACCAACCTCCTCAAAACATATCAAGATAAGTGGATTTTTATCCTACTATACCAAACATAGGATAACTTTTATTACTAAAGGAAACGTGAAGAGAGAGAGAGAGAGAGAGAGAGAGAGAGAGAGAGAGAGATATGATGTTCATAGAACAAGAAATTTGATTAGAAGAAAAAGAATACAAAAATAATGTGTAAGCATCCATAACTAAAGCAGAAAACCTAAAACAATATTAATGCAGAAAATGCTCTTTAATATCCCACGAAGATCCAATGAAAAGTAAACCTCAAAAATTAAGTTCTTATTTCCATTTATCTTTTATTTTTCCTTTTTTTTCAAGAAAAAAGAAGAAGGCAGAGTTGTTGGGGAAATGGGGGTTTCCATCATAGAGACCGCAGTACCACTCACCTCGTGGTAGAAATAGAAAATGACACCATCACGACAATCACCAACAGTGATTCTAGTGAAATGTACAGTTACCAAGAAACGTGTCCTTCCCTGCGCAAACTTTCTCACTCTTTGGGGATTGTCATTTGGAAAATCACACACATAAAACTGCATTCAAAAAAATATCTTAATGAGTAGATTATATAAGAACATAAATACAAGTGAATGAAAAGAAAATCTTGAGAAAGGATGGAGTGGCAGTGTGAAAGTGAAAGAATAAATGGACAAAAGGGGCAAGTTTCATGAGTTACAGTATTGTCAGCTGATGCCAGAAAGTAACGATCAAGATAAGGACATATTGCAAGTACCATTCCCTGCCATGTATTGCCATAAGCAAACCGGAACTGCCATACTTCATTTTCATCTAGTTTGATCCCATCGGAACTATTATCATCGGGGCTGCTGCCAAGACTGCTGCCTAATAACTGTTCAGGAGCATATGTAACAATTGAAATGGTGAAGTTCGTAGAGATGATGATCCTGCTTTTGAACATAATGTCATTGAACCACTATCTGAATTTTGCACATGATCAAGGCAAAGAACAAGAAGGCAACCCCTAGCACTGCTATACAATAAAAATACAGTAACCAATCTGACATGTATAAATTTCCAAACATTACAATTATTTGACAATGGTATGAACATACTATCTTGATTCCACTAAGGTCGGATTCTACACAGTGAAAATGCTGTCTAGCATATACATAGTAGAACAAATATATTGCTAGAGAAAATTCAGATCATTTGAATATCTTCATTGCAGAAAAAGTTAGTTAAAAGGTAAAGACTATGCAATAATATTTAAATAGGTGACAGAATTGAGTTTTGATGGCCGTATTCCAAAATAATCATAGCTAAACCATAAACAAGGATACAGAAGAGAAGACCCCATTATACAAAGAATCAGCTCAAAATTATGATTGTTGGTGCATGAGTAAACCGGTTGACTTGTGATGTTTAACATCAGAGTCCAAATAGCTTCCTACATGCTTTTTCAGATCCAAAACCAGCAACATTCTCAATTGATCTCTTATATATCTTCATCTACCAACAGATTACAGTAAAAAAAATTAGTAAATTAGCATTTATTTGAAACAAAATCAAACAAATCATAGAAAACACGATGATGATACCAATACTGTTCTGAGGGGTCATTTGGGATAGAAAACGTCGATGGAAGTCGACTCAGTTTCAAAGCTAGATCTTCTTTCGATGTGCCATTCGTTCGTTCCCATCCTCTAGCAGTACTTGAACTATTCTGCAATCCAAATTGGGAGTGATCTATTTATCATGTATCAAATCATAAGAAGAACTTAGAAAATGTACTAACATAGCTTTGATTAATGTTAATGATGAATTCCTACAAACTAATAAGCATAAAATTAATTCTCAAAACACATAATTAACTAACAATCAGAAGAAAAAAAAGCATCAATCCAAAAGGTAACAAACCAACAAATCAAGCCATTCAAATTCAAACACAGTGCCCTTTGGATTTTGGAATAGTTCCAACACAAATCTCAATCGATCACATACCAGTGTAAATGAAAACACCCCTTTAACTACCAAATTCATCAAGATTGACCCAGATAAAAATAAAATAAAAGCTACAAACTTTTATCAATCATGCAGAGGAGTTCAGCTGAAACTCCAAGAGAGCTGGAAAACAAAGTAAAAGCTACACCCAAAAAAAGAAAAATTTGAGACCAACCCAATTATCAAAATCAAACCTAACATGGGACATGGGGTCAAAACACAGGAACCAAGAAATTCAGGATCAAAAGGGTGATCCACAAACAACAAACACATGCAAGGAGCTAGTTGAAATGGAAAGTGTGAATCCAGAGCAGAAGAAAGTAGCAACGTCAAGTCATCAATATGAACAGTACCTTGTTGTTGTTGTTGTTGCAAAACCTGAATTGATTTTTTCAATGGTTTCAGAAGAAGCTGAAAAGCATAAAAAGGGTCTCTTTTATTATTGAGGTTTGGGAAGTTGGTTGTTCAGAGTTCTTCACCAACTTCACAACTCTCTCTCTCTCTCACTTCGGTCTTTTTGGTCAGCGACTACGGTGTTTACTGCTAAGTGCTGACGCAAATCAGTATTTTCTATAATTCCCGTATTGCCCCTGTATTTTTCATTATTTGCATTCTGACCCCTGTTTTTATGCTTCTTCACCTTATACCTTTTTTTTTATGAATTTGGTTAGCAATAATTTTATTTTATTGACACTTTTTAAGAGTATCATAAATAAAAATGTTGAGTAAAGTAATAATTAGGTCCTGAAGATTTTATATTTGGACAAATTAGACCCTAAAGAAAAAAGTAACAATTAAGTCTTTAATAAATGAAACGTGGATACGTTACATCTTTCTGTTATTAAGACTAACGGCACTTCTGACGTGAACTGTTAATATAAGTGAGGTATCTGTTAAATGCCACATTGGAATTACTCTAAATAATGAACACAAATCAGTCTTTAAATGTTATTTGATTTTAACATGTCTCAAATTCTAATTGTCCAGAATCCCCAATTATTCACACTGAAACAAAACAAACCCTAGCACAACATAGAAAAAATAGCATTGGAAGCTTCCAAGTGTAATTGCCAATTGTATACAACAATATATAAGTTTAGAACAATGGAAAATCTCGATCAATTATTTTTGGGATGCCCAAATTTTAGAGTAATTACTATCTCCTTCTTACAGTTGCTTTGATTTGTTTTGCGCATAAAAATATGTTTTCATTTCTTGAATTCTTTTTTTACAGGAGAATTTGCCATACCGTCAATTCTTTAAATGGCTAGATGAAGCTGTTGGGAATGAGAAAGTTATAGAAAGTAGAAAGCATGGTTGGGAGCACAAATTGATTGATTTGGAGGAAAGAATTTTGGTGTTGGAGAAGCAGAAATCTCCTAGAATTATTGTTAGTCGATTTAGGAATGTTTACTTTTTCTTTTTATTGAGCTTATGTTTGCAGTAATTGTGTATGTCTTGTGTAGTAGTACTAAGTGAATTAAAATTGTTACTGTAAATGTAATATAATTTGTTTACCATGAATGAAGTTAGCTGTGAAGTGTGAACCATTATTGTAAGCATATAGGTTGTTTACAATAAATGATATTATCTGGTTGTTTTAAATGTTTGCAAAATTTGATAAACAACCACATCAATAATAAAAGAACAATATATATGTGGCTATCAAATACGACTTCGAGAAAGCCTATGATCGTTTAAGATGGAGCTTCCTAAAAGAATGTTTACTGAAGTTTGGTTTAGGAGTGAAGTTCACCCAGCTCATTATGGAATGCGTCTCATCTGTCAAATTTGATGTGATGGGGAATGGAGGGCGGACAGAGATTTTCTCCCCCACAAGAGGAATAAGGCAAAGGGATCCAATATCCCCATACCTTTTTGTCATAGCTATAGATAGATTATCTCATTTCATAGAAGAGAAAGTAGAAAAGGGTATGTGGAGACCTATGCAGGTTGGTAGAGATGGACCAGAAATATCACACCTCTTATTCGCAGATGACTTACTTATATTTGCGGAAGCGTCAGAGAACCAAATGAAGGAAGTGAATAATTGCATGAAAACATTCTGCAAAGTGTTGAGAATAAAGATAAGTGAAGCCAAGACCTCAGTTACCTTTTCAAGCAATGTAAAAAGAGAAGAGAGAAACCGGAAAATGAGACTGAACAAGTATGAAGAGAAGATAAGCATAGGGAGATATCTAGGCGCTATGTTAACCAACCAGAGAAAAGGAATGGATAAATTCAAAAATGTTCTGGAGAGAGTGCAAAATAAACTTAAAGGATGGAAAATACAGTGCTTATCCTTGGCTGGAAGAGTTACAATTAAAAAGTCAGTCTTGGATCCAATTACAAATTTTGAGATGCAACACACCAAGATTTCCAAAGACATATGTGAGCAGATTCAAAAAACCCAGAGATGCTTTATCTGGGGCGAAAATCAAGGCCAGAGAAAGGTACATCATGTGGGGTGGAACATGCTATGCAAGCCAAAAATGCAAGGAGGAATAGGTCTGAGAAAGATGAGCAGCATGAATGAAGCTTTCCTCATGAAGGTTCTTTGGAGACTCATAACAGAGGCAGAATCTCTATGGGCAAAGGTTCTAAAAAGTCAGTACATGAATAAGAGACAGAAAAGTAAATCACTTATCTCAAAGAATACAGATTCTCCTCTATGGAAAGATCTAGTAAAAATATGGCCAGTATTTAGAGCACAGTGCAGTAAAATAATTGGAAATGAAAAAAATACTCTTTTCTGGCTGGAATATTGGGTGCCAAATAAAAACAAGCTGTCTAATTATACGCAAAAACCTATCTTAGATAAGGAAAGGGAGGCAGTTGTGGCTGACTACGTGGGAAAAAAAGGAGAATAAAAATGTGATGAGATGTGAAGTTACCTTCCAAAGAAAATCATTAATAAGATACGGGCAATCCCACCTCCAATCGAAGACAGGGAAGACGCGGTTAGCTGGATACACTCCAATACCGGTATTTTACGGTGGCGTCTGCTTACAAGTTCCTGGAAGGGATCAACAAAAAAGAAGATAAGCAAACTTGGAAGAGAATTTGGAAATGGAAAGGGTCGAAGAGGATTAAAACATTTATATGGCTTGTAGCACATGGAAGAATACTGACCGCCAGTAGGAGAGCGAAGATGCTGGATTGCTGGGGACTAATCCAAATTGCCACACCTGCCCTGCGCAGTCCTGAGAGACAGCTCAAAGGCGGTTAGAGTATAGCCCTTGGCTATCTTCTTTGTAACAGAGTTAGAGGAGTGGATGGAGCTGAATCTAAAGAACAGCATCGACATCTCATCTAAACACCAGTGGAAAGATATATTTTTTGTTGTATGCTGGTGGAATTGGAAATGGAGGAATCAGGAATTATTCTCCCCACCATATGAGAGACCCAGAAACGCAGTTAGTGCCATCACAGTAGTCCTTGACAGAATTAAAGAGGCTTTATACAAGGATGAACAGTTTAAGACGACAACAAAAGAGACGAAGGAAGACATCAATTGGAACCCACCTATACAAGGTTGGGTGAACTTAAACACAGATGGATCAGTTAAGGATGAATCTAGAGAAACTGAATGCGGAGGACTGTTAAGAACACACAAGGGATAACGGATTGGTGGTTTCGTAGCAAATTTGGGGATCTGCCATATTTTACAAGCAGAATTATGGGGGATATTATCACGGTCTAAAGGTAGCCTGGAACTTGGGGATGAGAAGAGTAGTGATTGAGAGTGATTCAATGGAGGAAATAGAAGAAGCCAAGAGAAGTTTCAAATTCCACCGTGGATTCAATTTCCTTGACAACCCACTTAACGACTTAAAGGAGCAGTTAATTAGAGAAGGAGGAGAAAGATGCCTCCAATGTAATGTACTAATGTCTGATTTGTTTCTTTTCTTTTGGGCTTAAGTCCCCTACTATAGCAAAAAAATAAGAGTTCTTGACCCAAAAACAAACACACAAAAGAATATCAGGGCAGCCCAAAAATCAAGAATCAACTATCAACTAGCTCCAAAGAATGGATGTTCGATAAAATCTGGTTTATTTTGACCCAGGCCGGATTTAAAATATTCACCGGGTCTATTAGAAGTAACAAACAGCATTAAATACGATTTTAGTTCTTATTATTTAGGCCAAAAATTTTATTGGTTCTCAACCTATTTTTAAAAAAAGTTACTAAAATTATTAAATTTTTGGCGGTGCGAGTTTGGTGAATTTTTTTTATTTGGTGGGTTTTAAATCCTAACCCGATCTATTTTTTTTAGCGAATTCGACAGATTATCCCGATGGGTTCGACCCGTTTTGCTACTCCTACAAATTAACACTCATCACCTTCAGAGTATTATATAAGACTAAAGGCGTTTAGATAAAAAAAAACATAATTAAGTTATTTTTAAAAAAATTAAAATATAAAAATTTATATTAAAAGTAATTGATAAATAAATTATTTTATATTAAATTTTTTAGTCAAAAAAATATTTATTTTAAAAAGAGAATAATAACAAATTTTTTATTATAAAAGTCATTTTTTTTACTTTTATATACAACTACTTTAAATAACTTTTTAAAAAGCTACTTATTAAAAATTATACCAAACATAAATGCATTTCTCATAAATTAAATATTTTTAAAAAAATCACTTATAGACATATTCAAATTGAATCTAATACTTAAAAAAATATATGAACAAGAAATGAAGAAATAAAGTCACAAAGAAGAAGAATCTAACAGCTTCAAACCGAATTATAAACACTTTTAGTGTACATATTTAAATTAGTTTCTAAAAGATTACTCGTTTTTTAAATTAGTTTTCAAAAAATTTTTTTAATTAAATTTGTCCTTTAAAAATTTTAAATTAGACATATTAATTCTTTCGTTATTTTCATTGTTGATAATATCAAAATTTTTTAATATGACACGTTAAATAACACTACAACACATTTCTACGAATCTTAAGACTTGTTTAAAATTACTAACATAACTAATTTAAAATTTTAAAAAATGAATTTAATTAAAAAAAAATTTTAAAGATAAATTTAAAAAATAAGTAATCTTTTAAAAAATAATTACATATGAAAATATATTTTCAAAATCAAAAGAGGAAGAAAAGGAGAAATTTTGCTTAAATAGTAAGTTATTTATATTAAATCCGCTTACATAACGGATTAGTCACGTTAAAATTAATTACTTTCAAATGAATTAATATTTCAACTCAACTCGATAATTTTGTTGGATTAAACCGAATCAAACTTATAAGTTACAGCGAACGTACTTTCACAGCTCTCTATATAATTTATCACATGATACTCTGTGATTGAATTATTTGTTGGAATTTTTTCAAAACTCATCAACCTAAAGATCATCTATGTTAAATCATTAAGAAAGAAAATATTAGATGCAAAAGCGTACCTAAATTCATAAAACGTAAATCATGATTGGAAGAGTTTGAATTTTGTGGTTCTTTCGATCTTTCTCAATTAAAGCCTTCTGTATTTCTAGGTGGCTGAACTGCAACTCTTTTGATAGAGAAAGAACAACAAAGGTGACTTTGATATATTGGGGACCGAAACCCTGAAAGCCTATTTATATTTGAGCATGACACCCGTTAAACCCTAAAACCCAAATAAAATAGTATCTAAAGTCCAAAAAATAATATATCTAAATTCCAAAAAATAATTATCTAATAAACAAAAGATAATATCCGCCTTTATTCTCATTTAATTCCAAATCAAAAGTAATAATGACTTATTCAATTTAGCATTTATAACAATAAATGAGATCACCATTATATAAGTCATTTAATTTAAAATAGCATAATTTGTGATTATAATTAATATATGTATTGCCCACAAATAAATTAGGAAATTAAAATAATTTCTTAACAATCTCCCACTTGGGCTATACATATATTCTTTCTTGACATAATCAAATCTTATAAACTTTATGCGCGCATCTGAATGCTATTTCTCTCATTACTTTAATAATCTGGTCCGTCTCATACATTAGATATGGAATCACCGCAGCTTTTATCACATTAATTGCCGTGACTAAACCACGCCAATCACCATCCTAATATACTTAACGACATAGATCAAATTTGGATGAGTAATATGGAAATTACATGCCAAGTGATCTCATGTATGTCTATTTCCAGTTGGTCCAACTTTATTGAGATCAAACACAATACAAATATTGCAAAATGAACATTTCACATAACATGAAATAAACTATCAACTTAATTCTGCAGAAAAATAATTCAATATCTGTCATAGGACATATAGTATAAAATAAATTCTCATTAAACCAAGGCATCACAAATATTGACACCCATCCGAGCAGTGTGCTCATGAAAGACTTTAGGAATCAATTCCTTGGTTATTGAGTCTGCTAGCATATACTCTGTTCCTATATGTCCTATGAAAATCTGTTTTTCTTAAACTTTCTCCTTGACAACTAAGAACTCGATGTCTGTATGCTTCGATTTTGTCAAGTTCTTATTGTTATTGGAGTATAGTACTGCTGACTTATTGTCACAAAATATCTTTAATGACCGTTCAATGTCATCTACTATATAAAGCTCAGTAACAAAGTTTTGCAACCATATGCCATGAAATTGGAATCAGAGTACCTAATGATCTCCAAATTTTCTGATCTCCGATAAGTAAGTATATAATTCTTTGTTCTCTTTAAATAACGCATTACGCTTTTTAACAGCTATCTAATGATCCATATCCGGATTGCTCAAGTATCTACCCAACACTCCCACTATAAATGATATATCGGGACGTATGTAGACTTGAGCATACATTAAGCTCCCTAGTGCTGATGCATAAGGTTTATCATGCATTGATATCCTCTCAAGATCATTTTTAGGGCATTGCTTGAGATTGAACTTGTCTCCTTTAATTACGGGTGTGTCCGTTGGTCTACATCTTTCCATGACTTATCAACTTAAAATCTTTTGATATAGTTCTTTTGTGATAATCCAAGAATACCTTGAGAGTGATCTCTTAGTATCTCGATTCCTAATACAAAAGAGGCATCACCAAGATCTTTCATTTCGAATTTGTTCGATAGAAATTTCTTAGTTTCATGCAACAAGCCTATATCGTTACTGGCAAGTAGAACGTCATCAACATGTAAGACCAAAAAGATGTATTTACTCCCACTGAACTTGCAGTATACACTCTCATCTATGATATTTACCTCAAAACCATGAGGTAATGACTTGATGAACTTGTGATACCATTGACGGGAAGCTTGTTTGAGCCCATAGATAGATTTTCTCCTTTCTCTATTGGATCTCCTTAATGACACTTCTTGAGGTTGTTGAGATTGCTATACGAATTGGGATTGAAGAGGATTCTCTTTATTTTTCTGTACTGTAGCAGTATCTTGAGCAACAACGATATTCTCATTGTTCTCTTGTACTATAACTGGATCTACAGTAGGATTCTCATTGTTCTCTTGTACTATAACTATATCTTGAACAATAATAGGTACAAAGACCTGATTTATTGTCAATTATAGAATCCTCATCAAAAGTAACATTCCTAATATTTCCTCCCCAAACTCAACATCCTCAAGAAATATCGCATTTCCCGTTTCAAAATAGATCTTGATGCAGGATTGTAAAACTTGTACCCCATGAATGCTTAGCATAACCAACAAAGTAGCAACTAATTGTTCTTGAGTCCAATTTTCTTTCATGCGGCCTATAAGGTCGCACTTTAGTTGGACATCCCCAAATATGCAAATGCTTTATAATGTGCCTTTTCCCAGTCCAAATTTTATAAGGGTTTTGTTAACTACTTTGCTTGGTACCCTATTAAGGATGTACATTGCGGTCTTTAAGACTTCTCCCTAGAGTGATTCAGGCAAGGAAGAATGATTAATCATACTTCTCACCATATTCTTCAGAGTTCGGTTCCTTCGCTCTGCAACACCATTCATGCTAGGTTTTCCTGGCATGGAATAATGCAGAATAACACCACACTCCTCTAGGAAGAGAAAAAGGCCTGAGATGTTGCTCACCTGAACTATCATATCTTCCGTAGTATTCACCACCGCGATCAGATTTGACAGCTTTAATTTTCTTTCCAAGTTGAAATTCAACTTCAGCTTTGAAAGACTTGAAAACATCCAAGGCTTGGGACTTTTCATGAATTAAATATAGATACCCGTAACGAGAGTAATCATCTATGAACGTAATAAAGTACCGTTGTCCATTCCAAGAGACAATAGGAAATGGGCCACATATATCGGTATGTATCAGTTCTAAGACATCTTTAGCTCTCTCGACATCTAATTTCCTTTCGTTTGTCCTTTTCTCCTTTATGCACTCAATGCAGACTTCAAAGTCCGCCAAATTAATGGGTCCAAAAATTCCATCCGACACGAGCCTATGAATTCTCAGTTTAGAGATGTGGCCTAGGCGTTTGTGCCATAATGATGCCGAATTCTTATTTAGGCTTTGTTTTGTACCCGTTTGCAGTATTTTATTATTATAGGAATTTAAGTCAATCCTATATAGATTATCCACCAAATGACCAGAGCAAATATTATTCGAATTATAAAAGAGACTGGCTTTATTGTTTTCGAATGAACAAAAATAACCTGATTTGTCCAAACGAGAAAAAGAAACCAAATTCCGTCTAAATGACGGTACATAAAATGTCTCTAATAAATCCAAATAAAATCCACTCGTGGAACATAATCTAAAGATTCCTATAGCTTCGACTGTAACTATATTGTCGTCTGCCACATAGATGTGTCTTTCAGCATCACTTGGCGGTCGGCTCCACAGGTAACCATACATAGTAATACTTACATCAGTAGTAGCAGCAGAATCTACCCACCAAGTATCAACAGGTGCATAACTTATACTAGCCTTAGAACAAACAAAAGTAAAAATTATACCCTTCTTTACACGGCAAGTGGCATATTTGGTACAATCCTTCTTCATATATCCCGCATTCTTACAGAAGAAACAGATTGAAACTTGATCCTGTTTCTTAGCCTTTTTTTTGCTGAGAAGGCATATCCGCAGTAGTATCACGCTTTCTTTTATATTGAGAAGATGAAGCCATGTGAGCACTTTCAGTCTTATCTTGTTGTAGCCTCTCTTCTTCTTGCACATAGTGAGATATAAGCTCATTTAAGGACCAAGTGTCCTTCAGAGTGTTATAACTCACTTTGAATTGCCCAAAATGTGCAGGAAGGAAAATCAAAATAAAATGCACTAGTAAATCTTCAGACAACTCTAACTTTAGTACTTTCAATTTTGAAGCAAGATGAGACATTTCTATAATGTACTCCCTTATGTTCCCTTTACCTTTATACCTCATGGAGACAAGTTTGCTAAAAAGACTACTTGCCTCCGCATTTTTATTCTTAGTAAAGAAATTTTCAACATCTTTTAAGAACTGTTTGGCATCTTTATCCTCAGTAATTGAGCCTCAAAACGCCTCAGGAATTGAGAGTTTCATGATCATAATGCTCATTCGATTGGATCTCTCCCACTTCTCTATTTTAACCTCATTGAGATTTTCTGGAGTGGAAATGAGTTTCTCCTCTCGAAGAGCTATATCTAGATCCATACAACCGAGGACAATCTCCACGGTATCTTTCCAAACTTTAAAGTTTGAACCATTCAGCATAGGATTACTGCTAATTTGTGTAGAAACATTGGCAGCTAAAGCCATAGTTTCTAAATTAGAACAAAAGGAACATACAGTAAACATTAGTTAAATAATGGGAAAAAATCCATATTGAGATATCTAGAACAACATTAATTTTCAATCTTTGGATAGAATGTAAGTGATACTCTCATTGCAGTAATCAAATATTGTCAAAATTTCTGTCACACATTAAGCCTTTCTTTGGACCGACTTAATGTGCACATGGAGACTTAAACTTCGCAACCTATTTATTACCGCATATATTTTTTATTAATTGGCCAAACAATAACCTTCCTTTGGGCCGATTATTGACCGTATAATTAATAAAAAATAAACAAAAGTGTGCAATGCTTATTATTTGGCCAAATAATAAACTTCCTTTGGACCGATTATTATCCGCATAAATAATAAGCTTTACTTTATTCTTAATTAATTATCCAAACATGTATTTACTATCAATATGTGTATATAATTAGACCAAATATAAACCTTTCTTTGGGCTGACTAATATTCGCATGAATTATATATTGCCATATTTCTTATGTTTTGAATAAATCAATTTTTACAAAAAATGCTACTTTGGCAGCATAATGTTCAATCAATATATTTATTTATAATATAAATATATAATTTAATTTATTTTTAATGTGTTTTTTATATTTTAATATATATTTTATTTAATAATTAATTTTAATGATTAACTTTAATATAAAACTAACATAGTTGTTTCTTTTATATAAGATTTCTAGATGTGCCTGAATGTCAAAATTGACACTAATTAAAGTAGCCGTATTTATTTATTACTACTACAAATAATTTCAATGAAGAACTTAATACAACACCTAACTGTACTATCTAGTGTATATGCTTGTTCATCGTTCTTAGTTCTAACCATATTTCCGTATTTTTTTTTTAATTTCCATTCATTTTTTTTTGTCTCAAACTAAATGTCGATGCTTCTTTTAAAACTAACGTAACTAAAAGAGGAATTATTATTAATTAAAAGAAATATTTTTAAAAATAATCATAAACATATTATGTGAAATGATATCAGATTTTTTGATGTAGATTAGTAAAAAAGAAATGAAAAATCAACTACAATGACTATGAAAAGGTCATTGTACTGCAGAAAAAAGAAAAAGATACTGCAAGAAAAAAAGTCTATCAGGACATTTTTTTTGCTACACTTTTAAAGCGTGGTCAAAAGTGGTCAATGGCCACGCTTTTATGAAGATGGCCACTTATTTGTGATTTAGTCACGTTTTTTTACCATGATTAAAAAGCGTGGCTATAGAAAAAAATTGGCACGCTTTTATGAGGGTGGCTACTGATTTGTGATTTGGCCACGTTTTTTTGCCATGGTTAAAAAGCGTGGCCATAGAAAAAAACCGGCACGCTTGAAAAGCATGGCTAGTTAGTCTTCCAATGGTCACCTTTTTAAAGCATGGCTATATCCTATGTTTATTTGGGCACCCTACAAAAGCGTACCAATAGAGTTTCCTCCTTCCAAAATTTAGTTTTCCACCCATTTTTTTCACACTTCACTTTTTTTTCTAAGTTTTAACTTTTAACCCTAGACTAGAAGTGATAACAACATACACTACTTCACTTTGTTTTGAAAATCACTTTTAACCCTAGTTAGTAGCTCACCGTCACTCACCATTCTCATCTCTGCAACTCTAACACAGCCATAACACCCTCTCCTAACAGCGCCGCTATCTCCCTCTCTCAACCTATCACAACCCCTCCCTCTAACCAGTCGCAACACCTACGTCCATCCCTCCCTCGTCGCTCATGCCCCACACTACCGTCTCTCTCTCTCACACGCGTCACGCCAACTGTCAGCACTACTCGTCAAGCAACTCGTCAGTGCAACTTATCAGCGCCAACCCATCAGTGTCAATCGTCATTCTGCTAGTGCCGACATCTCTGGTGTTTATCCATGAATCGGCGGCAGGATCCGGAAGGAAGCGATCGGTGGCGTCTCCGTCAAGCTCAACGCCGGATGCATCGCTGGCGTCGGTGGTAAAGATTCACTTCCTGGTTTAGGGTTTTAACTTGATTTTATCTTCTAACAAGTAAATTGGCGGTATTAGTTTAAAGTCAACTAATGAATTCGAATTATTTTTCTGGTTGTACCTTCAAGGGTCATGCTTTCATCGTATTATTAAGGGTTTTATGATCCAAGGAGGCGATATTTTTGCTGGAGATGGTACTGGAGGAGGATCTATATATGGATTAAGTTTGAAGATGAAATTTTTGAATTGAAGCATGAAAGGAAAGGGATGCTACCAATGGCAAACTCTGGTCCAAACACGAATGGATCTCAGTTTTTTATCACCACTACTCGAACTTCTCATCTAGATGGTAAGCATGTGGTATTTGGGAAAGTAGTTAAGGGAATGGGAGTGGTCCATTCGATTGAGCATGTTACTACCAGAGATGATGACCGTCCTACTCTTGATGTGAAAATTGTGGATTGTGGAGAAATTCCTAAAGGAGAAGATGATGGAATCTCCAACTTTTTCAAAGATGCTAATACTTATCCTGATTGGCCAGCAGATCTTGATGAGAGTCCTAATGAACTTGAATGGTGGATGGAACCTTTTAACAACATTAAAACTTTTGGTAACGATTATTACAAGGTCTTGTTGCTTTCTACAATCCACCCTACTCTATTCTGATATTATATTTGATGTATTGTTTTAACTTTATAAGAGTAAGAATGAAATATTCATTCTGTCTATGAATGGTTATCCCTTCTCCCTTGCAATTCTTGACAGGAAAAAACTAATTCTTTTTCGTTACAGAAACAAGATTACAAAATGGCTCAAAAGAAGTATCGAAAGGCTTTGTGCTACCTAGATATTTGTTGGAAAAAAGAGGGGATTGATGAAGGCAAGCTGGCCTGTCTACTATTTATTTTGGCAGAGACATTAAATTGTAATTGCATTTCGCCTCCTTTAAATGTGGATAACATAGTTGTGTTTATGCCTTTGCAAAGAAAAGTTCAGGTTTGAGAAAGACGAAGTCACAGATTTTTACAAACAGCTCTGTAAGTTTAAATTTACTTTATTGTAGTGCACTATCATATTCATTGTTGAGTTCTGTTGAATTTACTAATTGTCTATCATATGCCATTCTTTAGGCTTGTAAATTGAAATTAGGCGATCTCAAAGGAGCATTGTGGATACCGAATTTGCAGTGCGAGCAAATCTGAACCTACATATTTGTACACTCTGGAAAAGGTATATTATAATTGTTCTTAACGTTGAGTTTTACTATGAAATTTCTGTAGATAGTACATGGTTTTGATATATATGGGATGGGTTCTGTAGTTTTTTGAAGCTACATATAGACTGCACATCATTATTGTTTGTCATGTGATGTTATTCTGTTCTTTAGGGTTATTTCTTGTTACCTGAAAGTGCAAAGTTCCGTCATAATGTACGAACTGTTAATGTTAGCATATCAGCTTGGCACTCATGCTTTGGAAATAGGTAAAGACATTAACATGGCTATCAGGGTTGGGTTGGGTCAAGAAAGGATATATTATTTTTATTCTTAACTCCTTACTTTCATGTGGTTGTACTACTGAGAGTTGTAAACCCTACTACTAATAGGAAGTTTTTTCCCAGCATCATAATGAGATACAGTGTTATTTATATATGCTGCTCAGACTTGATCTTATTTTTATATTTTATATTGAATTTCTTTCTCATTACTAGGTGGCAGCAACTACTCATAAACAGATTTGTTGGATATGATACAATTTTAATCAACAGTTTATTAAGTTCTGCTGGCTAAGGTAAATTGTCTACTCTCTGGATAAACTAATTGACAAAATTTTCGATTAACCTTGAGTATCTATCACCCACATTTTTCTTGAACCATAAGCATTTAATTATTTCTTGAATATTTTTGGAACTTAACCACAGGTTATCTATATAACTACCAAACAAAGAAATTCTATAACCTTAGCTATGCACAAGAACCTCCAGATGGCCCAGCTAGGTTTGGAAGTTTGTTGATTTATTCTGCTATTTACTTTGTTGAGAACCTCTTGTTTAGAAATGTTGTATTTTGCAGTCTCTACTTTAACTAATGGATATCTTTTATTTGCCTACTGATATCTTGTAGGTCGTAGAGGAGTTTGGCATGAAATTCATATTCAACTCTAGATTTCAGATTTCAATGGTCCAATATTTGTTATACTTTAAATGATTTGACAATAAGTGATTACCATTAATACCTTAGCTCTCTATTTGGGTATTGTTTGTGAATTAAGAGGGTGGTGCTTTACTGATTGCGTCAACAAGGCAAACATATAAGCTGGACAATAGTTGAAAATTGTTAAGGATTCTTTTTCCAATTTACTTGAATTCAAAATTTTAACACTT
The DNA here is from genome assembly GCF_000817695.3 of Arachis duranensis. NCBI lineage: Eukaryota > Viridiplantae > Streptophyta > Magnoliopsida > Fabales > Fabaceae > Arachis > Arachis duranensis. The sequence goes on from NC_029776.3 coordinate 30,625,472, forward strand.
GTCACTTGTTTCTTTCTTCTGGTCATTTTAGGTTTTTGACATATCATCTTTGCAAATTTTTACTCCTCAAGAACTGGACTACCTGCTTTGTGGTTGTAGGGAGATGTGGAAGGTCTTTTCTTATGCTATTTTATCAATGCTTATGACAATAATTAAAATCATATCTTTTTTATGCTATTTTATCAATGCTTATGACAATAATTAAAATCTTACCAATGGCAGGTGAATCATTTTTCCTGTTTTCTTGCTTTTCTGTAGGCTGATACACTAGTTGACCATATAAAGTTTGATCATAGATACACTGCCAAGAGCCCTGCCATAGTCAATGTACAATTTCTTTCTTGTGTTAGAAAAAATGTGATTGGAAAATTAAGGTTATATTTTATGCTCATCCTTATTAATGCTATTTTCAGTTACTTGAAATTATTGGAAAATTCTCTGTAATAATGTGGTGTCTTGGTTGACTGCCTCCTTGCCTACCTGCCTGTCAAAATAGTAGTAGCTAGCAATTAACCTGACTTTATTGTGAGAAAAGTCAAGTGGATTCTTTGCCCTAATAACTCATTACATCTTTACTTTAATGGGTGGCCTAAATATTCTAAGATGATCTTCACTTTTAATAACTAAGTACAATTTTAACATATGATTACATTTTTGGGTGCAGCTTTCGTTAATTGCAGCCAATGCTTCGTCTAATGGGAATGGGCCTTCAGAATCAGCAGTTGATGACTTGCCAAGTGTGATGACATGTGCTAATTACCTGAAGCTTCCTCCTTATGCTACCAAGGTATAATTCATCATATAGATTTGATGATTCATTATCATGCTCATTGAGGTTTCTTTTGGTACTGATTTACAATATCCCACATTTTCTTGGCAGGAAATTATGTCCAACAAGCTACTCTATGCAATCAATGAGGGGCATGGATCCTTTGATTTATCATGAGTCTCAGGAACTAACCAAGCTATCCTTGAATGTTAATATGATGAATTAAGGCTTACTTTTGATGCTGAATGTAAAGGGATTCGCGGAGCTCATTTTAGCTATTAGTGTATGTTGTATTTTTCAAATAATAAATTTTATTTTTTTGACAAATGTGATGAAAGTTTATGTATGTTGGATTGGTTAATTTAAAATTATATAAAAAAATTTCCATTGTTTAAATTAGTCATTCAAACTATGATTCAAAATTATATATTAATTTTGCAATGTTTAATTAGGAAGATTCATAAACAAGTATAGCCATAAATATTTTGATCTAACTTATAGTCATATTTTAGGTTATTGGCACGCTTTTTAAGCGTAGCCATATCTTCTCGTAATCATCAACAGCCACGCTTATCAAGCGTAGCCATATTTTCTCCTATTGGCACGCTTAAAAAGCATAGCCACATCTTCTTCTATCGATACGCTTTTGAAGTGTAGCCAAAACTACTTCACTGGGCACGCTTCCAAAAGCGTGGCGATATGTACACTTTTCGGTACGCTTTTCAAGCGTAGCTATAGCTTAATACCTATGGCCACACTTTATAAGTGTGGCAAGAGATAAAAGCGTGCCAAAAACAAAAGCGTGCCGATAGATCCACAAAAGCGTGGCGATAGAACAACCGGCACGCTTGCGGATGTGACCCTTTCAAAAGCGTGTCGATAGCTCAAAAAGCGTGGCGAAAAGCTATCGGCATGCTTTTTTGTACTTTTTGGCACACTTTAAAAGCGTGGCAGAAAGCTTATTTTCTTGTAACAAGAGATGATAAACAATAGAGAGAGAAGGCTCAGAGAGAAGATAATTTATCATACAATGTTAACAAACCACTTAGTTATATATACATGTACATTGAATTTGTTAAATAACTGTTAGCAACTAACTTGCTAACTTCATAACTAACCGGCCTAACTAACTTCAGCATTTAGCATCTATTTACGTTGCATTTCATATTCACATTTCAATTCATTTATCACAGTAGTTATATCATGTTACATCCCTCCGCAAACTGGAATTACCTGGTTTATGCAAATCAAGTAACCCCAACTTTGACAATAAATGAGAGAATGGTCCTTGAGAAAGTGGTTTAGTGAAGAGGTCAGCTAGTTGCTTGTTGGAGGCAATGTGCTTGAGGTTATAAACACCTTCTTTGAATTTGTTTCAAGCAACATGGCAATCTACTTCCACACACTTAGTTCTTTCGTGGTAAAGGAGATTAATTGGAGGCAATATAGATTGCTAATTTTCTATCACATAATAGATCAACTAGAAGAGAGGGCTCAATGTGAAATTCCTTGAGCAGTTTTAATAGCCAAATGAGTTCATAATACTATTAGCTAAAGCTCGATATTCGGCTTCGAAGGATGATCTAGAGACTATGGTTTACTCCTTACTTTTCCAAGATATTAGAGTTTGATCAAGGAAGAAGCAATAACCACTAATGGACTTTCTAGTGTCTTTGCAAGCACCCTAGTCCAGTCCAAATTAGTGTAACCAATGAGTTTGAAGTTGTTTGAGGCAGAGAAGAAGGGTCTTATTGTGGGAGATTGCTTCAAATATCTTAGAATTCGAGAGTAGCTTGAAGGTGAACATAGGTGGGAGAACCCATGAATTGACTCAAACATCCCACAAAATAGCTGAGGTCAAGCCTTGTGTTGCTTAAGTAGATAAGTCTTCCAATTAAGCATCTATACACCATAGCATCTTAAAGAAAAAAAAACCTGATTCTCTAGATAGAAAGGTGGTGTAATCCATGAATATTGTAGCTAGCTTAGCTCCAAATAGCCCACAATCATTGATAAAGTCTAGAGCATATTTTCATTGTAAAGAGCAATACCCTTGTTGCTATGCACCATTTCCATACCAAAAAAAATTTGAAGATGCCAGATCTTTAGTCTTAAATCTGTCATAAAAAAGGTCTTCACATTTTTTATTTCAGTCAAATCAGGATAGTAGTAAATCTAGTGTTGGTGATTTTTGTGAAGTGAGAATGATTATTTTCAGATTGAGTGAATCCAAGCTCATTGAAAGCAGCTAACATTTTGATATTCTACTGGCGGCTTGTTTGTTTTAACCCATACAAGGACCTTTATAACTTGCAAACCATCTTAGGATCTGAGCACTTGAGACCCTTAGGCAGTTTCAAGTAGACATCTTCATGAAGATCTCCATGTAAAAAAGTTGTATTTACATCAAGCTGGTGGAAGTGCTATTGCTTTGCAAAAGCTATACTTAAAACAACTCTAACAGTGCTCATTTTCACTATAGGGTTCAAAGTGTCTATGTAATCCACTCCAGGGATTTGAGTGAATCCTTGGAAAACTAGGTGAGCCTTGTGTCTTTCAATGCTCCCATCTGGGTTGAGTTTGATTCAAAAAATCCACTTACAACCCACTGCATTCTTTTTAGAAGGTAAATGAGTAATAATTCAGGTCCTGTTCTGCTACAGGGAAGCTAATTCTGCATCAATGACTTTTCTCCAACAATCATGCATAACAGCTTTAGAGTAGTGTTTAGATTCAGGGTTATTGATGAGTGCAAGTGTAACGATTAGGTGTTTTGGTGTAAATGATGCATATGACAAATGGTGAGAGAAAGGATACTTACAATTTGAAGATGGTTGCGTTCTATTTGGGGAATCTATATGTGATGAAAATTTAAAACAGTGGAAGTCCTTAAGGTTGGAGGGTTGTTTCCTCTCTTTTTGAGACCTTCTTAAACATGGTTCATATGAATTTGGATTAGTGCTCATGGGATGAGATGCAGATGCTGATGATGTATTAGATGGTGCAATGATTGTGTGATGTATAAAAGAGAATGATGCAGAATCATCAATTAGCTCGGATATAGTGAGTGAATTTTATAATTCATTTACACCTTGTGCCATCGGTGATTGTGCAATGTGGCCATAGAAACAAGCAAAGGTATCTAAACTTGGTGTATGACACATGTGTTGATCATTATTTGAATCATTTGATAAATTTTAAAAAGAAAAATGCTGTTAATAAAATTCAGTATTTCTTGAAACAAATATTTCTTTGGTATTTAAATCAAATAATATAAATCCTTTGGTACCTGATTAATATCCTAAAAATACACACTTTTTTTATGTAGGATCCAATTTCTTTCTCCCAGTAGTAAAAGTTGAAGCAAAAATAAGACAACCAAAAACTTTGAGATGATTTAGATTAGGTGTGCTATCAAAGAGTGCTTGGTAAGGTGTTAACTTGTTCAAAAAGACATTTGGCAATCTATTCTTAATGTGAACATGATGCATCACAGTATAGTTTCAAAAGCTTTTGGGCACGTTAGAATAGAACAAAATTGCTCTTGCTATGTTTAAAAGATGTAGATGTTTTCTCTCAACCACTCCATTTTGTTGAGAAGTTTCAACACATGATGTTTAGTGCTCAATGCCCTTTGAACTATAAAAGAAATTCATTTTGAATTAATCCATTGTCTGTTCTTATTTTTTTAACAGTTTTGTTGAATTGAGTTTGTATTAAGTGCACAAAATTTTAAACAAGCTTTTCAGCCTCTGATTTAACTTTCATGCAATATATCCAAGTAAATCTAGTTTTATCTTCAACTATTGTAAGAAAATATTTGTGGCCTGACACCACAAGAAAAATATTTAGAACCGTCGGATTTAGTAGCGACAATTTCAGTCGGATTTAGTGACGGATTTGATGAGGAATTCTCATGTCAAACAATTACCAGCGAATAATTGCTTCCGACAGTAAAACAACACCACTTTTAGCGAAAAAACACAACAAATAGGCGCCAAACTTTAGCGTCAGAGTTACCATCAGAAGAATCTAATAGCAAACACGTTTGATAGAACGCTGTGTTTTGGTGATCCACACCGTGTTACCGTCCGCCATAAATTCCACGGTAACTCTATCATTTCAAATTCACTCACTCACTCTCACCGACGCTGCCACCACTGCTGAACATCCTTGCCGCCACTGCTACAACGCCCCCTGCCACTTCTACTTCTGCCGCCACTACACATCCACCCCTCTTCAATGGTTTTTGTTTGAACTCTGCCAAATTCGATTATATCAAGTTAATTAATTAGTTAGTAGAGTTTAGTTTGTTTATTTTTTTTGTTTTAGTGGATTTAGGTGGTTAGGATAAATTAGATTAGACTTTGAGATTGCTGAAAAATGTTGGATTATTGAGCTGTTTGCAGATTTTTGCTGCTAAAATTGTTAGATAAATGCTTGACTGTATTAATAATGATTGAGCTATTTGTATGTTACCTTAATAATGATTGAAAAAAATTAACCAGTTGAGAAGGTTTGATCGATATTTGGTTTGGATGGAACCCTTAAAGGGTGGAGAAATCCGAATTTTAGGGGAGACTGAAAAACCATTATTTTATGATTTATATTATGTTTAATTGAGTGGTTTTATCAATTCTTTACCCACTTATTCATATGATTAGCATGTATTTACAATTCCTTCCCAAAATTGTTCCATGGTTGAAAACCTGCTTCCTAGAGATCTTTTTATTGTGTATTTTAATTCTCCTTTATACCATTCGATGCCGTGATCCGTGTGTTAAGTTTTTCAGGCTTCATAGGGTAGGAATAGCTTAAAGAATGGAGAGGAAGTTTGCAAAAAGGGAAGGAGCACAATAATAAAGGAGACAACCAGCGAACAGCGACGCGCACGCATGGCTGACGCGTGCGCGCGATTTGGACAAAATCACAGGGATGCGTATGCGTGCTTGACGCGTACGCGTGGATGGGAGTTCGCGCAAACGACGTGAGAACGTGCCTGACGCGCACGCGTGGAGAGGAAAATAGTCAAACGACGCGTACGCGTGACCGACACGTACGCGTGACATGCGCGATCTGCAGAAAATTCAGAAAACACTGGGGGTAATTTCGGGCCACGTTTTGACCAGTTTTCGGCCCAGAAACACAAAATAAATCCAGGGAACATGCAGAGACTCAATTAACAACATACACAACATTCATTATTCACAATTTTAGGATTAGATGTAGTTTCTATAGAGAGAGAGAGAGAGAGAGGCTCTCTCCTCTCTCTTAGGTTTTAGGATTTTAGGATTAGCTTTTCTTATTTAGTTTTCTCTTCTACTTTTAATTCTTCTAGTACTTTAGTTTATTTACTTTCCCTTGTTGATTACTTTTTGTTGCTATTTGGTTTATGAATTCTCATGTTTAATTTAATTTTCTATTTATTGCCATTTGAGGTATTTCATATTTATGATTTTAATTTAACTTTTTACACTCTTGGCTTTGGTTGAGTAATTGGTGACACTTGAGTTATCAAACTCAGCTGATGATTAAAAATTGGAATTCTTTGCTGATTGATTTGAATTCTCCTAATTCTAGTCTTTTCTTAGGAAATGACTAGGACTTGAGGAATCAAATTGATTTATCCACTTAACATACCTTCATAGTTAGAGGTTGACCATGTGGGAGCAAAAGCCAATTCTCATCATAATTGATAAGGATAACTAGGATAGGACTTCCAGTTCTCATATCTTGCCAAGAGCTTTATTAGTTATTAATTTAATTTCTTGCAATTTACTTTTCTTGTTCAACCTATTTAAAAACCCCAAAAATACTGTTTTCCATAACCAATAATAAAACACACCTCCCTGCAATTCCTTGAGAAGATGACCCGAGGTTTGAATACTTCGGTTTATAAATTTCACTGGGTTTGTTACTTGTGACAACCAAAACTTTTGCACGAAAGGATTCTCCATTGGTTTAGAAACTATACTTACAATGAAAACTTATTTGTGAATTCTTTACCAATGGAAAATCCGATCGTCAAAAATGGCGCCGTTGTCGGGAAATTGCAAATGTGTGGCTTATTATTGGTTATTGTAAATATTTGCTTTTTTGCTTGTTTGTTAGTTTTTGTTAGTTTTAGGACTTTGTTGCTATTTTTATTAGTTTTGTTTTTATTTTCTCTTACTACTATGAACTCTCATCCCTTTGGCTATGAGTTTAGTTATAATCATGCTGCAGGAAGAGGAGATTACAATAAGAACATGCATCAAGGATGGGAGAATCAAAGGTGGGAGGAGCCACATGGATTTGATCAACCCTCTTGGCAATAGCCTCCGCCAACATACTATGACCAAGAGCCATTCCAAGAAGTATATCAAGATACTGGCTATGGTGAGCGCTCTTTTGATTATCAACAACCACCACCATACGCCTATGAACCCCCTCCTCAACATAGCTTTGAACCACCATACTCACAAGTCCCTTACCACCAAACACCCCCATGTGACCCTAATCCATATCCACCATACCAACCACACTATGAGCCAAACGAACCATACATAGAACCACCCCAATTCCAACCCAATTATTCCCAAGAACCACCACCTCCATATACACCACATCCATATCCATCAATCAAAGAGCCTTATGGTCCTACTTATGATATCCAAGTAGAACAAGAGTCAAGGGATCGTCTCAAGAAAACAGTGGAAAAGATGGAGAGTGATGAACCACCACATCCTTATCATGAGAAACCACCCTCTTATCATGAACCCTTCCTCCCAAGTAATGAACCCTCATATCTACCCAATCTCCAATGGATGACATCCTTCATGGTCTTCTTCAAGGGCAAGCGAAGATGAAAAGGGATGCACTAGAATTCGCGACTGCCTTAACCGAGGTAGTAAATTGATTAGCTTCTCGATATTCGAACACTCAAGGAACTCCCATGGCTTCATGTGGAGAATCTAGTGAAGAACGCAGCATGAAGGAGAAGTTAGAAACTTTGGTGGACAATGAGCAGCATGACTTTGTATTGGAACAATTGGAGGAAGCCGTAATCTTGAAGAGGAAGAAGTGGTTGAAGACTTAGGAGATGCTGAACCTCCATGGGAAAGTAAAGTTATAGAGCCTCCTTCAAAGACGTTTGAAATTGATGTTGAGGAGGGTGTACAACCTCCAAGGCATATCATGGTTGAAGACTTTGAAGGGGACAATCAAGAGATGGATTCAATCATTAATGAATTCTTATCTACATTTGAATCCTCTCTCATTGGACTTGATATAGAGTTTAAAGAAGAAGAAGCACAACCTCCCATGCTCTTGGTGAACAATGAAGAAGAAATCAAATTGGAAGAAAGCTACCAAGAGGAAGAGATTGATATTGAAGAAGCTTGCAAAGAGGTGGAAGACGTCAAAGAAGAGCACAATGGAGTTGAGCTTGCAAGATCATTAGAAACACCTCTCCCAAAGCCATTACCGTCCAATACAACATTCAAGTGGGTAAAATTCTTATCCTTAACCTTTACTTTCCCACTTGAATATGGGCTTCTAGAGACGGATGGTCAACTTAGAGCTCTTTGTGGCATTAAGAGCAAAAGGAAGATGGTTAGAGGTTAGAGTTGTCAAGCAAGGTTCAACATGGTTGTATGCTCCAAGTTGAAATACAAGGTTTGGTGTAAAGCTCAATTGAATGGGTCTAGGAAGCTGTTTGGATGCCTTAGTGAGAATTTCAATTGTGTGCCACCCGGATGGAATCATGATAATCAACAAGAAGATAGGTGCAAAAGCAAGGTTTAGGACCCCGGAATTCATTCCAGCAATCAACACTCTTGGTGCCTTGTCACTTACTTTAGATTGCTTGACGGCTATTGGTGCACGAAATTGTGATCATCAATGGCGCTATCAACAAGGTACGCTCAATTGCAATCTCAACTCTTTATCACAACTTCGCACGACTAACCAGCAAGTGTACTAGGTCGTCCAAGTAATAAACCTTACGCGAGTAAGGTCGATCCCACGGAGATTGTTGGATGAAGCAAGCTATGGTCACCTTGTAAATCTCAGTCAGGCAGATTCAAATGGTTATGGATGATATATGAATAAAGCATAAAATAAAGATAGAGATACTTATGTAATTCATTGGTGAGAACTTCAGATAAGCGAATGGAGATGCTTTGTCCCTTCCGTCTCTCTGCTTTCCTACTGTCTTCATTCAATCCTTCTTACTCCTTTCCATGGCAAGCTGTATGTTGGGCATCACTGTTGTCAGTGGCTACAATCTCGTCCTCTCAGTGAAAATGTTCAATGGACCCTGTCACGGCACGGCTAATCATCTGTCGGTTCTCAATTAGGTTGGAATAGAATCCATTGATTCTTTTGTGTCTGTCACTAACATCCAGCCTTCAGGAGTTTGAAGCTCATCACAGTCATTCAATCATTGAATGCTACTCAGAATACCAGATGAGTGGATAATTTATACGCTTTTTGGCATTATTTTTAGTATGTTTTTAGTATGTTTTAGTTAGTTTTTAGTATATTTTTATTAGTTTTTAGTTAAAATTCAATTTTCTGGGCTTTACTATGAGTTTGTGTGTTTTTCTGTGATTTCAGGTATTTTCTGGCTGAAATTGAGGGACCTGAGCAAAAATCTGATTCAGAGGCTAAAAAGGACTGCAGATGCTGTTGGATTCTAACCTCCCTGCACTCGAAGTGGATTTTCTGGAGCTACAGAAGCCCAATTGGCACGCTCTCAATTACGTTGGAAAGTAGACATCCTGGGCTTTCCAGCAATATATAATAGTTTATACTTTGCCCGAGATTTGATGGCCCAAACCGGAGTTGCAAATCAGCTTCAGAATTCCCAGCGTTTAACGCCGGAACTGGCACAAAAATCGGAGTTAAACGCCCAAACTAGCATAAAAGCTGGCGTTTAACTCCAGAAAAAGTCTCTACACATGGAAGCTTCAATGCTCAGCCCAAGCACACACCAAGTGGACCCCGGAAGTGGATTTTTACGTCATTTACTCATTTCTGTATACCCTAGGTTACTAGTTCACTATTAATAGGGTCTTTTGACATTGTATCTGGACCTCATGACACTTTACACGTTTCTCATTGTATCTTCTACAGCATGAGTCTCTAAACCCCATGGTTGGGGGTGAGGAGCTCTGCTGTGTCTTGATGGATTAATGCAATTACTACTGTTTTTCATTCAATCACGCTTGCTTCTATTCTAAGATATCACTTGTTCCTAAATCTGATGAATGTGATGATCTGTGACACTCATCATCATTCTCACCTATGAACGTGTGCCTGACAACCACCTCCGTTCTACCTTAGACTGAGTGGATATCTCTTAGATTCCTTAATCAGAATCTTCGTGGTATAAGCTAGAACTGATGGCGGCATTCAAGAGAATCCGGAAGGTCTAAACCTTGTCTGTGGTATTCTGAGTAGGATTCAAGGATTGAATGACTGTGA
>NC_029776.3:30635859-30636241 GCF_000817695.3 Arachis duranensis
GAACATTTTCACTGAGAGGATGGGAGGTAGCCATTGACAACGGTGAAACCCTACATACAGCTTGCCATGGAAGGAGTCTCGTGTGCTTGAAGAAGAAGACAGTAGGAAAGCAGAGATTCAGAAGATAGAGCATCTCCGAAACCTCAACCTGTTCTCCATTACTGCAAAACAAGTACTTATTTCATGTTCTTTTATTTTTTTACAATCAACCCTGATAATTATTGATATCCTGACTAAGAGTTACAAGATAACCATAGCTTGCTTCAAGTCAACAATCTCTGTGGGATCGACCCTTACTCACGTAAGGTATTACTTGGACGACCCAGTGCACTTGCTGGTTAGTTGTGCGGGATTGCAAAAGTGTGATTGCAATTTCGTGCAC
>NC_029776.3:30636629-30637435 GCF_000817695.3 Arachis duranensis
GAGACTTTTCTTGGAGTTAAACGCCAGCTTTTGTGCCAGTTTGGGCGTTTAACTCCCATTCTTGTGCTAGTTCCGACGTTTAACGCTGGGCAGTCTTGAGCTGATTTGAAATGCCAGTTTGGGCCATCAAATCTCAGGAAAAGTATGGACTATTATAAATTGCTGGAAAGCTCAGGATGTCTACTTTCCAACGCCGTTGACAGCGTGCCAATTGGGCTTCTGTAGCTCCAGAAAATTCACTTCGAGTGCAGGGAGGTCAGAATCCAACAGCATCTACAGTCCTTTTCAGCCTCTGAATCAGATTTTTGCTCAGGTCCCTCAATTTCAGCCAGAAAATACCTGAAATCAATGAAAAACACACAAACTCATAGTAAAGTCCAGAAAAGTGAATTTTAACTAAAAACTAATAAAAATATACTAAAAACTAACTAAAACATACTAAAAACAATGCCAAAAAGCGTATAAATTATCCGCTCATCACAACACCAAACTTAAATTGTTGCTTGTCCCCAAGCAACTAAAAATCAAATAAGATAAAAAGAAGAGAATATGCAATGAATTCCAAAAACATCTATGAAGATCAGTATTAATTAGATGAGCGGGGCTTTTAGCTTTTTGCCTCTGAACAGTTTTGGCATCTCACTCTATCATTTGAAATTCAGAATGATTGGCTTCTTTAGGAACTTAGAATCCAGATAGTGTTATTGATTCTCCTAGTAGAGTATGATGATTCTTGAACAAAGCTACTTATTGAGTCTTGGCTGTGGCCCAAAGCACTCTGTCTTCCAGTATTACCACCGGATACA
>NC_029776.3:30638337-30639316 GCF_000817695.3 Arachis duranensis
TCTCTTCCATTGAGCGCCCTCTTCACAAATGTCTATGAGGACTTGGTCCAACCTTTGATCAAAGTTGACCCTTCTAGTGTAAGGGTGTTCATCTCCTTGCATCATGGGCAAGTTGAATGCAAACCTTACATTTTTCAGACTAAAATCTAAGCATTTCCCCCGAACCATTGTAAGCCAATTCTTTGGGTCCGGGTTCACACTTTGATCATGGTTCTTGGTGATCCATGCATTGGCATAGAACTCTTAAACCATTAGGATTCATGCATTGGCATAGAACTCTTGAACCATTAAGATTCCGACTTGTTGAATGGGGTTGGTAAGAACTTCCCAACCTCTTCTTCGAATCTCATGTCGGATCTCCGGGTATTCACTCTTTTTGAGTTTGAAAGGGATCTCGGGGATCACCTTCTTCATGGCCACAACTTCATAGAAGTGGTCTTGATGCACCCTTGAGATGAATCTCTCCATCTCCCACGACTCGGAGGTGGAAGCTTTTGCCTTCCCTTTTCTCTTTCTAGAGGTTTCTCCGGCCTTGGATGCTATAAATGGTTATGGAAAAACAAAAAGCAATGCTTTTACCACACCAAACTTAAAAGGTTTGCTCGTCCTCGAGCAAAAGAAGAAAGAAGAGAGTAGAAGAATAAGAAATGAAGGAGATGGAGATGGTTTTGTGGTTTGGCCAAAGGGAGAGAAGTAGTGTTTAGGTTGTGTGAAAATGAGGTGGTAAAAATGGGTTTATATAGGAGTGGAGGGAGGGGTAAGGTTCGGCTATGTGAGGGTGGGTTTGGGAGGGAAAGTGGTTTGAATTTGAATGGTGAGGTAGGTGGGGTTTTATGAAGGATGGATGTGAGTGGTGAAGAGAAAGATGGGATTTGATAGGTGAAGGGTTTTTGGGAAAGAGGTGTTGAGGTGATTGGTGAACAGGTGAAGAAGAGAGAGAGTGGTGGGGTAGGTGGGGATCCTGTGGGGTCCACAGATC
>NC_029776.3:30640578-30646274 GCF_000817695.3 Arachis duranensis
ACCCACTTGTGCCTCCAAGTTTCTAATGGAGGACCTTGTTTCAGTCATGAAACTTTGAGTGGTTTTGATTAGATCAGAGACCATGGTTGCTAAGTCAGAGTGGCTCTGCTTAGAATTCTCTGTCTGTTGCTGAGAAGATGATTGAAAAGGCTTGCCATTGCTAAACCTGTTTCTTCCATCATTATTGTTGTTGAAACCTTGTTGAGGTCTCTGTTGATCCTTCCATGAGAGATTTGGATGATTTCTCCATGAAGAATTATAGGTGTTTCCATAGGGTTCTCCTATGTAATTCACTTCTTCATTGAAGGGTTCTCAGGATCATAAGCTTCTTCTTCAGATGAAGCGTCCTTAGTACTGCCTGGGGCAGCTTGCATTCTAGACAGACTTTGAGAAATCATATTGACTTGTTGAGTCAATATTTTGTTCTGAGCCAATATGGAATTCAGAGTATTAATCTCAAGAACTCCTTTCTTCTGATTTGTCCTATTGCTCACAGGATTCCTTTCAGAAGTGTACATGAATTGGTTATTTGCAACCATTTCAGTTAGTTCTTGAGCTTCTGCAGGCGTCTTCTTCAGATGAAGAGATCCTCCAGTAAAGCTGTCTAATTACATCTTGGACAGCTCAGACAGACCATCATAGAAGATACCTATGATGCTCCATTCAGAAAGCATGTCAGAGGGACACTTTCTGATCAATTGTTTGTATCTTTCCCAAGCTTCATAGAGGGATTCACCTTCCTTCTGTCTGAAGGTTTGGGCTTCCACTCTAAGCTTACTCAATTTTTGAGGTGGAAAAAACTTTGCCAAGAAGGCATTGACTAGCTTTTCCCAAGAGTTCAGGCTTTCTTTAGGTTGTGAGTCCAACCATATCCTAGCTTTGTCTCTTACAGAAAAAGGGAATAGCATAAGTCTGTAGACCTCAGGGTCAACCCCATTAGTCTTGACAGTGTCACAGATTTGCAAGAATTCAGCTAAAAACTGATGAGGATCTTCCAATGGAAGTCCATGGAACTTGCAATTCTGTTGCATCAGAGAAACTAATTGAGGCTTAAGCTTAAAGTTGTTTACTCCATTGGCAGGGATAGAGATGCTTCTCCCATAGAAGTCGGGAGTAGGTGCAGTAAAGTCACCCAGCACCTTCCTTGCATTGTTGGCATTGTTGTTGTTTTCGGCTGCCATGTCTTCTTCTTGTTTGAAGATTTTTGTTAGGTCCTCTACAGAGAGTTGTGCCTTAGCTTCTCTTAGCTTTCGCTTCAAGGTCCTTTCAGGTTCATGGTCAGCCTCAACAAGAATGCTTTTGTCTTTGCTCCTGCTCATATGAAAGAGAAAATAACAAGAAAGTATGGAATCCTCTATGTCACAGTATAGAGATTCCTTGAAGTGTTAGAGGAAAAGAAAAGAAAAATAGAAGGAAGAGGTAGAAGAATTCGAACTTATCAAGAAAGATGGAGTTCGAATTGTGTATTAAGGAGGAGTGTTAGTCCATAAATAGAAGGATGTGAGAAGAGGGGAAGAAATTTTTGAAAATTAAGTAAAAGATTTTAAAAACATTTTGAAAAACACTAATTGATTTTCGAAAACCAAGAGTGGAAAAGAGATCAAGTGATTTTTGAAAAAGATTTTGAAATTAGAAATCAACAAGATATGATTGAAAACTATTTTGAAAAAGATGTGAGAAAAATATATGATTGAAAATATATAGTTTTAAAAAGATATGATTGAGAATATATGATTTGAAAAACAATTTAAAAAGATTTGATTTTAAAAATTAATGACTTGGCTAACAAGAAAAGATATGATTCAAACATTAAACCTTTCTCAACAGAAAAGGCAACATACTTGAAATGTTGAATTAAATCATTAATTGATAGCAAGTATTTTTGAAAAAGGAAAGAAATTGATTTTGAAAACATATGATTGAAAAGATATGATTTGAAAAAGATTTGATTTTGAAAAATTTTGAAAACTTGAAAAAAAAATTGAATTAAAAACAAAATCTTCCCTCTTGTGCCATCCTGGCGTTAAACGCCCAGAATGGTGCACATTCTGGCGTTTAACGCCCAAAGCTCTACCCTTTTGGGCATTAAACGCCCAGCCAGGCACCATGGCTGGCGTTTAAATGCCAGTTTGCCTTCCTCACTAGGCATTTTGAACGCCCAGCTTTTTCTGTGTAATTCCTCTGCTGTATGTTCTGAATTTTCAATTCTCTGTATTATTGACTTGAAAAGACACAAATAAAAGTTTTTTGGATTTTTAATAATGAGGAATAATCAAAATGCAACTAAAATCAAATAAACAATGCATGCAAGACACCAAGCTTAGAAGTTTGTATACTACTGACACTAACAAATTGAGAATGCATATGAGAAACAACAAAACACACAAAACAAGAGAATTTAAAGATCAGAGCAAGTAAATCATCAAGAACAACTTGAAGATCAATGAAGACACATGAATGAATGCAAGAAGAACAGAAACATGCAATTGACACCAAACTTAAGATGAGACTAGTGTCTCAACAAGAAACATAAAATATATTTTTTTATTTTTATGATTTTGTAATTTTTTTGGATTTTTCGAAAATTAAGTGGAAAAGAAAATAAAGATATCAAAATTATCAATCAGCTTTGGTGATGATAAGAACATCACCTTGAAACACTAGAATTCATTCTTAAGAACTCTGAAGAAAAATACCTAATCTAAGCAACAAGATGAACCGTCAGTTGTCCAAACTCAACAATCCCCGGCAACGGCGCCAAAAACTTGGTGCACGAAATTGTGATCATCAATGGCGCCATCAACATGGTACACTCAATTGCAATCTCAACTCTTTATCACAACTTCACACAACTAACCAGCAAGTGTACTGGGTCGTCCAAGTAATAAACCTTACGTAAGTAAGGGTCGATCCCACGGAGATTGTTGGTATGAAGCAAGCTATGGTCACCTTGTAAATCTCAGTCAGGCAGATTCAAATGGTTATGGATGATAGGGGTGTCTGCGGGGCGGTTTGGTTCGGTTTTTGAGGGAAAAGTCATCCGATCCGATCATCTAATTAAAGTGCGGTTCGGTTTGGTTCGGTTTTTTTGTGAAGGTTATCCGAACCAAACCAAACCAATTAAAATCGGTTTGGTTTGGTTCGGTTTGTTCGGTTTTTTCAATCAAATCAAAAAAATTCTACCATACTATTATGCAAAGTCATAACATTGAAATTGACAAACCGAAATACACAATAGCTAACAAAGTCTTGATCTAATGAAATTTAACGACAACAGAATTCAAATTCGACAATTAAAGAAGTTCAATAGTTCAACAGTCAACACAACTGAAAATAAAAATAAATTGTCATTAAACTGATAGGAAAGTTATAGTATCTTCTCCAACAAAATAGCTAAACTTCTTAATGCAAACCAACCTGAAATAAAAAAAAATAGTTACAAATAAGAACAACAACAATAATAATTATAATAATAATAATATAAGGAGAACAACAACAAAGGCCAATTAACACAGCACATCTAAATGAACAGGCTCATCATATCTAAATGATAATAATAATAAAACATTCATGTTTTAAATAGGCTACAACTCCACAAGTTGGCTAAAACTGGCCAGAAATGTAGCATTATCGGAGTCCATCCACATACTACGGAGATGGAACTTGTGCATTACAATTAAAACCAATAAACCCAACAAGTTCTGAAACTAACTAAATTAGTTCAACTAAACTAAGCTTTTACCAATTCAACTATACAAAAACGTTTAGTTCCATGATCAATTCAATAAAACATTCGCGTGAGCAATCCATACTATGTGATTTCTAACCATTAACTTTCTCTTGTCAGGATCCTAGATATGAAAAGAAAGTAAACTATAGTACAATGTCTTTTCTAACCATTCACTTGATGGTTTCTTTATTTTTTCTGCCTGTAACTCCAACACCTTCTCAGAAGGTTTCCGTTTTCTTTTAACACGTGCACCACCAGCATCATCTGCAAAAGAAAATTTAAGTGCCAAATTCCGAAAATGCACAAGTCTATGTAGTTTACACGAGCGGGGTTCAAAATTTCAAGACGTATAGCCAAATGAAACGAGACGAAATAAATTTAACTGCAGGTGTCACAATTTTTCTTGTCAAAATAGCCATTTTATGTAATCTAAAATACACATCTACAAGCAAAAGGGACAATTTTACCAGCAATCCAGCAATACCAAATTATCAACAATAAACAAGCACAGAACCAGCAATAAACAAGCTCAGAATCAGCAATAAACAAGCAGCTCAAGTTTAAATCATTAAGCACAGAACCAGCACTGAATAACTGATAAACTGATAAACTGATAAATCAATAGACTGATAAACTGATAAATCAATAGACTGATAAACTGAACAATAGACTGATAAATCAGCAATAAACAATAAACTGATAAACTGATAAATCAGCAATAAACAATAAACTAATAAACTGATAAGTTATAACCTTAGGCCTAAAGTGAACAACAAATTAGCAAAGTTTACCTGAATAGATGGCTCGGGCTCCATATGCACTTGAATCGGACAATCGATGGCTGGGTGGGTGGGCTCCATAAACGCTGCTGGGTGGACTGGAGGCGGCGAGGTCGGACGTGGCGAGGTCGGAGGTGGCTCTAGAAATGCTGCTGGGTGGACTGGAGGCGGCGAGGTCGAAGGTGGCGATGTCGGAGGTGGCTCCAGAAACACTGCTGGGTGGAGGCTGGGTCGTGCACCGACGGTGGGGGTTTTCCTCTATTCGGCGGTGGGATTTGGAGGAACTGAGGAAGGCTTCGACTCTCAACGAGGTGGGTGACTTAGGCTGTCTCCGTGGCTGGGTGAGTGGGTGCACAGGCTGCACAGCGATATATGGTCGCTCACTAGCTCAGGCTGGCTCCGATCTGGGATTTAGAGAGGGACTCGCGTTGTCGCGCATGGGTTTGGCCGTCTGGGGAAGGAGAAGGACGTGTTTGGGGGACAGGAGTGGGGGTGTGGCCGTCTCACGTTTGGTTCTGGGTCTGGGGGGTGGGGTAGGTATTTTTTAATTTTTAGGGTTTTGGGAAGAACCGGTTCGGTTCGGTTCGGTTCGGTTAGGATTTTAGTGGTAAGAACCGAAAACCGAACCGAACCGCAAAAAAACCGTAACACATCATTTTTTCGGTTTTTTCGATTTTTGGTTAATTCGGTTTTCGGTTTTTTCGGTTCGGTTCTTCGGTTTAGTTCGGTCTGGATCGATTTTGAACTCCCCTAATGGATGATATATGAATAAAGCATAAAATAAAGATAGAGATACTTATGTAATTCGTTGGTGAAAACTTCAGATAAGCGAATGGAGATGCTTTGTCCCTTCCGTCTCTCTGCTTTCCTACTGTCTTCATTCAATCCTTCTTACTCCTTTCCATGGCAAGCTGTATGTTGGGCATCACCATTGTCAGTGGCTACAATCCCGTCCTCTCAGTGAAAATGTTCAACGCACCCTGTCACGGTACGGCTAATCATCTGTCGGTTCTCAATCAGGTTGGAATAGAATCCATTGATTCTTTTGCGTCTGTCACTAACGCCCAGCCTTCAGGAGTTTGAAGCTCGTCACAGTCATTCAATCATTGAATCCTACTCAGAATACCACAGACAAGGTTTAGACCTTCCGGATTCTCTTGAATGCCGCCATCAATTCTAGCTTATAC
>NC_029776.3:30646279-30660823 GCF_000817695.3 Arachis duranensis
TAATACTCGAGGTACAGCAGAGCTCCACACCTTAATCTATGGTGTGTAGAAACTCCACCATTGAAAATACATAAGTGATGATATTGATCATTGGCTTCGGCCCCATAGAGGGAACCAGAAGAACCAAGATGAAAATACAATAGTAAAAGGTCCTATTTGTAGAGAACTAGTAGCCTAGGGTTTACAGAAATGAGTAAATTACATAAAAATCCACTTCCGGGCCCACTTGGTGTGTGCTTGGGCTGAGCATTGAAGCTTCCATGTGTAGAGACTTTTCTTGGAGTTAAACGCCAGCTTTTGTGCCAGTTTGGGCGTTTAACTCCCATTCTTGTGCCAGTTTCGGCGTTTAATGCCGGGCAGTTTTGAGCTGATTTGGAATGCCAGTTTGGGCCATCAAATCTCGGACAAAGTATAAACTATTATACATTTCTGGAAAGCTCAGGATGTCTACTTTCCAACGCCGTTGACAGCGCGCCAATTGGGTATTTGTAGCTCCAGAAAATCCACTTTGAGTGCAGGGAGGTCAGAATCCAACAGCATCTACAGTCCTTTTCAGCCTCTGAATCAGATTTTTGCTCAGGTCCCTCAATTTCAGCCAGAAAATACCTGAAATCACAGAAAAACACACAAACTCATAGTAAAGTCCAGAAAAGTGAATTTTAACTAAAAACTAATAAAAATATAATAAAAACTAACTAAAACATACTAAAAACATACTAAAAACAATGCCAAAAAGCGTATAAATTATCCGCTCATCAGCTGTGTGTGCCTAGTTTGGAATCCCGGAGGCCATTGGAATTACAAATATTGGTGGGGATTCAAGGATCAGTACAAGCACAAGCCACTATGACAAGGGACTCACCAAATGTCCAACTTAAGGACTTTAACTAAAAGTGCTAGGTGGGAGACAACCCACCATGATATATTCTTTCCTTTTTGTTCTTAGTTTTATTTTATTTTATTTTATTTCTATTCGTGTTCATTCATAATTTCTGCATAGTCATCTGCATTCTGCATTTTTGCATTCTGCATAAAAAAGGGGTGAAGCACGCGACCGCGTCGCTGACGCATCCGCGTCAAAGGAGAATTAGCGAAAAACGGGATTTGAACAGAAAGTCACGCGGGAGCGTGGCTGGAAGCGTGCCTTTGGCACCAACACATGCACGTGAATGAGTCCCTGACGCGTCCGCGTCGGTTGCAAATCCAGCCCACCCGCGTGCGCATCACCCACGCACACGCGTGACCCCGTGAAATCGACGTAATGGGGTGCATGGTAGAGAGTTAGGATGGAGTGGGGCTGGAATGGTGCTAGAAGCACAAGGCCCCATCGGGCGAATGCGTACCTCACACGTCCGCGTCAATTTGGAAGTAAGGCCATCCACGGTGACGCGCACGCGTTACCCTAAATTTTGGCAAATAGGCGTTTGAGACAAAGAGTTACGCGAGCGCGCGGCTGCTCTCGCGCCACTAGCGCAAATCAAGTCATGCATCCACATGACCGACACGTCCGCGTCACTTGAAGATTATGGAAATCATGCGAACGCGTGACCCACGCGTTCGCGTCACATGCGACGCACAGTTTTACTACATCAGCGCTAGATATCTTATCTTTTCCCCAATCCTATTTCTCTCTTCTCCCTTTTTAATTCTCTCTTATTCCTTCTTTCTTCCTTATCTTTTCTTACTTTCTACTTCTTTATCTCTTTACCTTCTCTTCATTCTTCACTCTCATTCTATTTTACTTAATTTATTTGTATACTTTCATTCATTGCATTTTAATTTTGTGCATATTCTTATTTTCTTCTCTAAGTTGTTATTTTACCATTGGTGTTAAATGTTCTTATTCCACTGTTGTATCTTTTCTGGTACTATTTTGGTACTTAGTGACTTGTATTACACTGTTGGATGATATTAATTATCTGTCGATACCAATCTTTTATGATACCTGTATTCCTTTTGCATTGACATGAATTGATATTATCTTGCATTACCCGCACTCTCTTCCCCATTGTTGCAATTCTTGCACTATTGATATGCCGTATGCTTCTACTGTTTTCTCACTGCATGTTGTAGCTACCATGTAATTGAGACCCTTATTATTTGGCATTACCCACTCATATTTTATTTATTTTCTATCATTATTTTTGGGTTCATGTTCTTCTTTTTCTCCCCTTCCAGGCTGGCCACCGAAAAAGGAAAAAGGGAGAAACTTCTATATGGGACAACAGACAAGTCCATCTGCACAATCTTTGGAGAAAAGCGCCAGTTGGAACCACCCGTCCACCTGCACATCTTATCATACACCGAGGACGGTGCAATATTTAAGTGTGGGGAGGTCGATACCGATCTCCATGGGTTGGTTATTCTCTTCTCAACACCAATGTCTTATTTTCTTTGTTAGTTCATTGTTGCATTTGCATGTTTGTTTGATTTTGTGCATATTTTACCACTACTTGGTTGAAGTAATATTTTCTTTTTCAAGAAACCTTTTATAGCATTTCACTAATTTGAATTAAATTTTTGAGAAACTTGTTTGAAGAAATATTATTTTGGAACGTGGTTTAGAGCTCGAACACACAAAACCAGTGAGATTTTTTAGCCTATTTGATTGGTTACATCTTATCAACCAATATTTTATTTTTGGTGTGTGTTGTTTTCTCTAAAATTGTGATCTTTGTCTTGTTTGATTCTATATTTCCATTGTTTAATGTATGCATATACTTATATGATTGAGGCCTTGTTTTATTGAGCTTACATACCCATATGGCCTTACTTATCATTATCCTTTGCAAACCAATTTGAGCCTATTTTACCCATTTTATTATTTACTTTAGCACATCATTAACTCTAAGCAGAAAATAATAATGTCCTTAATTTGAATCCTTGATTAGCTTAGACTAGTGAGAGTGCTCATGAATTAAGTGTGGGGAAAGTGGGTTTGGAAACATTTGGTTTGAGAATTGAGTATGTTAGAACTTTCTGAAAATGTGAAAGAAATGTTTAGGACATGTTCATGCATTCAATAATTTAATCATATGCATTGAGAAAAGCAAAAAAAAAAAAGAAAAAAAGAGAAAAAAAAGAAAAAGAGCAAACAATAAAAAGGGGACAAAATGCCCCGAAGTAAATGCTGAAAGCAATGCATATGTACCATACTCGAATCAGGATGCATGAATATGTGGAAAACATAGTAAATGGGTAGTTAGATTTTGTATAGTAATTACATGGATTGTCTTAAGTTAGGTGGGAAAAGTTTAAGTTCATTAAGGATTCAGATTTTAGTCCACTTGACCAAATACATTCCTACCTTGACCCTAACCCCATTACAACCCTTGAAAGACCTCTTGATATGTGTATTTGTGCATTAAACTTTTGTTGATTGGTAGAAGAAGAGCAAGCCTTAGAAAGCAAGATTAGTAAAGAATTGAGAGAATCGAACCTCAAACACCTGAGCGATTAGAGTGTATACACTTCCAGTGAGGGTTCGATGCTCGATTCCTTGTTCCCTGCTTTCATGAGCTATTTTCTTCTTGCAAGTTATTTGTACTTTATTTTGTGATTTGAATTAGTGAAATCCAGTTTATATTTGTTCTTAAAGGATTTGTTTACTTTTAACCAAGTAGGTAGAAACATTTTGCATGTAGTTGCATTCACATAGATAGGTTGCATTTCATGAGTCTTACTTTTTCCTACTCATTTATTTTATCTCCTTAAGCTAAGCATAAGGACATGCTAATGTTTAAGTGTAGGGAGGTTGATAAACCATTATTTTATGATTTATATTGTGTTTAATTGAGTGATTTTATCAAGTCTTTACCTACTTATTCATATGATTAGCATGTATTTACAATTCCTTCCCAAAATTATTCCATGGTTGAAAACCTGCTTCCTAGAGATCATTTTATTGTGTATTTTAATTCTTCTTTATACCATTCGATGCGGTGATCCGTGTGTTAAGTGTTTCAGGCTTCATAGGGCAGGAATGACTTAGAGAATAGAGAGGAAGCTTGCAAAAAGGGAAGGAGCACAAGAAATAAAGGAGACAACCAGCGAATAGCGACGCACACGCATGGCTGACGCGTGCGCGCGATTTGGACAAAATCACAGCAACGTGTACACGTGCTTGACGTGTACGCGTGGATTGGAGTTCGCACAAACGACATGAGCGCGTGCTTGACGCGCACGCGTGGAGAGGAAAATCGTCAAACGATGCGTACGCGTGACCGACGCGTATGCGTGACATGTGCGATCTGCAGAAAATTTAGAAAATGCTGGGGGCGATTTCGGGCCACGTTTTGACCCAGTTTTTGGCCCAGAAACACAGAATAAAGCCAGGAAACATGCAGAGACTCAATTAACAACATACACAACATTCATTATTCATAATTTTAGGATTAGATGTAGTTTCTAGAGAGTGAGAGGCTCTCTCCTGTCTCTTAGGTTTTAGGATATTAGGATTAGCTTTTCTTATTTAGTTTTCTCTTCTACTTTTAATTCTTCTAATACTTTAGTTTATTTACTTTCCCTTGTTGATTACTTTATGTTGCTATTTAGTTTATGAATTCTCATGTTTAATTTGATTTTCTATTTATTGCAATTTGAGGTATTTCATATTTATAATTTTAATTTAGCTTTTTACACTCTTAGCTTTGGTTGAATAATTGGTGACACTTGAGTTATCAAACTCAGCTGATGATTGAAAATTGGAATACTTTGCTGATTGATTTGAATTTTCCTAACTCTAGTCTTTTCTTAGGAATTGACTAGGACTTGAGGAATCAAATTGATTTATCCACTTAACATACCTTCATAGTTAGAGGTTGACTGATAAACCACTATTTTGTGATTCATATTGTGTTTAATTGTGTGATTTTATCAAGTCTTTGCCCACTTATTCATATGATTTGCATGTATTTACAATTCCTTCCTAAAAATATCCTATGATTAAAAACTTGCTTCCTAAGATCTTTTAGTTATATATTTTTATCTTCCTTTGTATCATTCGATGCCGTGATCTGTGTGTTAAGTGTTTCAGGCTTCATAGGGCAGGAATGGCGTAAGGAATGAAGAGGAAGCGTGCAAAAATGGAAGGAACACAAAGAATTGAGGAGATGACCAGCGAGAAGTCACGCGGTTGCATGGCTGACGCGACCACGCGAAACGGAAAAATTCACAGTGACGCGCTCGCGTGCCTGACGCAACCGCGCAGATTGGAAGCTGCACGAGTGACACGAATGCATGGACAACGCGCACGCGTGGTACGAGAAACGCTAAGTGACGCGAACGCGTGGACGACGCGACCGCGTGATGTGCGTGATCTGCAGAATTTCAGAAGTCACTGGCAGAGTTTTTGGGCCGCATTTCAACCCAATTTTCGGCCCAGAAACACAGATTAGAGCCAGGGAACATGCAGAGATAAAAGAATAACATTCATTCCGCATAATTTTTAGTTTTTAGATCTGAATTTACTCCTCCCCTAAGTTTCTCACTTGAACATTCATAATTAGGATTTTGAAGATTTTGGCTTTAGCTTTTGAGAAGAGTCTATCTCCGGTTCTAGTCACTTTAGTTTGTTATTTACTTTTCATTTATTCTTCCATATTCTTAATTTCTCCAGAGTTGACATTGGATTATTTTCACAAGTTATTAATACAGAACTAATTTTATTTTTAATTAATCCCTTTTATTATTATTTATTATGTCTTCTTTTATTTTTCCCATTGATTCTGTGAAGTCTATAATTATGATGAGTGAGTAGTTCCATAACTTGTTTGGGAGATGATTGAAAGGAAACCTTGAGTTGGATTACTAAAGAGAAAAATTGTAATTGGGTTTATTATTGGATCATCCTCTAGTCATTGACACTAGTCCTTCCCAAAGGGAGAGGATTAGAACTTGTGACTAGAAATAGCTTTCCAACTTGCTTGACTTTCCTTTACCTAGTAAAGGATAACTAAGCAGAGCAACCTTCAATTATCAATTAATATTGAGAGTACTTCAACAAGAATAGGGCTTCCAACTAATCTACTCCCAGTCAAGGCTTTTATTTAAATTATCTAAATTCTCTGATTTAATTTTCTATTTATCAACTCAACCATTTTTTGAAAACACCTGATTAATAAAATATCACATCTTTCTGCAACTCGTTGGGAGACGACCTGAGATTCATACTCCCAGTATTTTAATTTCAATATTGTGACAACCCTTCTAAATTGATAAGCGAATTTTTGGCTAGTTAAGGACTGTACTTGCAACGTATCTCTTATAATAATTTCTTAACTCGCCATTTTTGCCACGTCAATTTTTGGTGCCGTTTATTGATTGGAATTTATTTAATTGCAATTTTTCTTTTTATTTTGTTACTATGAGCTGCACGTTTCTTTCGTTAAATGACGCATTCACTTCCTGATCCAAACTTGCCAGTATTTGACCTTGAGATTGAAAGAACTATTTCACATATAAGGCAAGCTCGGCGTCGGCTAGTCCTCTCTGAGGACGAACCTGAAACGTCATCTAAGGAAGAAATAAGCTCCCTCTCTACTGATCCAGTTGATTTACGTGCAGGTGACATGGCAGCACCTAGGAGAGTCACTATCCAGGAGGAAGGAGCCCCTGATTTTACACTACAACCATTCCAGGCACACCACCCAGCAGTGGCTGTGGATTTTGAAATAAAGTCTGCCCTACTCAACTTGATGCCCAAGTTTCATGGCCTACCTGCTCAAGAGCCTATTGGTGCACGAAATTGTGATCATCAATGGCGCCATCAACATGGTACGCACAATCGTAATCTCAACTCTTTATCACAACTTCGCACAACTAACCAGCAAGTGTACTGGGTCGTCCAAGTAATAAACCTTACGCGAGTAAGGGTCGATCCCACAGAGATTGTTGGTATGAAGCAAGCTATGGTCATCTTGTAAATCTTAGTCAGGCAAACTCAAATGGTTATGGATGATGAATAAAACATAAAGATAAAGATAGAGATACTTATGTAATTCATTGGTGAGAATTTCAGATAAGCGTATGGAGATGCTTTGTCCCTTCCGTCTCTCTGCTTTCCTACTGTCTTCATCCAATCCTTCTTACTCACAGTCATTCAATCCTTGAATCCTATTCAGAATACCACAGACAAGGTTTAGACCTTCTGGATTCTCTTGAATGCAGCCATCAATTCTAGCTTATACCACGAAGATTCCGATTAAGGGATCCAAGAGATATCCACCCAATCTAAGGTAGAACGGAGGTGATTAACAGTCACACGTTCATAGGTGAGAATGATGATGAGTGTCACGGATCATCACATTCATCAAGTTGAAGAACAAGTGATATCTTAGAACAAGAACAAGCTTAATTGAATAGAAGAACAATAGTAATTGCATTAATACTCGAGGTACAGCAGAGCTCCACACCTTAATCTATGGTGTGTAGAAACTCCACCGTTGAAAATACATAAGAACAAGGTCTAGGCATGGCCGTGAGGCAGCCTCCAAACGTGATCAAAAGATCTAAAAATGATCCAAAGATGAAAATACAATAGTAAAAGGTCCTACTTATAGAGAACTAGTAGCCTAGGGTTTACAGAGATGAGTAAATGACATAAAGATCCACTTCTGGGCCCACTTGGTGTGTGCTTGGGCTGAGCATTGAAGCATTTTCGTGTAGAGACTCTTCTTGGAGTTAAACGCCAGCTTTTGTGCCAGTTTGGGCGTTTAACTCCCATTCTTGTGCCAGTTCTGGCGTTTAACGCCGGGCAGTTTTGAGCTGATTTGGAACGCCGGTTTGGGCCATCAAATCTTGGGCAAAGTATGAACTATTATATGTTGCTGGAAAGCCCAGAATGTCTACTTTCCAACGCCATTGATACCGCGCCAATTGGGCCTCTGTAGCTCCAGAAAATCCACTTCGAGTGCAGGGAGGTCAGAATCCAACAGCATCTGCAGTCCTTTTTAGTCTCTGAATCAGATTTTTGCTCAAGTCCCTCAATTTCAGCCAGAAAATACCTGAAATCACTGAAAAACACACAAACTCATAGTAAAGTCCAGAAAAGTGAATTTTAACTAAAAACTAATAAAAATATACTGAAAACTAACTAAAACATACTAAAAATAATGCCAAAAAGCGTACAAATTATCCGCTCATCACCTATCAAGTACCTTAGGGATTTTCAGACTGCTTGTTCTACTGTTAAGCGTGATGGTACTGACGAAACTTCTATTCTGTTGAAACCTTTCCCATTTTCTCTTGAGGGGAAGGCAAGAGAGTGGTACTACACTCAACCCGGAACAACTGTTTCCAACTGGGATACGCTTAGAAGAAAATTTTGGAGAAATCCTTTCCAGCTGAGGTTGCCGATAAACTAAGGAAAGACATGTCCATGATTGTTTAGGATGAATCTGAGACTCCCTATGAATATTTGGAGCGCTTCAATAATCTTCTGGAAGCATGTCCCCACCATATGATTGACAAGATAGTGTTGCTTGGCTATTTTACACAGGGGATGAAATCTCAAGATAGGACCACATTGGAAGGTGCTAGCAATGGGTCTATGAAAAAGTACAAGACTACAGAAGAGGCATGGCAATTGATCAGTGACTTAGCTGAATCTACTAGGAATCACAGGTAGAAACAAAGTCGGTCAAGAGCTGTTGCAGAGGTATCCTCTAGCAAAGAGACTGCTGCTATAACTCAGAGCTTGTGTGAAATGACTAACTTGCTGAAACAGATGCAACTAAGTCAACAACAGGCTCAGCAAGTTCAGCCTTCTCCACCACAGCACAGCCAACAGTTGGTTCCACAAAGAGTATATGGAATCTGTGCAGATTACAGTCATTATACTGATGAGTGTCTGCAACTCCAACCGGAAGATCACACTGTGGCAGCCACTCATAACTTCTATGACTGCCCCAATCAAGGGTACAATCAAGGTGGCAGCTATAACCATGGATGGCAGGATAACCACAATCAAGGTTGGAGAGATAATTCCAACCAGGGTTAGAGGGACAATCATAACAGAGGAGGCAAAGATAACAATGGAAATCAGAGGTGGAATAACAATAATAACTTCAGGCAGCAGAATCAGAATCAGGCCTACAGAGCACCTCATCTCAGACAGCCTCAAATATCTCAGCAGACCTCTCAGATCACTTATCCCTCTTCATCTCCTAGTGATGAGTTACTACAATCTATTGATCAGAGACAACAGGCCATGGAAAATAACCTTACTTCTACTCTAAATGGTCTGAACTCTACTTTGCAAGCCCTTGTCTCACAGATTGGATCACTGAACAACTCCAACAACCAGTCTTCAAGCTCTGGTGGACTCCTCTCTCAACCATTACCCAATCCAAAGGGTAGCATTAATGCCATCACCCTAAGGTCCGAAACCACATTGCAAGAGAGGAATCAGGAAGAGCCAAACCCACTAGAACACGCCTCAGCTGAAGAGGTAATGGAAATAGAAGATGTTGAGGAGGAAAAGGATATACAGGACATGGCTGAGGAAGAAGAAGCTCAATCATAAGAAGAAGCACCAAAGGGCACAGACACTGTAGAAAATGCCATTCCTATTCCATTTCTACAACTTGCAAGGAAGCCCAGGAAGCAGTTGGAACCTGATCCCAAAATGGTAGAAATATTCAAAAAGGTTGAGGTAACTGTTCCCCTTTTTGATGTTATTTAACAGGTACCTAAATACGCAAAGTTTCTAAAGGATTTATGCATACATAAAGACAAAATTAATGAATTAGAAACTATTCCTTTAGGTAGTTCTATATATGCTTTAATGGGAAATATACCTGAAAAATGTAGTGACCTAGGCCCATGCATGGTTAACTGTACCATTGGAGATGTGATATTTTCTGACTGCATGTGTGATTTAGGAGCATGTGTTAGTATAATACCTTTGTCTATATATGATTTTTTGAGGCTCCTTCCCTTAAAAAGGTTGGCAGCTCGTTTTGTGTTAGCAGATAAAAGCATTATTACAGTGGCTGGAGTTGTTGAAGATGTATTAGTGGGTATTAAGGGGCTCACATTCCCCATTGATTTTTACATCCTGGAGATGCCCCAAAATGACTCAGAGAAGCCATCATCAATCCTACTCGGAAGACCTTTCTTGAAAACCTCGAAGTTCAAATTAGATGCTTTTTTAGGAACATACTCTTTTGAAATAGACGGCCGAGTAGTAAGCTTCAATCTGAATGGAGTTATGAAGCACCCTCCAGAAGATCATTCTATCCTCCAGTGTGACATCATAAATGAAACCGTAGTTGAAGTTCACCAGGAGGAGTTTGAAGAGAAGTACATAGGACAAGGCCCGAGTGTGGGGACACTTTCTGAGGATAATGAAAGTACTTTACCACTGCCACCAGCTCCAGACAATCCAGAGCCTGACCATGAGCAGAAGTTAGAATTGAAACCCCTCCCTCCATACCTCAAATATGCTTACCTCGAGGACAAGCAGAAGTTTCTAGTTATCATTGCACGGGACCTCACTTCTCAACAGGAAGAGCAGTTACTTAGTGTGCTGAGGAGGCACAAGAAGGCAATTGGGTGGAGTTTGGCAGACATAGTAGGCATCAACCCTCAAGTTTGTGAGCACAGAAAATTTTTAGAAGAGGGAGCAAGATCCGGTCGTCAACCCCAGAGAAGACTGAACCCCACTATCTTAGAGGTTGTCAAGAAGGAAGTGACCAGACTACTAGAGGCAGATATCATCTACCCCATCTCAGACAGTGAATGGGTGAGCCCAGTACAAGTGGTGCTCAAGAAGTCTGGAGTCACTATAGTGCAGAATGAGCATAGAAAACTCATAGCAACCAGAGTACAGAACGCCTGGAGGGTCTGCATTGATTACAGGCGTCTCAACCAAGCCACTCATAAGGATCACTACCCTATTCCATTCATCAATCAAATGCTGGATCACCTGTCAGGTAAATCATATTATTGCTTTTTAGATGGTTACACAGGCTATTTCTAGATTCATATAGCCCCTGAAGATCAGGAAAAGACTACTTTTACATGTCCTTTTGGGACTTATGCCTATAAGAGAATGCCCTTTGGCTTATGCAATGCACCAGCTACTTTCCAAAGGTGCATGATGAGTCTTTTCTCTGACCTTCTTGAGGACTGTATGGAGGTTTTTATGGATGATTTTAGCATTTATGGTGATTCCTTTAGCCTTTGCTTGGATAGTTTATCTAGAGTACTAGATAAATATGTCAATACAAACTTTGTATTGAATTTTGAAAAATGTCACTTTATGGTAAGACAAGAGATTGTACTAGGACATGTTGTGTCTAATACTGGCATTTCTGTAGATCCAGCAAAGGTGGATGTTATTTCTAGTTTGCCTTACCCCTCCTCTGTGAGGGAAGTCCGTTTGTTCCTTGGCCATGCAGGTTTTTACCGGAGATTCATTAAGGACTTTAGTAAGGTAGCACTTCCCCTATCCAGGTTACTGCAGAAAGATATCGAGTTCGAGTTCAGTGAGGATTGCAAACAAGCGTTTGATAAGTTGAAGATCGCCCTGACTCAAGCTCCAATTGTGAGAGGATCTGACTGGAGCCAGCCATTTGAAATCATGTGCGATGCTTTCAACCATACAATAGGAGCAGCGTTGGCCCAACGTGAAGGTAATGATCATTTTGTCATTGCTTATGCGTCTAAGACTTTAGACACTGCTCAGTCTAACTACACTACTACTGAGAAAGAGCTTCTTGCTATTATTTTTGCTCTGGATAAATTCTGAGCCTATTTACTTGGTATTAAAGTAGTAGTGTATTCAGACCAGGCAGTGATGACAAGTCATCATATACCCATTTTTCAAGCTAATTTCACTTGTTTTATTAATCTTTATGCACTTTCTTGCATCCTAAGTAAGTGATTTGGAATGAAAATGCATAACTTCTTTAAATCAAACAACCACCATGAAATTAATGTTAACTTATAAGGTTTAAGCTGAATTTAATTGATTTTTAATTGATTTATAAGCCTTGTGAATTTAGTGATACTTTGAGTGGTTATTTTGGTTGATTGTAGGTGAAGAAAAGAAGAAAAGAGAAAGCGTGGCCTAAGAAAGTGTGGCCAAAGGAGAAAAAGGCGTGGCGCATAAAAGAGGAGGGCAACATAAGGAAACAAGGCTTGAGAGGCAACTCTGCCCTGCCCACGACAAGGGCAGAGCACAAAATTGTGCCTTGGATCAAAGAAGAGCAAAACCTTGCCCTGCCCTCCACAAGGGCAGTATCGGGCCTTCATGGAAAATAAATCAAAGGAAAAAGCCTACCAATGCTTGCCACAAGAGTCGAACACGGAACAAGGAGAAAGCAAGGAACTAGGCCTCATTATGGTGCCAAGAAAGCCAAGGAAAAATAGTAGCGTGTGCATCGGCCAAGTCTCGAACACGGGACTTCACTTTGGAAAGCGGAGGGCAGGGCAGCATTTTGTTGTGGCACGGCCAGCGGACCAAACTGGCACACCAAGGCATCACTCGGCAGTACCAGCAGCACGCACAGGCACCAAAATGGCGCACCAGAAATTTCTTCCCTGCCCTCCGCGAGGGCAGGGCAGCATCCTGCGCACCAAGCTCGCACACCACGCTTGCACCAAGGCCGCATGCATCAAATCCTGCCCTGCCCTCCACAAGGGCAGGGCAGCCTCCTGGAAGCAATCCTTCATGGGCTAAAATTGGATTAAAAATCCAATAAAATTTATTTCTTCACCAAATCAAAAGCCCATCCAAATCCTAAGATCCAAGAATAGAAAGTGTATAAATAGGAGCTAGTTTGATGTAATTAGGACTTTTTCCTTTACTTTTGAACTTTGAATTTTCCTTTGAACCTTTACTTTGAGCTTTTGAACTTTCTCTTAGGGACCTGACTGAGATTTCAGAGAATTGGGGAGGAGAATTGATCTCTCTTCTTCCTCGTTCTTACTTGGGCATTTTTACTTTCTTGTTTTGAGTTTTGGGTGTGAAGAATTGAGGAAATTCTGTCTCAATCTCCATTCAAAATCTCTTTAATTCCTCTTCTGCATAATTAAGTTGAATTTCAATTCCTTTACTGCTTCTTCTTCAATTTCTTGTTAATTGCTTTGTGAACTTGGATCTGGGAAGGCAATTGAGATCTAGACTTTGCTTTCTAGTCTCTTGAGTCCTGAGATCCCATTTTCTTTTTTGGTTCTTCTGTGAACCCTGCTGCAATTTAATTTCAATTTCTGTTTGAATTCTAGTTGTTTTTTAATTCAATTTCTGCTTATTTAATTGTTGCAATTTACTTGCCTTTGCTGAAATTCTGAATTCCCAATCCTCAATTCCCTTTTCCATTCAAGTAATTTACATTTCTTGCAATTTAAGTTACTGCAATTTACATTTCTTGCACTTTAAGTTTTAGTCATTTAATTTCTTGTTCTTTAAGATTCAGCACTTTTACTTTCCTGTCTTTAATTTACTGCAATTCTCTTTCTGGATCTGTGTGTTTATTGTTGTGTGTTTGTATGTCAGGTACAGGAAGATCTTCCCCTGTCCTCTCTGAAATTGACCAAAGAACTCTTCAAAGAATAAGAAGAGCTGAAAGAGGAAAGAACGTTATTGGAGAGGAAGAATCTGAGGAGGAGTTCCAAGAGATGGAAGGAGATCCATCAAATCTCAATCAACCAGGAGGAGGGGCCAACAATAACCCACAACAAAGAAGAGTCCTGGCTTCATACACATTTGCAAATGCTAGACACTGTGGGAGTAGCATTCTTACTCCTAATGTCAATGCAAACAATTTTGAACTAAAGCCACAACTCATCACTTTGGTTCAAAACAACTGGTCTTTTGGAGGAGGATTGATGACAAGTCATCATATACCTATTTTTCTATGCTTTTTCATACAAGAAATTGATGAATTGTGCTTAAATATTGAATGCTTTTGTACTTAAATGATATATTTTCTTGATATTTTAATTTTATAAATCTTGTAGAAAATAAGAAGAAAAAGAAGCAAAGAAGCACAAAAAAAGGAGAAAAAAAGAGCTTTGGGGTACACTTTGAAGTTGGGGTACACTTTGGAGCCTTAGGCCACGCTTTTAAAAGCGTGGCCCATGACCAAATTAAGGAAGAATAGGCAATCAGCGCACACTGCCCTGCCCTTGCCAAGGGTAGGGCAGAATCGTGATGCAAATTGAGGTTGGAAGCAAGAATTTCGCTAAGGTAAAATCTGGGCGCTCACAGCATGACCATGCCTCCTTCAAAGAGCTATAACTTGAGCTACAGACGTCTAATTGATGTGCTTCCAGTTGCGTTGGAAAGCTGACATTCAGAGCTTTCCAACGACATATAGCAATCCATATTTGGCGTACAATTGAGACAGGAAAGAAAGGCATCTTTAAGAGCCATGAGGAAGCAAGAAACTAGGCCTTACTTTGGTGCCAAGAAAACCAAGGAAAATGGGTAGCGTGTGTAGCATCCAAGTTTCGAACTCGGGACATCAAAGTGGAAACACTGCCCTGCCCTCCGCGAGGGCAGGGCAGCATTTTGTTGTGGCACAATTCTGGCGCACG
>NC_029776.3:30664681-30665481 GCF_000817695.3 Arachis duranensis
GTCATCATATACCTATTTTTCTATGCTTTTTCATACAAGAAATTGATGATTTGTGCATAAATATTGAATGCTTTTTGTACTTAAATGATATATTTTCTTGATATTTTAATTTTATAAATCTTGTAGAAAATAAGAAGAAAAAGAAGCAAAGAAGCACAAAAAAAGGAGAAAAAAAGAGCTTTCGGGTACACTTTGAAGTTGGGGTACACTTTGGAGCCTTAGGCCACGCTTTTAAAAGCGTGGCCCATGACCAAATTAAGGAAGAATAGGCAATCAGCGCACACTGCCCTGCCCTTGCCAAGGACAGGGCAGAATCGTGATGCAAATTGAGGTTGGAAGCAAGAATTTCGCTAAGGTAAAATCTGGGCGCTCACAGCATGACCATGCCTCCTTCAAAGGGCTATAACTTGAGCTACAGACGTCCAATTGATGTGCTTCCAGTTGCGTTGGAAAGCTGACATTCAGAGCTTTCCAACAACATATAGCAATCCATATTTGACGTACAATTGAGGCAGGAACGAAAGGCATCTTTAAGAGCCATGAGGAAGCAAGAAACTAGGCCTTACTTTGGTGCCAAGAAAACCAAGGAAAATGGGTAGCGTGTGTAGCATCCAAGTTTCGAACTCGGGACATCAAAGTGAAAACACTGCCCTGCCCTCCGCGAGGGCAGGGCAGCATTTTGTTGTGGCACAATTCTGGCACACCAAGACACTATTCTGGCGCACCACGGCAT
The DNA here is from genome assembly GCF_000817695.3 of Arachis duranensis. Classification (NCBI taxonomy): domain Eukaryota; kingdom Viridiplantae; phylum Streptophyta; class Magnoliopsida; order Fabales; family Fabaceae; genus Arachis; species Arachis duranensis. The sequence goes on from NC_029776.3 coordinate 30,665,415, forward strand.
CATCTGGCAGCAGCAGCAGCGCACCACAGCACAATTCTGGCGCACCAATTTTTTCTGCCCTGCCCTC
>NC_029776.3:30668464-30669538 GCF_000817695.3 Arachis duranensis
ACCAAAATTCAATTTAATTCAATTCCTCACCAAATTGAATCAAGGCCAACCAAACCCATTTCTCCTTAAATCCAAAGCAAGCTAAGCCCACATCATCACTCAAAGGCACATGGATCAATTAAATTAGGATTTTCATTTTTGCAATTTGTTTTAATTTCATTTTCATTTTTCATTTTGTAAAGCCTATATAAGGCATCATTTCCATCTTTGTAGAGGAGGCTAGACCCACTAGGGAATATTAGGATTTGAGAGCTCTCTCTCTTAGTTTTCATTGCTGTTTTGGAATTTTGGATTGGGAAGGAAGGAATTCTGTTTCATTCCTGATTTGAGATTCATCTTGTTCTCTTACTGCATAACTCAATTTTCATTTGCTGTTTTAAATCTTCTTCTTCTGCAATCTGTTCTTTTAATTTTCTGTAACTTTTCTCTTGTTGGATCAAGGAAGGACTTGAGATCTAGACTTGTTTTCTAGTCTCCTCCATCCCTGAGATCTTCAACTTTCCCTTAGCTATTGAAATTGAGCTGCATTTTACTTTCTGTTTCATTCCTCTTCTGCTACATTTACTTTTCTGCAATTTCCTTTCCTGTATTCTGCACTTTCACATCTTTGTTCACATTGAGCTTGATTTAATTTCCTGCACATTTACATTTTCTGCAATTTAAATTTCTAGTTGCTTAATCTATTGCTCTCTTAAATTTCCTGCACCCAATCCCCTTTACATTTCCTGCAATTTACATTTCGTGCAATTTAAGTTTCAGCTCTTTTACATTGCTTGTTCTTTAAGCTTCCTGCCTATTTACATTCTGCACTTTAAGTTCATTGCTATTTACATTTTGCTGCCACAATTCTCACTTAAATGTTAGCTTGACTAAACTAATCACCCACTAAAGTTGCTTGATCCATCAATCCCTGTGGGATCGACCTCACTCTTGTGAGTTATTATTACTTGATGCGACCCGGTACACTTGCCGGTTGAATTTGTGTGTTGGAAATTTATTTTTCCACAAAAACACCATCACACTGTTCAAGCATTCATTCAGAAAACAAAAAGTATTGTCACCACATCAATATAG
>NC_029776.3:30688406-30695013 GCF_000817695.3 Arachis duranensis
CATCTTTCTTTCTTCTTCAATCTGCTTTCTACTTTGATCAAGGAAGGGATTGAGATCTAGACTTGTTTTCTAGTCTCTTCCACTCCTGAGATCTTCAACATCCTTTTAATTGCTGCAAATTAAGCATTGCTTTTCTGTTTTTAAATTCTTCAAGGCATTTTACTCTTTTGCTTAAGATCTACTGCAATTCAATTCATCTTTAGTTCGTCTGTTTGTTGCAATTTACTTTCTCTTGTTTAATTTCTTTAATTTCTAGCACCCACTCCCATTTACATTTAATGGAATTTACATTTCGTGCAATTTAAGTTTCAGCTATTCTACTTTCTTGCTCTTTAAGTTTCCTGCAATTTTATTTTCTGCATCTTTTAAATTCCTTGCAATTTACTTTCTGTTGATCAACTTCACACAATTCACTCAATGTTAGCTTAACTAAACTAATCACCCACTAAAGTTGCTTGATCCATCAATCCCTGTGGGATCGACCTCACTCTAAGTGAGTTATTACTACTTGATGCGACCCGGTACACTTTCCGGTTGGATTTGTGTGTTGGAAATTCGTTTTTCCACAAAAACACCATCAAGGACCATTGGAGGACCCAAATCAACACTTATCCACCTTCTTGAGGATTTGTGATACTGTGAAAACCAATGGTGTGCCTCCTGACAGCTACAAGTTGTTGCTCTTTCCATTTTCTCTTAGAGACAAAGCCACTCAATGGCTAGAGACATTTCCAAAGGAGAGCATCAACACGTGGGATGACTTGGTAAGCAAGTTCCTTGCCAAATTTTATCCCTCTCAAAGGATCATAAGATTGAAGACTGAGGTGCAGACATTCACTCAAATGGAGGCTGAAAATTTATATGAAGCATGGGAAAGATATAAGGCACTATTGAGGAAATGTCCACCAGAGATGTTCACTGAGTGGGACAAGTTGCAGAACTTCTATGAGGGACTTACTCTTAAGGCTCAAGAAGCACTTGATCATTCAGCTGGAGGCTCTTTACAACTCATGAAAACTACAGAGGAAGCTCAAAACCTCATTGATATGGTGGCCAATAACCAATATTTTTTTGCTCATCAAAGACAACGCCAACAACCAATATTTCTTTGCTCACCAAAGGCAACACCAACCATCGCAAAGGAGAGGAGTAATGGAGTTGGAAGGAGTGGATTCAATTCTAGCTCAGAACAAGATAATGCAGCAGCAGATTCAACAACAGTTTGAGCAAATGGCCAAAAGGATTGATGGCCTGCAAGTTGCATCAGTAAATGCCACAAGCCAACCATCAACTACTTGGGGTCAGAATGAAGAACTTCAAGAGGAGCAACAGCAAGAGCAAGTCCAATACATGCACACCCAAAATCCTGGAATAAATGAAGTCTATGGTGATACTTATAATCCATCTTGGAAGAACCATCCCAATCTCAGATGGGGAGATAACCACAATCAAATTCAGCAGCCATGGCAAAGAAACTCAACTCAAAACAATTGGAAAAACACAAACAACAACCAGCCAAACACTAATCAAAACACATACAGAAAACCACAAAATAATTACCCCAACCAAAACATATATAGAAAACCACAAAACACTTATCCCAACTCTAACCATTATCCACCCAATAACCACCCAACTAACCAAAACACCTATCATCATCTATCAACAACCCAAAACCAACCAATCTCACAAGACTCTCAGAGGATCACTAATCTAGAAATGCTCATGGAAAAGATGATGAAGAACCAAGAATTGACAACAAAGAACCAGGAAGCTTCCATGAAAAACTTGGAGAGGCAGATTGGGCAAATCTCCAAACAAATTTCTGTTGAAAAACCATCAAGCTCACTACCAAGTGACACCATTCCTAACCCAAAAGAGGAATGCAAGGCAATACAGTTGAGGAGTGGAAAAATACTGCTGAAAAATGAAGAAGCCACCAAGAAGCCCAAGGAAAGTGACAAGAAACAAGTTGAAAAAGAGGCAACCAATGATGAAGAGGCAACAGCAAGTAATCACCCTCAGAATCAACCTCAAGAGAAAGAAGATATACCACAGAATCTAAAAAAAGGAAAGCAGATCATGGAAGAACCAAATCCAGGACAACATCAAGTGGAGAAGAGCTCAACACCACCATTACCGTATCCCCAAAGATTCCACAAAGAGACAAAGGATCAACATTTCCACAAATTTCTTGAGACTTTCAAGAAGCTGGAAATCAACATACCTTTAGCTAAGGCATTGGAGCAAATGCCTCTATATGCCAAGTTTTTGAAGGAGCTCATCAATAAGAAAAGAAGTTGGAGTGAGAAGGAGACTGTAATGCTCAGTGAAGAATGCAATGCATTAATCAGAAAAGGACTTCCTCCCAAGCTTGAAGATCCTGGAGGCTTCTTCCTACCGTGCACTATTTGAAGCCTATTCATCAACAAGGGGATGTGTGACTTAGGAGCAAGTATAAATCTAATTCCATCTTCTTTAGTGAAAAAGCTTGGCATAGGAGAGGTGAAACCAATACAGATGTCCTTGGAATTAGTAGACCAATCAGTGGTATATCCAAAAGGGTTGATTGAAAACCTTTTAGTTAAGGTTGACAAGTTCATCTATCCGGCAGATTTTGTGATCCTAGATTCATCAGAAAATGAAAATGACTCCATAATACTTGGTCGACCATTTCTGGCCACTGCTAGAGCCATTGTAGATATAGAGCAGGGAGAGCTAACCCTCAGGATGCATGAGGAGAGCATCACTCTGAAAGTCTTTCCAGAATTACACAGGAATGAAGAAATAAGCAAAACAAGTGGTGACTTCCTTCCAAAGCAAGCAACCGACAAGGCAGTAGAATAGAAAAATAAGCAGGAGCAAGAAGAAAAAGGAATTCAAAAAAAAGCTGGGATGATAAACAAGAAGGAAGGTATCACAACCCAAGTCACTGTCAAGGAAGAAAGATTAACAAGAAAGAAAAAGATGAAGAGCAAGAAGAGGGCTTACAAAGGGTGGAAGAATAAGAAAATCCCAACTGAAGGATTTTCTAAAGGTGATAAGGTGCAATTAGTGTATCAACAGCTAGGAACAGAAGATTATTACACTGTCAACCAAATACTTTCTCTTGAGCATATGGAAATTGAGCATCAAGGCACACAGAGAAAGCTTACAGTGAGAGGTGACAAGTTGAGACATTACCAGCATCAACCACCCTAAAGGGAGTTCAATGTCAAGCTAGTGACAATAAAAGAGCGCTTCATGGGAGGCAACCCATGATTTAAGATTTCTGTCTTTTCTTTCATCTAATAAGCTATGATTCTCCTGAGTATGATTTTGAACTTTCATATTTGATAAATGCATACATTGTTTTAGAGCATGAGTCAGACTTCTAAGTTTGGTGTCCCTTAAGGCACACTCAACTTTTGCTTTTCAAAAAAAAAGAAAGGGGGCTATTCCTAGAACATATGAAATGCCATCTTGATAAAGCATATGACCAAACACTAAGTTTGGTGTCTACATACGCAATATTGTTCTACAGATTAGTTTCTTATTTATGGAATTAAAACCATACAGAAAGGGATCATGCATAAATCTTTTTTTTTCATAAAATACATCAATTGTGGAGAATGGTTTGCATTACTAAGCCATCCCCTTAATAAGAGATAAGTTTGGTGTTCACCAACCTTTAGCATCTTTAATTAAGGGACACAATTGATCAAAAATATTTTTTTTAAATAATAACAAACAAAACAAAACAACTTTCTTCTTTATTACAAGTCAATTGCCAACGTCCATATTAATGTCTAAGGCTAGCTGTTTTGGTTTATTTAGGAGGAAGAGATTTCGACAAAAGCAAGGAGGGGCCACGGCTAAGACAAGCTAAGTGAGGATGGTCACATGTGCCTAGAAGAATGCGCCCCTTGGGAAGCAGAATCTGCATGCATGCACCATCGAACACATAAATACATGCAACCAATGAAAAGTGAATCCTCGTCAAAGCCTCAACAAGGCATGCAGACCGTTCAATCCATGAACCTTTTGTATGATCAATTCAATCTCAACCCTTCATGAGTACCAACGAACTCATTCCTCATTCATTGTGGTTTTGTTGAAAAGCTTGGAGAATCTGCTTATAAATAGCCGTTAGTATTAAATAGTTTACACACTCATTCAAGCCACCTTCACATGAAAGCCATAATCCCCTCTACTCCCAAAACTAAAACAATTCCCTTACCTCACACAATAAAACCGAGAATCGTCCCAAACACAACACATCTCTCTTCTATTCTCACTTTTCTCTCCATCTCACCTCAAACCCGATGGCCTCCTCAAGTTCAAAAAGAAGGCCGGGAAAGGAACCTATGGTAGCCGAACCTCCATCATATGATGCAAGCAAATTTAGATCCCAATTCCATGAAGGGAGATATCATAGGTTCATGGAGGAAAAGAATGTCATCTATGAGAAAGGCCTTGAGTTGAGAGAAGGAGAATATCCCATCATGAGGCAAATCACTAAAGAAAGAAGGTGGGAACTCTTGTGTGCTCCTCTAGTTGACATCAGTGCAGTTATGATCAGGGAGTTCTATGCAAATACTGTGAAAGAAAACAAAGATAGTGCTCCTTACACAAGTTATGTCAGAGGAGTTGAAGTGAGCTTCAGTCCAGCAGCCATCACTAGGGCTCTAAAGTTGAGAACCATAACTTATGCAGAGCCTAGTTATGAGACCAGATTGCAAACATTCAAGAGATGGCCAACAGTACAAGTAAATCAAGTGGTCTTGGACATCCAAGTACCATCCTTAGGCTATGCAACAAAGCGGGAGTGATCTTTGAAGATGAGGACACAGAAAAAGTGAAAAAGGGAAAGGAATCACCAAGAAGAGCATGGAGGGAATGAATGAAGAAGAAGATCAAGAAGGGGTGGTAGCTCCCAGACAAAAGAGATCACAAAGAGAGGAAGGACGAAATCAAGCTCATGATGCCATAGACATGAGCCAGTTACACAGATCAATTGAAGAACTATCTCAGCAACTCATGCAGGCTCAACAAGGCCAAAATCAGGGGCACCAAGAGAAATATCTAGAGCCCCATCTAGAATTTAGAGAACAATATTTGAAAGATAAAGAGGAACGAGAAGCTTGGCAGCGGCAAATGGAGGAGAAACAAGAGAGATGGCAACAACAAATGATGACTCAGCAGCAAGAATTTCAAGCACAGATTCTTGAAGGACAAAAAGAGCAATACAAAGAATTCAAAGAATCATATGATAAGCTGTATTTTAGTCAAGCTAAAGCAGGGGAATACAGTCACAACCTGTATCAATGGAAGAATATTCATCACACCATGGAAGAAGTCAGATATGTGCAAAGAATGGAGAGTGATGAAAACATACAAGCAAGGTTGGAGTACTTGACCCACAATTTGCCAACAAAAGGTTGGAGTACTTGATCTATAATTTGCCAACACTCAATCCTCAGATCAAGCCATTTGAGCAATGCCCTGAATTTAGAGCCAAGCAACAGGCAAGCTCTCATCACTATACTGAGGCAACTTTTAAAAGATTGGAAGAAGTTGGGCTCTCAGGACTCTTAGATTCTATTTGGGGTAGAAGATGTCCTGGTGAAGAGATCCAAGATTATTCCAAGCTAGGGAAGAGAAAGAAGAAAAAGGGAGAATCAAGCAGCAGCCACGACCATTAGAAGGTGGCAAGGTTCTTTCATATTTCCTCTTTCATGTCTCTAATAAGGAGATGCATGTCTGAAACATGATATGCCTCCATCGTTTATTTCTTTTTACTTCATGCAATTTTTGTTCTTTGTTTTTATTTTAGTCATTTAATAAATAGCTAGAGAAATGCTAAATCTGCATAATGCTTGTTATCCATCACTTAGCTAAATTTTGATTTGTTTCCCACATGCCTGAATAAAGAGAATTGTTAGAATTGAAAAGAAAAATATCCAATGTTGCATAAGTAAGAATGGAAGTTAATGGTGGTATATGTGTTTGATTAAATGCATAACTCATGAAATAATTGTTGCATAATATCATTTTCATTTAAGTGTGAGTTAGCTTGCTGTTATAAAGATTCTTATCAATAAAAGAAAAAGCCCTTAGGAACAAAAACAGAAAGAAAAGGAAGAAGAAAAAGCCAAAGTGGCAAGAAAAACAAAGAATAAAGGTTGGACACCAATAGCTTGGACCCTAGGACATATGCCTGTGGTGTTCTTGTACTAAGATATGCTTGGATAAGTAAATTCTAAGGGGTATTTTAAAACTCGGTCACTTAGATCAACTGATTTGGGATGGCCAATTGAAAGTCCACAATAAAGAGCAACTTAGATACAGAACATTTAGTTATCCAAAGAGATGCTGGGCATTAATGATCCAAGGAAGAAATAGTGAGCCATGTGTCTGTGGTGGAAAGATGTTGAGTAAAAGAAAAAAATAAAGCCAAAGGCTACTACTGCAACATTTGACACAAAACCTCCAAAAGAATAATAAGCTTATTAAGCATTATAAGCCAAGAAAAGTTAGCAAGGGAGTAATTAAAAAAATAAGTCTTATAACAGCAAGTTTAGCAAGCCTTTGAGGAAAGATGTATATTATGTAACAGCAACAATAA
>NC_029776.3:30695993-30700735 GCF_000817695.3 Arachis duranensis
AGGACCTTTTCCTTTACTTTTGAACTTTGATCTTTCTTTTGAGCTTTGAATCTTTATTTATTGATTGACTGAGATTTCAGAGAATTGGGGAGGAGAATTGATCTCTCTTCTTCCTCGTTCTTACTTGGGCATTTTTACTTTTCTTGTTTTGAGTTTTGGGTGTGAAGAATTGAGGAAATTCTGTCTCAATCTCCATTCAAAATCTCTTTAATTCCTCTTCTTCATAATTAAGTTGAATTTTAATTCCTTTACTGCTTCTTCTTCAATTTCTTGTTAATTGCTTTGTGAACTTGGATCTGGGAACGCAATTGAGATCTAGACTTTGCTATCTAGTCTCTTGAGTCCTGAGATCCCATTTTCCTTTTGGTTCTTCCGTGAACCTCTGCTGCAAGTTAATTTCCAATTCTATTTGAGAGCTAATCTATTTCAATTCATCTCTTGTTTAGTTAATTGCTGCAATTTAATTTCCCTTGTTTAAATTTTGAAATCCTAGTCCTCAATTCCCTTTACTATTCAAGCAATTTATATTTTCCAATCCTCAATTCCCTTTTCCATTCAAGTAATTTACATTTCTTGCAATTTAAGTTACTGCAATTTACATTTCTTGCACTTTAAGTTTCAGTCATTTAATTTCTTGTTCTTTAAGATTCAGCACTTTTACTTTCCTGTCTTTAATTTACTGCAATTCTCCCCTCTCCCTTTACATTCCAAGCAATTTAACTTCTGTTAAAGATAAACCACTCAACCAATACTTGATTCGCTTGACTAAATCAACCACTAAACTAAAATTGCTCAATCCTTCAATCCCTGTGGGATCGACCTCACTCCCGTGAGTTTTATTACTTGATGCGACCCGGTACACTTGCCGGTGAGTTTTGTGTTGGATTGTTTTCCACACATCAGGCAGCTCTAAAGTATTTATTAGCGAAAAAGGAATCCAAAACAAGGCTTATACGTTGGATACTGCTACTACAAGAATTTGATTTAGAAATAAAGGATAGGAGTGGTAACCAAAATCTAGTGGCAGACCACTTGAGTCGCCTTGAGCACATTAAAGATGACTCCACTCCTATAGCTGATAATTTCCCATTTGATGACCTACAAGCAGTATCTGAGGTAGTCCCTTGGTATGCACCTGTCGCTAATTATCTAGTTAGCCGCACCTTTCCTCCAAACTTTACTAAGGACCAAAGAGACAAGCTGAAAAGCGAGTCTAAATATTATATATGGGATGACCCATATTTATGGAGATGTGGCGCTGACCAGGTAATTAGAAGGTGTGTACCTCAATCAGAATTTCAGTCCATTTTAGAGGCCTGTCACTCATCTGAGAGTGGAGGATATTTTAGCCTTCAAAGAATAGCTAGAAAAATCTTAGACTGTGGATTCTGGTGGCCTACTCTTTTTAAAAACGCTGCTGAATTTTGTAAATCTTGTCCCCCATGCTAAAGGTTTGGTAATATATCCCAGAGGGATGAAATGCCTCAACAAATTATGCTTTTCTGTGAAATTTTTTATGTTTGGGGCATTGACTTCATGGGTCTATTTCCAAATTCTAATGACCACCTTTATATATTGTTAGCTGTAGACTATGTTTCTAAATGGGTGGAAGCAATTTATACCTGTACTGATGATGCTAACACCATTGTTTCCTTTGTTATAAACCACATTATTTGTCGCTTTGGATCACCATGAGCAATCGTGAGCGACCAAGGCACCCATTTTTGTAACAGGAGACTAACAGGATTACTGAAGAAGCATGTGATCATTCATAAAGTAGCAATAGCCTACCATCCTCAGACTAATGGACAAGATGATGTGTCTAACAGAGAGATAAAATGCATATTGCAGATGATAGTCAAACCTCATAGAAGAGACTGGAGCACCAGGCTACAAGATGCACTCTGGGCATACAAAATAGCATACAAGACACCCATTGGGATGAGTCATTTTCGCTTAGTTTATGGAAAAGCCTGTCATCTTCCAGTTAAAGTAGAGCACAAAGCCTTTTGGGCAGTAAATGAGTGCAACATGGGATTTGAGAAAGCTGGAGCTGAAAGGAAGTTGTAACTGCAAGAATTGGAAAGCCTTCGCCTAGAATCTTATGAGAACTCAAGCCTATACAAGGAAAAGATGAAGGCTGTACATGATCAGCACATCAAGAGGAAAGAGTTCCAACCTGGGGATTTAGTCCTCCTTTACAACTCCAGACTGAGGCTTGGTGGACAAAATTATGATTGCCCTCTTTGTATTTGCATGAGATTTATTTAATGGCTCTTTGGCATATGTGATCACAACTACGTTCAACTTAACCAGCAAGTGTACTGGGTCATCCAAGTAATAGCTTACGTGAGTAAGGGTCGATCCCACAGAGATTGTTGGTATGAAGCAAGCTATGGTCACCTTGTAAATCTCAGTTAGGCAGATTAAATTGGTTTATGATGAGTTCGAAAATTAATAATAAATAGAAAATAAAAAGGGATAGAAATACTTATGTAAAGCAATAGTGGGAATTTCAGATAAGTGTGTGAAGATGCTGTGCTCCTCTCGTATCTCTATTTTCTTATTACATTCATCCAATCCTTCCTACTCCTTTCCATGGCAAGCTGTATGTCCGCCATCTATCTAGCTTATACCACAAAGATTCTGTTGGGGAATCTAAGAGATATGCGCCCGGCCTAGAGTAGAACGGAAGTGGTTGTCAGTCACGCACGTTCATAGGTGAGAATGATGATGAGTGTCACAGATCATCACATTCATCAAAGTTAAGTATAACGTATATCTTGGAATAAGAAAAAAAGAGAATTGAATAAAAAGTAATAGTGATTGTATTGAAACTTGAGGTACAGTAGAGCTCCACACTCTGTATTGAAACTTGAGGTACAGCAGAGCTCCACACCCTTAATCTATGGTGTGCAGAAACTCCACTGTTGAAAATACATAAGTAAAAGGTTCAAGCATGGTCGAATGGCCAGCCCCCTGAATGATCAAAGGACCAAATTATCAAAGACTAAACAGTCAAAGATTAAACTGTCAAAAGATGTCTAATACAATAGTAACTTATCCTATTTATACTAGACTAGCTACTAGGGTTTACATGAGTAAGTAATTGATGCATAAATCAACTTCCGGGGCCCACTGATGCCAAGGCATCTTGGACTAGTTTCACTAGCATTTTTCTGTTAGTTTTAGTTGTTTTATGCATTTTCTTAAGCTTAAAGTAACCAAGAATGGTTAAATGAACAACAAAGCAATGAACCATCCAAACAGTATGATTTTGATGCAAATTCCATGAGTTTTTAGTTATATTACTTGAATGCTATGAATGGAAGATTTCTCATGAAATTTTGCAAGACTTTGATGCAGTTGTTTGGATGATTTCAGGGAAGAAGAGGCTAGGAAAGGAAGCAACAAAATCAATAAAGGAAGCTTGAATATCACATGTGGAGTTTAAGTTCCAGTTTAAGCTTAAACTGGAACTTAAACTACCAAACCATATAATGCTGGGAAGTGGCGTTTAAGCTCCAGTTTAAGCTTAAACTGGAACTTAAATGCCAGAATCATGAAGGCTGAGAAGAGCTACAACTGGCGTTTAACCTCCAGTTTAACCTTAAACTGGAAGTTAAACGCCAGAATGGGAAATGCATAAAGGGAACCATTTCCACGTTTAAGCTCCAGTTTAACCTTAAACTGGAGCTTAAACGTGTTCGGCGTTTTTTTTCCACTCCAGGGTGTGCTTTCTCATTTCCACGTTTAAGCTCCAGTTTAAGGTTAAACTGGAGCTTAAACGTGTTCGACATTTCTCCTCCTGGGTTGCTTCCTTCATTCCCACGTTTAAGCTCCAGTTTAAGGTTAAACTGGAGCTTAAACGTGTTCGACATCTCACCCTCTAGGAAGCATTCCACGTTTAAGCTCCAGTTTAACCTTAAACTGGAGCTTAAACGTGTTCGACCAGCATTTCTCCTCCAGGGTTGCAATCTTCATTTCCACGTTTAAGCTTCAGTTTAACCTTAAACTGAAGCTTAAACGTGTTCGATTATTTACCCTCCAGGATTTGCCTTCTTCCATTTCCACGTTTAAGCTTCAGTTTAACCTTAAACTAAAGCTTAAACATGCTTGAATTATATCACCTCCAGGAGTGTCCAACGTTTAAGTTGCAGTTTAAGCTTAAACTGCAACTTAAACGCCACTTAGTGAAAGGGTTTCTGGGCCAAGGATGTTGCAGTTTAAGTTAGTATTTAAGCACAAACATTGACTTAAACATATTCTGGTATGAAACCCAATTGAATATCATGGTTTATGGGATTGGGCTTGAAGAATTGATGAGTCTGGAATTTCAATTTGTTGAGTCATGTGTCATTACTTGATTATCACTAAATTGGCTCAATGAATGTTACAGAATTGGATCAGCAGCCTCATCAGGATTATGGATCATAAACCCAAAGCAAAAGGAAATCAAGGAAAGGCCTCAAAGCCCAAGAAACACAACAGAAGCTCAATTTAGAAAGTGTATAAATAGGATAGAATTAAGTTAGACTTTTAACTTTTGACACTTGAGAATTTTTCATCAATTTTTCTAGTTTTGAATTCGGAGCTATGACTCACTAAACCCCTTTCATTGGGTTAGGGAGCTCTATTGTAATTCAATAAATCAATAATAGTTTTTATCTTCTTCTTCAATATTTTCTCTTGAATTTTGTTAGAAAGCATCTCGATCTAATTCCATTGGTTAGTTGTCTTGG
>NC_029776.3:30700876-30702681 GCF_000817695.3 Arachis duranensis
GAGCCAAGGGATTGGGATCCAATCATATAAGATTGCCAAGCAAGATTCAATGAATGCATTGGTTGAGGAAGAGATGAAAATGTTTTGATTCGGAGATTTCAATATCTCCTGACCCCAATGAACTCCTCTCTCTGATCTATCCCTTTCTATTTACATTCTGCAAATTTCAATTCATGCAATCACCCCCATCCCTTTTTAATTTCAGCACTTTAACTTCTCGCTCTTTAATTCATGTAATTTAAGATTCCGCAATTCTCATCTAATCTTGATTCCGCTCAACTAGAACAAACTTCTAATCCGAATTGCTCATTCAACCAATCCTTGTGGGATTCGACCTCACTCTATTGTGAGTTTTTACTTGACGATAACCGGTGCACTTGCCGGAAGGAATTTTTGCCGATTGTGCAATTTCCTAAATCGTAGCTATCAAGTTTATGGCTAGTATCAAGTTTATGGCACCTAAACTGGAGCTTAAACGCCACTTCCCAGCATTATATGGTTTGGTAGTTTAAGTTCCAGTTTAAGCTTAAACTGGAACTTAAACTCCACATGTGATATTCAAGCTTCCTTTATTGATTTTGTTGCTTCCTTTCCTAGCCTCTTCTTCCCTGAAATCATCCAAACAACTACATCAAAGTCTTGCAAAATTTCATGAGAAATCTTCCATTCATAGCATTCAAGTAATATAACTAAAAACTCATGGAATTTGCATCAAAATCATACTGTTTGGATGGTTCATTGCTTTGTTGTTCATTTAACCATTCTTGGTTACTTTAAGCTCAAGAAAATGCATAAAACAACTAAAACTAACAGAAAAATGCTAGTGAAACTAGTCTAAGATGCCTTGGCATCACAACACCAAACTTAATACTTGCTTGTCCCTAAGCAAGTCCTGAGTTAATTGAGAAGAAAGTATGAAACAGAAAGCAATTACATTGGCTATATTAGCAAGCATTTGAAGTTCATCAGAAGGGTTTTATGCAGAAAGTTACAGCATCACTTTTTCATTCTTATCAGGTAGGATTATCATTTTTTTCATTGCATCTATCAAACACTGCTATGGCCTCTTGTTATTCTTATGTCCTTAGCACTTTTTCCCTTCTTTGTTTTTCTTTTTCTTAGAGCTCCTTTGCTCCTTATTTGCTCAGTGTCATGTGTTGCACAAGCCTTTGGCATTTTCTTTTTCTTATCAGTGCATTACACATATCCACTACAGGCATTTTAGTTCACATTTCTTCTTGAGACATTGGTGCCCAGCACCTCTTTGTGTGACTAAATGTTTTGCATTTAGGTTGCTCTTGATAATGGACTTTTGGTTGATAATCCCGGGTTAGTTAACCCAAGTTACCAAGTGTTGAAACACTCCTCAGAACCTATTCATCCAAGCATATCCTTAATACATAAACACCACAGGCATTTGTCTCAGAAGTTCAAACCATTGGTGCCTAGCTTATTTTCTCAATTCTTTTTCTTGCTTTTTGGTTGCCCTTTTTCAGTGGCTTTTTCTTCTTCTTTTTCTTTCTTTTTCATGGCCAAAGACATTTATTCATCAAGATCCATAGACAGTATACAACTTCTACACAAAATATTGATAATTCTACACTAAATTTCAGTGAGCTGACTAAACAATCAAGCATGCATACCACCACTTAATTCTACTTGATTTATCACTAAATGAGCCAAGTTACTTTTGTTCAAACTTTTCATTTATTTTTGGAAACAGAACAAGCATGACAAGCATTTGTTTAAGAAGGTGAAGTTATATCCAAACATCTAGGCATTCACTTTATTCAAAGCAGTAAACA
>NC_029776.3:30703922-30705151 GCF_000817695.3 Arachis duranensis
TATTCGGCTTGAATCTCATGGAAAACTGATTTGTATTTCCATGCATCAAATTCCCTTTCCTCCTCCATTGGCTGCTTGTCTTTTCTTCTTTTGTGGCTAGATGAGGCTGCCATTAGTTCTTTAGTTTTGGAGAGTAACAAGCTAAGGTTGACAAGGTGAAGTAAGCAAATGTGGTCAGAAGAGTGGTGAGGTTGTTTTCGGCAAGAGGTAGTTATGCTATGATGAAAGAATGTGTGCAAGAAGGAGATTTGGTGGTGTGGAACTCGTTCCCCAAATGTTTCTTTATAGTTGATGCAAGTGAAAAATGGACGGCTAGGGTGATTTGTGAAGGATGGCTTGATGGTAAATGTATGAATTAGGGAGAAGGACGGATTGCTTTTCACTTTCTTGGAAGTATTCTGGGTGCATTAGGTTGTACATGTAGCTATCTTTTCATGCAGAACTTCCTTTTCCCATGTGTTAGTTTCAAAGACTTGTGAACTCCCTTTTTGACCAAGCACCGTACCTCCCCCTTTGTCTTTTTCATCCATTCTTATCTTTCCTTTTGTACCTGCACAAACAAACAAATTTGCTATTATTTTTCGGTCCATGTGAATAATGAATAGTACTTGCACATGTTTTTCCTTCTTTTTGAATTTTCTTTTTGAATTGTAAATCAATGATTGACTTCATGAGCTTATAGCCGTGACCCTTGTATGTATGCACACTTATTATTAGACACCAAACTTAGTGTTTGGTAATGTCTCCTGATGACATGAAATCCATGTTGGTTGTCCTTAATGAATGTGCATAATTCTTAATAAATCATAGTCACTTTGGCTCTTTGATCCTAAACAATTTTACTACCTAAAGTAATTGAAATCAAAGTATTAAAACATGCAAATGGTGTACTTGTCATGAATTTCTAAATCCAGAGAAACTTCTTGCTTTTCATTAATTGTGTTCAAAGAGGAACACCAAACTTAATGTTTGGTTATGCACCTTAAATGAAAGATTGAATACAATTTGATAAGATTTGGGGATGCCTTTAAGCACACCAAACTCAGAGACAAATTGTATTTTACCTGCAATGTTTAGTGTACTTTATCAACAGTTGTCCTGAGGATTCAAATTCATGCATAAGAAACCATGCTTTATTAAATGCAGAGCAAAACAATAAAGAGTAAGGATACTAAAAACATGGGTTGCCTCCCATGAAGCGCTTCTTTAACGTCACTAGCTTGACGGTT
>NC_029776.3:30705943-30707579 GCF_000817695.3 Arachis duranensis
ACTCATTTTCTCTAAATAAACAAGTCCTTTTATGAGTTTGTTTTCATGCATAAGAATACTAAGGAATATGTTGATTCTAGCCAAATTCATGCAAATGATTTAAAGAATAAATACATGAATGAGTATGAATGAATCTCATGGAACTTATTGCATGAATTGGTAAGACTTTGAAGCTATTTCCTTTGTTGATGATAGGTGATGAAACAAGGAAGCATGGAAGCAAGAATGATGCAAGCTGGGCAAGAAGAAGTTGGCGTTGCCAACTTGGAGATAGTGGGCGTTGTTCATGGCAACGCCAGGCAGCCTTGCAAGAAGAAGTGGCGTTGCCAACTTGGAAGAGGGCTGCGTTATTGAAGGCAACGCCAGGCAACCAAGGAGCAAAGTTGGCGTTGCCAACTTGAGGAATGTGGTGCGTTTTTATGGACAACGCCAGGCAACCAAGGAGCAAAGTTGGCGTTGCCAACTTGAGGAAAAGAGTGCGTGTTTGTAGGCAACGCCCAGGCAAGCAAAGAGCTGAGCCAAGGAGAGCTCGAGGGCGTTGCCAACGTGGGAATGAAGAGGCGTTATTCAAGGCAACGCACACAAGCAAACTTGGCCCAAGAGAAGGAGGAGCTGGCGTTGCCAACTCAAGATGGGCGTTGCCAACGCCACACAAGAAAGGAACTTGAGCCATGAAGGAGTGTCGAGGGCGTTGCCAATGCCAAGAACTATGAGCATTGTTGAAGGCAACGCCACACACACAAGCTTGGCCCTGGATGAAGTGGAGCACGTTGCCAACTCTAGATGGGCATTGCCAACGCCACACAAGAATGCTTGGCTAGGCACCAAGTTTTAGAGTTCAACCACGTTGCCAACGCCACTATCATTGGCGTGTTTCAAGGCAACGCCAGGAAGCAATCTTGGGGAGCTAATATGGAACCTCGAGCACGTTGCCAGCCTAGAGATGAGGGGCATGTTTGAAGACAACGCAGGCTAACAACGCCACACAATCAAGCTTGGTCCTGGAAGAAAAGGAGCTGGCGTTGCCAACTCAAGATGGGCGTTGCCAACGCCACACAACCAAGCAACAAATATGGAGCCTTGAGGAAGGCTCGAGCACGTTGCCAACGTGCTGAAGAGAAGGAGTGTTTGGCAACAACGCCAGGAATGGTTGCTTGGCTAGGCACCAAGTCTTGGTGCCAGCCAAGTTGCCAACGCCCATGAGCCGCACCATTCAAGTTGCCAACGCCAGGAAAGGCACCATGCACGTTGCCAACGCCCATTAGCCTTGCTATGCACGGCCAACGCCAGGGAGAGGCACCATTCAAGTTGCCAACGCCAGGAAAGGCACCATGCAAGTTGCCAACGCCAGGAAAGGCACCATGCACGTTGCCAACGCCCATTAGCCTTGCTATGCACGTTGCCAACGCCAGGAAGCAAACTTGGAGCCTTGAGAAAGGCTCGAGCACGTTGTCAACGTGCTGAAGAGAAGGAGTGTTCATCAACAACGCCAGGAAATTGTAATGCACGTTGCTAACTTGGAATATATGGGGCGTTATCCACAACAACTCCAACAAGACAGCCTGACCATGTCCACTTCAATGGAAGATATCTTGAGCTACAGAGATCCAAATTGAGTGCTTCCAGTTGCGTTGGA
>NC_029776.3:30708802-30711778 GCF_000817695.3 Arachis duranensis
TTCATCATGTATTCTCAAAATTAGCTCTCCTTGTTCTACATCTATGAGCGCTCTAGCAGTGGCTAGAAATGGCCTTCCCAGAATGATAGGGTGTAGGTAGCTTTCCTCGATGTCCAAAATGACAAAGTCTGTGGGGAAGAAATAATTTCCCACTTTTACCAGCACATTCTCAACTACCCCTTCAGCTTGCTTTTGAGTTTTGTCGGCCAGTTGTATGATTACATCAGTGGACCTCACCTCATTCAGTTGTAGCCTCTTCATAAGAGTCAGAGGCATCACATTTATGCTAGCTCCTAGATCACAGAATCCTCTGTCAATTTTTGTTTCCCCTATGATGCAGGGGATATGAAAACTTCCTGGAAATTTTTACGTATCAACTATGTCCTTCTTGATGAGGGCACTGCATTCTTTGTTCATTATTACAGTTTGTCCTCCCTTCAAAACTCTTTTCTTGCTCAGCAATTCCTTCAAATACTTGATATGTGTAGGCATCTGCTGGAGAATCTCAAGAAAGGGAATATTGATATGGAGAGACTTAAATGTCTCTAAAAACCTTGAATAGGTTTTCCTTTTTTCACCTCCTCCTAACCTCTGAGGAAATGGTGCTCTTGGTTGGTAAGTTTCCAGCATGCCTTCATTTTGCAGTTCCTTGGCTTGCTCAAGTTCACTTTCCTGCTTAGCTTCTTCCACACCTTCCTTCAAGATTTCTGGCTCCTGTTCTGAGGGTCTAATTCCTTCTTCTTCTGAGACTTCCTTCAATATGGTGATGGCCTTGCATTCTTCCCATCTCACTCCCTTTTGTTCCCCTTTAGGATTCTTTTCTGTGTCACTAGGGAACACTGCAGTTGACTTGGGGCCTGTTGAGATAGCTCTCCTACTCGAGACTCCATCCACTTGAGTTTTTCACCATGGTTCCTTAAGGTCGATCTCACATCATCCCTAAAGCTTTTCAACTCACTTATGTCCTGACCCATGTTTGCTAACATTCCTTCTATCTTGTTTAATTGATCTTGAAATTGTTGGTTTGGATTAGGTTGGGCAGGTTGATTATTTTGGCCATGATATGGTGGTTGGGAGTAAGTGTTTTGTGTGGCTTGGTATGATCTTTGGTTGGAGTTTTGATATGTAGAATTGTTATGTTGGTTGGGGTTGTAAGGTTTGTGGTTTTGTGGTTGGCTTTGCTGGTTTCCCCACCCAAAGTTTGGGTGGTTTTTCCATCCTGGGTTGTAAGTGTTGGAATGTGGATCATATGGTCGCCTTTGTTGATTTCCCACATAGTTGGCCTCTTCCCAATCACCTCCTTCAGGGCTTACTTCCTCTTGATCTTGTGTGTGTAGTGCAGCCACTTGCTTTGTGTCTAATTTCCTGGTGAGCTCTGCTAGTTGCTTGGCAAACACCTTGTTTTGGGCTAGAATTGTATCAACATGGTTCAGCTCCATGACTCCCTTAGTGTTGTGTCTCTCTGAAGCATAGTAGTACTCATTCTCAGCCACTGTCTCAATCACTTCAATGGCTTCTTCCACAGTCTTTTTCCTGTTCAATGAACCTCCTGATGAATGGTCTACAGCCTTCCTTAATTCATAAGAAAGTCCATCATAGAAAATATGCAATTGCACCCAGTCATGGAACATGTCTGGTGCGCATTTCCTTGTCAATTCTTTGAACCTCTCCCATGCCTCGTAGAGCGTCTCAATTTATAGGCATCTTTTTGAACTCCATTGGACTTCACAGTGTCGCAAATTCTCAGGAATTTTGTGAGATGTTGGTTTGGATCTTCATTAGCACTCCCACCAAATGAACAATGATCCTCCACCAGTGATATTAGCTGTGGTTTGAGTTCAAAATTGTTGGCCTGAATGGGTGGTTTCTGAATGCTGCTATCACAATTCCCAGAGGTTGGGTTTATGTATGAACCAAGAACCCTCCTCTCAGGAATGGCATTGTTTCCATCAGCCCTCTCATGGTTGTGAGCTTCTCTATCCATGTTGAGATCTAGAGCTTCCTCAAAATTGTCCTCAGACTCTCCTTCAGATTCTTCTTCTCTCAGTACTCTCTTCCCTCTTGCTTCCCTTCTAAGTCTATGAAGGGTCCTCTCTGGTTCGGTATATGGAGGAGTTGTTGCCTCTCCTCTCCTACCTGTCATACAAGAACACACCACAAGCAACAAACAAGTGGAATACTCTTGGTTAATGGAAGAGTATGGTTAGAGCAATTGAGGAATTAATTCAAATAGTTAGTGGGTCAGTGAGTTAGTTGCTTGAAATGAAAGGCATAAGAAAGAAAAAGCAAATAACAGAGTGCAGAAATTAAAATTTCAACAAGTAACTTGAACTCAATTAACAAAACAAGAAAAATGCTCAATCTAGTTAACTTCCAATTTGAGAATTGTCAATCGAAAACCAGTCCCCGGCAACGGCGCCATAAACTTGATGACTAGCATAAACTTGATATGCTACGATTTAGGAAATTGCACAATCGGCAAAAATTCCTTCCGGCAAGTGCACCGGTTATCGTCAAGTAAAAACTCATAATAGAGTGAGGTCGAATCCCACAAGGATTGGTTGAATGAGCAATTCGGATTAGAAGTTTGTTCTAGTTGAGCGGAATCAAGATTTAGATGAGAATTGCGGAATCTTAAATTGCATGAATTAAAGAGCGAGAAGTTAAAGTGCTGAAATTAAAAAGGGGTGGGGGTGATTGCATGAATTTAATTGCAGAATATAAAGAGAAAGTGTAGATCAGAAATGGGGAATTCATTGGGTTCAGGAGATATTGAGATCTCTGAATCAACACATCTTTATCCCTTCCTCAACCAATGCATTCATTGAATTTTGCTTGGCAATCTTCTATGATTGGATCCCAATCCCTTGGCTCCCCAATTCTCTCTAAAAACAAACAAATTCCCAATCCCTTGGTTTAAATGTTCATAAGAAAAGATGATGCTCGATCACTGATTATACCACACAGTTTCATGAA
>NC_029776.3:30715980-30716738 GCF_000817695.3 Arachis duranensis
GGCTCAAATCTTCTAAGGAGGTGTTGAGTTGCTCCCAATAGTTGTTAGGAGGAAAGTGCATCCCTTAAGGCATCTCAGGGATTTCTTGATGATGAGCTTCCTCATGCATCTCTTAAGAGATGTAGGTTCGGCCAAGGGGAAGAAGAGGGGGTTGTGTTGTGTGAAAATGAAGTAGAATGGAAGGGTATATATAGGGAGAGGGGGAAGTGTTTATTCGGCCATTTAGGGTGGGAATAGGTGGGAAAATGGTTTTGAATTTTTGAAGGTAGGTGAGGTTTATGGGGAAGAGTGGATGGATGTGAGTGGTTAAGGGGGTGATTGGGAAGAGGAATTGAGGTGATTGGTGAAGAGTGTTGGGAAGTGTGACATGGGGAAGAGTAATCACAAAAATAGGATTAGGAGGTAAGGTGGGAATATAGTAGGTGGGGATCCTGTGGGGTCCACAGATCCTGAGGTGTCAAGGAATTCCATCCCTGCACCAAATAGGCATGTCAAATGCCTTTGCACACCATTCTGGCGTTTAAACACCCTGTGGTGCACGTTCTGGGCGTTCAACGCCCATGTAAAGCATGTTTCTGGCGTTGAACGCCAGTTTCATGCTTGTTACTGGCGTTCAGCGCCAGCTTTTCTTCTCTAAGCACATTCCTGGCGTTCAGCACCAGAATGTTGCTTGTTTCTGGCGTTCAGCGCCAGAATGTTGCTTGTTTCTGGCGTTCAGCGCCAGAATGATGCTCTGTTCTGGCATTGAACGCCGGCCA
>NC_029776.3:30716838-30717779 GCF_000817695.3 Arachis duranensis
AGGCTCAAGAAAATGCATAAAACAACTAAAAATAAAAGAAAAAGGCTAGTGAAACTAGCCTAAGATGCCTTGGCATCACCCACTTGGTGTATGCTTGGGCTTAGCTTGATCTATCCACGAGCTGAGGCTTTTCTTGGAGTTGAACTCCAAGTTATAACGTGTTTTGGGCGTTCAACTCCGGATTATGACGTGTTTCTGGCGTTTAACTCCAGACAGCAGCATGTACTTGGCGTTCAACACCAAGTTACATCGTCAATTTCCGAATAAAGTATGGACTATTATATATTGCTGGAAAGCTCTGGATGTCTACTTTCCAACGCCGTTGAGAGCGCGCCATTTGCTCCAGAAAATCCATTTCGAGTGCAGGGAGGTCAGATTCCAACAGCATCAACAGTCCTTTTGTCAGCCTTTTTCAGAGTTTTGCTCAAGTCCCTCAATTTCAGCCAGAAATTACTTGAAATCACAGAAAAACAAACAAACTCATAGTAAAGTCCAGAAATATGAATTTAACATAAAAACTAATGAAAATATCCCTAAAAGTAGCTTGAACTTACTAAAAACTACCTAAAAACAATGCCAAAAAGCGTATAAATTATACGCTCATCACAACACCAAACTTAAATTGTTGCTTGTCCCCAAGCAACTGAAAATCAATTAGGATAAAAAGAAGAGAATATACTATAAATTCCAGAATATCAATGAATATTAATTCTAATTAGATGAGCGGGACTTGTAGCTTTTTGCTTCTGAACAGTTTTGGCATCTCACTTTATACTTTGAAGTTTTAAATGATTAGCATCCATAGGAACTCAAAGTTCAGATAGTGTTATTAATTCTCCTAGTTAAGTATGTTGATTTTTGAACACAACTACTTTTATGAGTCTTGGCCGTGGCCCTAAGCACTTTGTTTTCCAGTATTACCACCAGATACATAAATGCCA
>NC_029776.3:30718353-30719233 GCF_000817695.3 Arachis duranensis
ATGGAATTTATTCATAGCTTTAAGGCATAGTTACTACATACTAATGATCATGAAGTAGAGACACAAAACATAAATAAACACAACATAAAAACCGAAAAACAGAAAGAAATAAGAACAAGGAATGAATCCACCTTAGTGGCGTCTTCTTCTTGAAGGACCAACAATGTCCTTAAGCTCTTCTATGTCCCTTCCTTGCCTTTGTTGCTCCTCCCTCATTGCTCTTTGATCTTCTCTTATTTCATGGAGAATGATGGAGTGTTCATGATATTCCACCCTTAATTGTTCCACATTGTGGCTCAAATCTTCTAAGGAAGCGTTGAGTTGTTCCCAATAGTTGTTGGGAGGAAAGTGCATCCCTTGAGGCGTCTCAGGGATTTCTTGATGATGAGCTTCCTCATGCATCTCTTGAGAACCGTGAATGGCCTCTCTTGCTTGCTCCATCCTCTTCTTGGTGATGGGCTTATCCTCTTCAATGGGGATATCTCCTTCTATGATAACTCCAGCTGAGTAACACAGATGGCAAATAAGGTGAGGAAAAGCTAGCCTTGCCATGGTGGAGGACTTGTCGGCTATTTTGTAGATTTCATTAGAGATGACCTCATGAACTTCTACTTCCTCTCCAATCATGATGCTATGAATCATGATGGCCCGATCTACAGTAACTTCAGATCGGTTGCTAGTAGAAATGATGGAGCGTTGAATGAACTCCAACCATCCTCTAGCCATAGGCTTGAGGTCCAGTCTTCTTAGTTGAACTGGCTTGCCTTTGGAGTCTCTTCTCCATTGAGCTCCTTCCACACATATGTCCATTAGGACTTGGTCCAACCTTTGATTGAAGTTGACCCTTCTAGTGTAGGGGCATTCATCTCCTTGCATCATT
>NC_029776.3:30720450-30721651 GCF_000817695.3 Arachis duranensis
TCCCAACACCAAACTTAGAGTTTGACTGTGGGGGCTCTTCTTTACTCTGAACTGAGAGAAGCTCTTCATGCTTACTCTCTTTTGTCACAGAGGGATGGCCATATGCCTTAAACACAAGGTAGTCCCCATTCAATTGAAGGACTAATTCACCTCTATTGATATCTATCACAGCTTCTGCTGTGGCTAGGAAAGGTCTTCCAAGGATGATGCATTCATCCTCTTCCTTCCTAGTGTCTAAGATTATGAAATCAGCAGGGATGTAAAGGCCTTCAATCTTTACTAAAACGTCCTCTACTATTCCATAAGCTTGTCTCAATGACTTGTCTGCCAATTGTAATGAGAACAAGGCAGGATGTACCTCAATGATCCCCAGCTTCTCCATTACAGAGAGTGGCATAAGATTTATCCCTGACCTCAGATCACATAGAGCCTTTTCAAAGGCTATGGTGCCTATGGTACAAGGTATTAAGAACTTGCCAGGATCTTGTTTATTTTGAGGTAGAGTTTTCTGAATCCAAGTATCCAGTTCACTAATGAGCAAGGGAGGTTCACTTTTCCAAGTCTCATTACCAAACAACTTGGCATTCAGCTTCATGATAGCTCCTAGATATTGAGCAACTTGCTCTCCAGTTACATCTTCGTCCTCTTTTGAGGAGGAATAGTTTTCAGAGCTCATGAATGGCAGAAGAAGATTTAATGGAATCTCTATGGTCTCTATATGAGCCTCAGATTCCTTTGGATCCTTAACAGGAAACTCCTTCTTGCTTGAAGGACGTCCTAGGAGGTCTTCCTCACTAGGATTTTCGTCCTCCTCCTCCCTGGTGCATTCGGCCACATTGATCACATCAATGGCCTTGCACTCTCCTTTTGGATTCTCTTCTGTATTGCTTGGGAGAATACTGGGAGGAGTTTCAATGACTTTCTTACTCAGCTGCCCCACTTGTGCCTCCAAATTTCTAATGGAGGATCTTGTCTCAGTCATGAAACTTTGAGTGGTTTTGATTAGATCAGAGACCATGGTTGCTAAGTCAGAGGTATTCTGCTTAGAACTCTCTTGTCTGTTGCTGAGAAGATAATGGAAAAGGCTTGCTATTGCTAAACCTGTTTCTTCCACCATTATTACTGTTGAAACCTTGTTGAGGTCTCTGTTGATCCTTCCATGAGAAATTTGGATGATTTCTCCATGATGAGTTATAGGTGT
>NC_029776.3:30721797-30722041 GCF_000817695.3 Arachis duranensis
TGGATGCATGTTGCCATCCATTCAGACTTTGAGAGATCATGTTGACCTGTTGAGTCAACACTTTGTTCTGAGCCAATATGGTATTCAGAGTATCAATTTCAAGAACTCCTTTCTTCTGAGGTATCCCATTATTCACGGAATTCCTCTCAGAAGTGTACATGAATTGGTTGTTTGCAACCATGTCAATAAGTTCTTGAGCCTCTTCAGGCGTTTTCTTTAGGTGAATAGATCCACCTGCAGAATG
>NC_029776.3:30722121-30723672 GCF_000817695.3 Arachis duranensis
CAGCAAAAGGGAAAAGCATGAGCCTGTAGACTTCAGGATCTATTCCATTAGTCTTAATAGTCTTATAGATCTGCAAGAACTCAGTTAAAAACTGGTAAGGATCTTCAGATGGAAGTCCATAAAACTTGCAGTTTTGTTGCATTAAGGCAACTAGCTGAGGTTTCAGCTCAAAATTATTGGCTCCAATGGCAGGAATGGAGATGCTTCTTCCATCAAACTTAGACGTTGGCTTTGTGAAGTCACCAAGCATTCTCCTTTCATTATTATTTTCGGCTGCCATCTCCTTCTCTTGTTCTAATATTTCTGAAAGGTTACCTTTAGATTGTTGTAACTTAGCTTCTCTTAATTTTCTCTTCAGAGTCCTTTCAGGTTCTGGATCAATTTCAACAAGAGTGCCTTTTTCCTTGTTCCTGCTCATATGAAAGAGAAGAAAACAAGAAAAGAAAGAGGAATCCTCTATGTCACAGTATAGAGACTCCTTTATGTTAGTAGAAAAAGAAAGGGGGAAGAAAGTAGAAGAGGGGATTCGGATATTTAGGTGAAGAGGGGTGAAGAGAAGTGTTAGTAATTAAATAAATAAATAGAATAAGAAAAGAGAGGGGAAAATTTTCGAAAATAATTTTGAAAAAGGGGTTAGTAATTTTTGAAAATTAAAGATAAGATAGAATTAAAATTAAAATTTAAAACAAAAAGAATTTTTGAAAAAGAGATGAGATATTTTTGAAAATTAGAGAGGGAAAAATAGTTAGGTGGTTTTGAAAAAGATAAGAAACAAACAAAAAGTTAACTGGTTAGTTGAAAAAGATTTCAAAATCAAATTTAAAAAAGATAAGAAGATAAGAGGTTAGATAAGATATTTTGAAATCAAATTTTGAAAAAAGATAAAAATTTTGAAAAAGATAAGATAAAAGATAAAAAGATTTAATTTTTAAATTTGAAATTACTTACTTCACTAACAAGAAACTACAAGATAAGATTCTAGAACTTAAAGATTGAACCTTTCTTAACAAGAAAGTAACAAACTTCAAATTTTTGAATCAATCACATTAATTATTACTGAATTTTCGAAAATTTGATATACAGATAAGAAAAAGATTTTGAAAATATTTTGAAAAAGATTTTTGAAATTTTCGAAAAATGAAAAAAATGAAAAAGACGTAATTTTTGAAAAAGATTTTGAAAAGATAAGATTTTTAAAATTGAAATTTTGACTTGACTTGTGAGAAACAACTAATTTTAAAAATTTTTGACCAAGTCAACCCAAAATTTCGAAAATTGGAGGGAAATAAGGAAAGGATATTTTTTTTATTTTTGAAATTTTAAAGATGAGAGAGAAAAACATAAACATGACCCAAAACATGAAAATTTTGGATCAAAACACAAGATGCAAGCAAGAACACTATGAATGTCAAGATGAACACCAAGAACACTTTGAAGATCATGATGAACATCAAGAACATATTTTTGAAAAATTTTGATGCAAAGAAAACATGCAAGACACCAAACTTAGAAATCTTTAATGCATGGAAAATATGAATGCAAAAATGCACA
>NC_029776.3:30723687-30724108 GCF_000817695.3 Arachis duranensis
GGACTCTAACAAACGAAAAATGCATATGAAAAACAACAAACAACACAAAACAAGAAAACATCAAGATCAAACAAGAGGACTTATCAAGAACAACTTGAAGATCATGAAGAACACTATGAATGCATGAGATTTTCGAAAAAAATGCAAGAAAAAATTTTAAAAGCATGCAATTGACACCAAACTTAAAAATTGACTCAAGACTCAAACAAGAACACAAAATATTTTTGGTTTTTATGATTTTCTAATTTTTTTTGTATTTTTTTATTTTAATTTTTTCAAAAAACATGGTTAGAAAAACGAAAAAGAAAAGAAAAATTTTGAAAAAGATTTTTTAAAAGAAATTTACCTAATCTGAGCAACAAGATGAACCGTCAGTTGTCCATACTCGAACAATCCCCGGCAACGGCGCCAAAAACTTGGG
>NC_029776.3:30724952-30741794 GCF_000817695.3 Arachis duranensis
TTTCTGGCGTTTAACTCCAGACAGCAGCATGTACTTGGCGTTCAACACCAAGTTACATCGTCAATTTCCGAATAAAGTATGGACTATTATATATTGCTGGAAATCTCTGGATGTCTACTTTCCAACGCCGTTGAGAGCGCACCATTTAGAGTTCTGTAGCTCTAGAAAATCCATTTCGAGTGCAGGGAGGTCAGATTCCAACAACATCAGCAGTCCTTTTGTCAGCCTTTTCCAGAGTTTTGCTCAAGTCCCTCAATTTCAGCCAGAAATTACCTGAAATCACAGAAAAACACACAAACTCATAGTAAAGTCCAGAAATGTGAATTTAACATAAAAACTAATGAAAACATCCCTAAAAGTAGCTTGAACTTACTAAAAACTACCTAAAAACAATGCCAAAAAGCGTATAAATTATCCGCTCATCAAGGCTCATGCCAGGCAAGTTGAGATCAAGATGGGAAGGTCCATATAGAGTCGAGAAGGCTGAGCCGTACGGAGTTTTTCACCTAAGTCACCCTTTAAGCTCTGAACTCATCAAAGTTAATGGACATCGTTTGAAGCTCTACCATGGTGAGAAGGTGACGAAAAACAAGGAGTTAGATATCTTCCTTTTGGAGGATCCACTCACAGCAAAAAACTGAGCTAATGGAGTGTCTAACTTAAGGACGTTAAAGCAAAATGCTAGGTGGGAGACAACCCCCATGGTATGATCGTTCCCTTCTTTACTCTTAGTTTTCTTTTTCAATAACTCTTCTCATTATTAGCACATTTAATTTGCATCTGCATTTGCATATAAAAAAAGAGAAGAAGAAATCGCACGCGACGCACAAGCGTCGCTGACGCGTCTGCGTCACATGTGCATTGGAAAGAAAGAAAATGGGACAGAGAGTTGCGCAGGAATGTGGCTGGAGGCGTGCCTTTGGCACAATTTGATCCACGCGACCGCGTGGATGATGCAATCGCGTCATTTGTAAATTGGCCTCCCCACGCGTCCGCGTCGACCACGCGAACGCGTGGCTCTGGAATTCGACGTAAAAAGGGTGAATGGCCGAAAGTTGAGCTGGACTTGGGCTGCATTTATGCTAGTCGCACAAACGCTGCCACGCAAATGCATGCCCCACGCGTCCGCGCCATTATTTCCATCTGGCCATCCATGCGATTGCGTCCACCACGCGATCGTGCACCCCAAATTTTGGCAAAACATAATTTAAATAGAGAGTTGTGCGAGCGCAAAGCTGTCCTCGCGCCATTAGCGCAAATCATGTCACGCATCCGCATGACTGGTGCACGAAATTGCAATCACACTTTTGTAATTTCGCACAACTAACCAGCAAGTGCACTGGGTCGTCCAAGTAATACCTTACGTGAGTAAGGGTCGATCCCACGGAGATTGTCGGCTTGAAGCAAGCTATGGTTATCTTGTAACTCTTAGTTAGGATATCAATAATTCTCAGATTTAATTGTAAAAAGTAAAAGAACATGAAATAAATACTTGTTTTGCAGTAATGGAGAACAGGTTGAGGTTTTGGAGATGCTATATCTTCTGAATCTCTACTTTCCTACTGTCTTCTTCTTTATCCACGCAAGGTTCCTTCCATGGCAAGCTGTATGTAGGGTTTCACCGTTGTCAATGGCTACCTCCCATCCTCTCAGTGAAAATGTTCAACGCGCTATGTCACAGCACGGCTATTCATCTGTCGGTTCTCGATCATGTCGGAATAGAATCCAGTGATTCTTTTGCGTCTGTCACTAACACCCACAATCGCGAGTTTGAAGCTCGTCACATTCATTCAATCCCTGAATCCTACTTAGAATACCACAGACAAGGTTTAGACCTTCCGAATTCTCAAGAATGGCCGCCAATACATTCTAGCTTATACCACGAAGATTCTGGTTAAAGAACCCAAGAGATATCCACTCAATCTAAAGTAGAACGGAGGTGGTTGTCAGGCACACGTTCATGGGTGAGAATGATGATGAGTGTCACAGATCATCACATTCATCAAATTGAGGAACAAGTGATATCTTAGAATGGAAGTAAGCATGATTGAATAAAAAACAGTAGTAATTGCATTAATCCATCAAGACACAGCAGAGCTCCTCACCCCCAACCATGGGGTTTAGAGAATCATGCCGTAGAAGGTACAATATGAAACGTATAAAGTGTTATGAGGTAAAGATACAATGTCAAGAGGTCCTACTTATAGTGAACTAGTAACCTAGGATATACAGAAATGAGTAAATGACGTAAAAATCCACTTCCGGGGTCCACTTGGTTGTGCTTGGGCTGAGCATTGAAGCTTTCATGTGTAGAAACTTTTTCTGGAGTTAAACGCCAGCTTTTGTGCCAATTTGGGTGTTTAACTCCAACTTTTGTGCCAGTTCCGGCGTTAAACACCGGGAATTCTGAAGCTGATTTGCAACGCCAGTTTGGGCCATCAAATCTCGGGCAAAGTATGGACTATTATACATTGCTGGAAAGCCTAGGATGTCTACTTTCCAACGTAATTGAGAGCGCCAATTGGGCTTCTGTAACGCCTAAAAATCCACTTCGAGTGTAGGGAGGTTAGAATCCAACAGCATCTGCAGTCCTTTTTCAGCCTCTGAATCAGATTTTTGCTCAGGTCCCTCAATTTCAGCCAGAAATTACCTGAAATCACAGAAAAAACACACAAACTCATAGTAAAGCCCAGAAAAGTGAATTTTAAATAAAAACTAACAAAAACATACTAAAAACTAACTAAAACGTACTAAAAACACACTAAAAACAGTGCCAAAAAGCGTATAAATTTTCCGCTCATCACAACACCAAACTTAAATTGTTGCTTGTCCCCAAGCAACTGAAAATCAAATAGGATAAAAAGAAGAGAACATACTATAGACTCCAAAATATCAATGAAACTTAGCTCCAATTAGGTGAGCGGGACTAGTAGCTTTTTGCCTCTGAACAGTTTTGGCATCTCACTTTATCCTTTGAAGTTTAGAATGATTGGCATCTATATGAACTCAGAATTCAGATAGTGTTATTAATTCTCCTAGTTAAGTATGATGATTCTTGAACACAGCTACTTTATGAGTCTTGGCTGTGGCCCAAAGCACTCTGTCTTCCAGTATTACCACCAGATACATACATGCCACAGACACATAACTGGATAAACCTTTTCAGATTGTGACTCAGCTTTGCTAGAGTCCCCAATTAGAGGTGTCCAGGGTTCTTAAGCGCACTCTTTTTGCCTTGGATTACTTTTTATTTTTACCCTTGCCTTTTTGTTTAAAGGGTTATTGGCTTTTTCTGCTTGCTCTCTTTTTTTTTTTGCATATACTGCTTTTTCTTGCTTCAAGAATCAATCTGATGATTTTTCAGATCCTCAATAACATTTCTCCTTTACCATCATTCTT
The DNA here is from genome assembly GCF_000817695.3 of Arachis duranensis. NCBI lineage: Eukaryota > Viridiplantae > Streptophyta > Magnoliopsida > Fabales > Fabaceae > Arachis > Arachis duranensis. The sequence goes on from NC_029776.3 coordinate 30,728,352, forward strand.
TCAAGAGCCAACAAGTTTAACATTCTTTAATCAACAAATTCAAAAGACATATGTACTGTTCAAGCATTCATTCAGAAAAAAAAAGTATTGTCACCACATCAAACAAATTCAACTAGTTTCAGAGATGAATTCAAAATCCTGTACTTCTTGTTCTTTTGTGATTAAAGCATTTTTCATTTAAGAGAGGTGATGGATTCATAGGACATTCGGTATTTGACCCTTCAAGGGAGAGCTTCTAGCGCTTCAGCTCTTGTAGCTCACGCCCCTGCTTCTCTTGTTCCTTCAGCAATTTGCAGAGCATGCAGTTTTGATTCTGTTGTTCTTCTTTAATTTGTTCCATAGCTTCTTACAGCTTAGCAACAGATGCTTCTAGGCTGGCCCAGTAGTCAATTTCAGGAAGTTCAGGGAGGAATTCATGCGCCCTCCTTTTGATAGAGTTATCTTGAATTTGTCCTTCCATTGACTTCTTGGTGATTGGATGTTCAATTGGGATGAATTCATCTACTCCCATCCTCACCCAAGCATCTTTACATAGAAAAGAGATTAAGCTTGGGTAAGCCAGTTTGGCTTCAGTGGAGTTCTTGTTTGCAATTGTGTAAATCTCACAAGCAATCAGGTGATGAATCTCCACTTCTTTTCCCAGCATAATGCAATGAATCATCACTGCTCTCTTGACCGTGACCTCAGAACGGTTGCTAGTGGGCAATATAGAACGCTCTCTTGCAACTGGTTTAAGATCTCCCCTCTTGAGTTGGTTTGGGACACCTTTTGAATTGGTTGTCCACTTAGTTCCAGGGAGGCATATGTCCTCTAGAACTTGATCTAACCCCTTATCTACTCTCACCATTCTCCAATTAAAGGATTCAGGATCATCTTGTAGTTGAGGTAATTTGAAGACCTCTCTTATTTTGTCCAGATGGAAGTAAATAATTCTCCCTCTGACCATAGTTCTGTAGGTATGAAAAGCAGTTCCAGTCATTCTCTGCTTATCTGTCAGCCACAGATTTGAGTAGAATTCCTGAACCATGTTTTTTCCAACCTTTGTCTCAGGGTTGGTTAAAACTTCCCATCCTCTGGTTCAAATTTGCTCTTGGATCTCCGGATATTCATCTTCTTTCAGATCGAATCTGACTTTCAGGATCACTGACCTCAGACCCATTATTTTGTGGTAATGGTCTGCATGTTCTTTGGTTAAGAACTTCTCTTGATTCCAAAGATTCTTTGGATTATTCTCTTTCTTGCCTTTTGAATTGGTTTGTTTTCTCTTAGGAGCCATGATCTTGATAAATCTTGGTTTAGTGATCATGGAAAAGCACACCAAACTTAGAGGTTTGCTTGTCCTCAAGCAAAAGAAAGAAAAGAGGAGAGAGAGGAGGAGAGCAAATTCGAATGGTGGGGAGAGGGGGATGGCCGAACGTGTATTTATAAGGGAGGGGGAAGAGATTTCGAAAATTTTGAAGGAGATTTGAGAAGATATTGAAAAAATTTGAGAGAGATTTGAAGAATGATTTAGAAATTATTTAATTTTTGAAATTTGAGAGTGAATGATGGGAGTTTGTAGTGTGTTTATACAAAAAATTATGGATCAAAACAAGATAGTTTGAAAAAAATTTGAAGTGGAAAACAAAATCTCTGTCCCCCACCTTTCTGGTGTTAAACGCCCAGAATGGTATCCATTATGGCGTTTAACGCCCAAATATTGGCTATTATGGGCGTTTAACGCCCAGCCAGGGTAACGCCAGAAACCCCTTCATCACTGGGCTTTTTGCTAAACGTCAAGGATGCTGCAATCCTGGCGTTAAACGCCCAGAATGGTACCCATTCTGGCGTTTAACGCCCAAAATGATACCTTTACTGGCGTTAAACACCCAGAATGGTATCCATTCTGGCGTTTAACGCCCAGAGTACCCTTTACTGGCGTTTTCTTGCCAGCAAACTCCTTTTCTCTACTTTTTGCACTAAATCCTTCTGTAACTCTGTGAATTCCCTCAATTTTGATGATCAACCTTGAAGAATGTATGTCAATATTCTATTAAGTAAAATAAATTACCTGCTACTGGCTGGGTTGCCTCCCAGTAAGCGCTTCTTTATTGTCTTTAGCTGGACCTTTACTGAGCTTCATTCAAGCCTCAGTTTTGAGCATTCTTGCTCAAAATTACTTTCAAGATAATGTTTGATCGTCTGTCCATTAACAATGAACTTTTTGTCAGAATCAATATCTTGAAGCTCAACATATCCATATGGTGACACTCCTGTAATCACATACAGACCCCTCCACCGGGATTTAAGTTTTCCTGGGAATAGTCTGAGCCTAGAGTTGAAGAGCAGAACTTTTTGTCCTGGCTCAAAGACTCTGGATAACAACTTCTTGTCATGCCACTTCTTTGCCTTTTCCTTATAAATTTTTGCATTTTCAAAGGCACTGAGTCTGAACTCCTCTAGCTCATTTAGCTGGAGCAATCTCTTTTCACCAGCTAACTTAGCATCCATGTTTAGGAATCTAGTTGCCCAGTAGGCTTTATGTTCCAGTTCCACGGGCAGATGACAGGCCTTCCCATACACAAGCTGGTATGGAGAGGTTCCTATAGGAGTCTTGAATGCTGTTCTGTATGCCCACAGAGCATCGTCCAAGCTCTTTGCCCAATCCTTTCTACGGGCAATTACAGTCCGTTCCAGGATTCTTTTTAACTCTCTATTAGAGACTTCAGCTTGCCCATTTGTCTGTAGATGATACGGAGTTGCTACTTTGTGGCTAATTTCATATTGGACCATAGCAGAGTACAACTGTTTATTGCAGAAATGAGTGCCCCCATCACTGATTAGTACTCTGGGAACACCAAACCTGCTGAAGATATGTTTTTGGAGGAATTTTAACACGGTCTTAGTATCATTATTGGGAGTGGCAATTGCTTCTACCCATTTAGATACATAGTCTACTGCCACCAGAATATAAGTGTTTGAGTATGATGGTGGGAAAGGACCCATGAAGTCAACACCCCATACATCAAATAATTCAATCTCTAAGATCCCCTGTTGAGGCATGGCATAACCTTGAGGCAAGTTACCAGCTCTTTGGCAACTGTCACAGTTACGCATAAACTCTCGGGCATCCCTATAGAGAGTAGGCCAGTAGAAGCCACATTGGAGAACCTTAGTGGCTGTTCGCTCACTTCCGAAATGTCCCCCATACTGCGATCCATGACAATGCCACAGGATCCTTTGTGCTTCCTCTCTAGGTACACATCTACGGATCATTCCGTCTGCACATCTCTTGAAGAGATATGGCTCATCCTATAGGTAGTACTTGGCATCTGAAATTAATTTTTTTCTTTGCACCCTGCTGTACTCTTGGGGTATGAACCTCACAGCTTTATAATTTGCAATGTCTACAAACCATGGAGCTTCCTGAATGGCAAAGAGTTGCTCATCTGGAAAGGTCTAAGAGATCTCAGTAGAGGGGAGGGACGCCCCAGCTACTGGTTCTATCTGGGACAGATGATCAGCTACCTGATTTTCTGTCCCATTTCTATCTCTTATTTCTATATCAAACTCTTGCAGAAGCAACACCCACCTTATGAGCCTGGGTTTTGAATTCTGCTTTGTGAGTAAGTATTTAAGAGCAGCATGGTCAGTGTACACAATCACTTATGACCCTACTAAGTAGGATCTATACTTGTCAATGGCGTAAACCACTGCAAGTAACTCTTTTTCTGTGGTTGTGTAATTCTTCTGTGCGTCATTCAGAACACGGCTAGCATAATAAATGACATGCAGAAGCTTGTTGTGCCTCTGTCCCAACACTGCACCAATGGCATGGTCACTGGCATCACACATTAGTTCGAATGGTAATGTCCAATCTCATGCAGAGATGACAAGTGCTGTGACCAGCTTGGCTTTCAGGGTCTCAAACGCCTGCAGACACTCTGTGTCAAACATAAATGGTGTGTCAGCAGCTAGCAGGTTACTTAGAGGTTTTGTAATTTTTGAAAAATCCTTTATGAACCTTCTGTAAAATCCTGCATGCCCTATAAAGCTTCTGATTGCCTTAACATTGGTAGGTGGTGGTAATTTTTTAATTACTTCTATCTTTGCTTGATCCACCTCTATTCCCTTGCTTGAAATTTTGTGTCCAAGGACAATTCCTTCATTCACCATAAAGTGACATTTTTCCCAGTTTAAGACCAGGTTAGTCTCTTGGCACCTTTTCAGGACAAGTGCTAGATGATTAAAACAGGAGCTGAATGAGTCTCTATATACTAAGAAGTCATCCATGAAGACTTCCAGGAACTTCTCTACCATATCAGAGAAGATGGATAGCATGCATCTCTGAAAAGTTGCAGGTGCATTACACAGACCAAAAGGCATTCTCCTATAGGCAAACACGCTAGAAGGGCAAGTGAACGCTGTTTTCTCTTGGTCCTAAGGATCTACTACAATTTGGTTGTAACCTGAATAGCCATCCAAAAAGAAGTAATAATCATGACCCGCTAGTCTTTCTAGCATTTGGTCTATGAATGGTAAAGGAAAATGATCCTTTCTGGTGGCTGTATTGAGCCTTCTATAGTCAATACACATACGCCACCCTGTAACTGTTCTTGTGGGAACCAGTTCATTCTTTTCATTATGGACCACTATCATGCCTCCCTTCTTGGGGATAACTTGGACAGGGCTCACCCAGGGGCTATTAGAAATAGGATAAATAATCCCAGCCTCTAGTAACTTAGTGACCTCTTTCTGCACCACCTCCTTCATGGCTGGATTTAGCCGCCTCTGTGGTTGAACCACTAGCTTGGCATTATCTTCCAATAGGATTGTGTGCATGCATCTTGCTGGGCTAATGCCCTTAAGATCACTTATGGACCATCCAAGAGCTGTCTTGTGTGTCCTTAGCACTGCAATCAGTGCTTCCTCTTCCTGTGGATTTAAAGCAGAGCTTATGATCACTGGAAAAGTGTCACCTTCTCCCAGAAATGCATACTTCAGGGATGGGTGGTTTTAGCTCAGGTTTGGGAGGCTTATCCTCTTCCTGAGGAATTTTCAGAGGTTCTTTTATTTCCTCTGGTTCCTCCTGATTAGGCTGAACATCTTTAAAGATGTCCTCTAGCTCAGATTCGAGACTTTCGGTCATATTGATCTCTTCCACCAAAGAGTCAATAATATCAGCGCTCATGCAGTTATTTGATGTGTTTGGATGCTGCATAGCTTTGATAGCATTCAACTTGAACTCATCCTCATTGACTCTTAGGGTTACTTCTCCTTTTTGTACATCAATGAGAGTGCGTCCAGTTGCTAGGAAGGGTCTTCCTAGGATGAGAGTTGCACTCTTGTGTTCCTCCATTTCCAGCACTACAAAGTCAGTTGGAAAGGCGAATGGCCCAACCTTGACAATCATGTCCTCAATTATGCCTGATGGATATTTAATAGAGCCATCAGCAAGTTGGAGACATATCCGGGTTGGTTTGACTTCTTCAGTCAACCCAAGCTTTCTGATAGTGGATGCAGGTATTAGGTTGATACTTGCTCCAAGGTCACATAGGGCTGTCTTGGTACAAGCACCTTCTAATGTGCATGGTATCATAAAGCTTCCTGGATCTTGAAGCTTCTCTGGTAAGCTTTTTAGAATGACTGCACTGCATTCTTCAGTGAGAAACACCTTTTCAGTTTCTCTCCAATCCTTCTTATGACTTAAGATCTCTTTCATGAACTTAGCATAAGCAGCTATTTGCTCAAGTGCCTCTACAAACGAATCTTTATTTCAAGAGTTCCTAGATAGTCTGCAAAGTGGCAAATTGTTTATACTGTTCCGCTTGGCAGAGTTTCAGAGGATAAATCATCTTGGCTTTATATTCTTCAACCTTAGTTGCTGCAGGTTTATTCCCTACAGAGGTGGTTGGATAAACCCTCTTAGAGGGGTTACTATCAGCACTCTCAGGTGTCTGATTCCTCATTGGCGTTTGAACGCTAGGACTGGGTGAGGAATGGGCGTTTAATGCCAACTTTCCCCCCTTTCTGGCATTTGAACGCCGGAACTGGGCAAGGAATGGGCGTTTAACGCCAACTTTTCCCCCCTTTCTGGCGTTTGAACACCAGGAGTATTCCTCTCTGTGCTCTTACTGTCCTCAGAGGGATTTTGGGCAGTGGTTTGGTTATCCTCTGTCAGTTATTCCTTTCTTGGCTTTTTGCCACTTTGAGCAGTGTTATTCAATGTCTTCCCACTCCTCAGTTGAACTGCTTGGCATTCTTCTGTTATCTGTTTAGATAACTGCTGTTTTGTCTGATTCAATTGTGATTCTATATTCTTGTTAGCAATTTTAGTTTCTTGGAGCATCTCTTTAAATTCTGCTAACTGTTTTGTCATCAGGAGTAGTTGCTGATTAAGCTCAACAACCTGTTCTTGAGGATTAGGATCAGTAGTTACTGCCATGGCTTCTTCTTTTGTAGAGGGCTCACTGCTAGAGTACCAATGTTGATTTCTAGCAACAGTATCTATGAGTTCTTGAGCCTCTTCAATCGTCTTTCTCATGTGTATAGATCCACCAGCTGAGTGGTCTAAAGACATCTGAGCTTTTTCTGTAAGCCCATAGTAGAAGATGTCTAACTGTACCCACTTTGAAAATATTTCAGAGGGACATTTCCTTAGCATACCTCTGTACCTCTCCCAGGCATTATAAAGGGATTCATTATCCTCTTGTTTAAAGCCTTGGATGTTCAACCTCAGTTGTGTCATCCTTTTTGGAGGGTAAAATTGATTCAGGAATTTGTCTGATAATTGCCTCCATGTTTTTATACTTGCTGTGGGTTGGTTATTCAACCACCTCTTAGCTTGATCTTTTACAGCAAATAGAAACAGTAATAATCTGTAGACATCCTGATCCACCTCTTTATCACGTACTGTGTCAGCAATTTGTAAGAACTGTGCCAGAAACTCAGTAGGTTCTTCCTGTGGAAAACCGGAATACTGGCAATTTTGTTGCACCATGATAATGAGTTAAGGGTTTAGCTCAAAGCTGCTTGCTTTAATGGGAGGTATACAGATACTACTCCCATATGCAGCTGTAATGGGGTTAGCATAGGACCCCAGAGTCCTTCTGGACTGCTCAACTCCACTTAGGTCCATGATGGAGAAAGGGAGATGATATGGATCGCAAGTAAAGTATAAATTTTGTTTTTTTTTTCGTTTTTAATTAAAAATGACCGAAAATAATAAAATAAATGGAAAAAAAATAAAATAAACTTTCAAAAACTAAAAGAAAATAAAATCAAAGCAAATTGAAAACTAAATCAATTAATTAATTAAAAAGATTTTGGAATTAGCAAATTAAAAGATATTATTGAAAATTATTTTGAAAAAGATATGATTGAAAAGATATGATTTTGAAAATTAATGCAAAATTTCGAAGATTTAAAGAAAAACACAAAGAACACACCAAACTTAGAATTTTTAAAGATCAAGAAAGGACTAAGAACATGCAAATTCGAAAAATTAAAAGAGAACAAAAGCATGCAATTGACACCAAACTTAAAATATGAAACTAAACTTAAATAAAAGACTCTAAACCAACAAAAATAAAATAGTCGTAATCTAAGCAACAAGATAAACTGTCAGTTGTCCAAACTCGAACAATCCCCGGCAACGGCGCCAAAAACATGGTGCACGAAATTGCAATCACACTTTTGTAATTCCGCACAACTAACCAGCAAGTGCACTGGGTCGTCCAAGTAATACCTTACGTGAGTAAAGGTCGATCCCACGGAGATTGTCGGCTTGAAGCAAGCTATGGTTATCTTGTAACTCTTAGTCATGATATCAATAATTCTCAGATTTAATTGTAAAAAGTAAAAGAACATGAAATAAATACTTGTTTTGCAGTAATGGAGAACAGGTTGAGGTTTTGGAGATGCTATATCTTCTGAATCTCTACTTTCCTACTGTCCTCTTCTTCATCCACGCAAGGTTCCTTCCATAGTAAGCTATATGTAGGGTTTCACCGTTGTCAATGGCTACCTCCCATCCTCTCAGTAAAAATGTTCAACGCACTCTGTCACAGCACGGCTATTCATCTGTCGGTTCTCGATCATGTCAGAATAGAATCCAGTGATTCTTTTGCGTCTGTCACAAACACCCTAAATCGCGAGTTTGAAGCTCGTCACAGTCATTCAATCCCTGAATCCTACTCAGAATATCACAGACAAGGTTTAGAGCTTCCGGATTCTCAAGAATGGCAGCCAATACATTATAGCTTATACCACGAAGATTCTGGTTAAAGAACCCAAGAGATATCCACTCAATCTAAAGTAGAACGGAGGTAGTTGTCAGGCACACGTTCATGGGTGAGAATGATGATGAGTGTCACAGATCATCACATTCATCAAATTGAGGAACAAGTGATATCTTAGAATGGAAGTAAGCATGATTGAATGAAAAACAGTAGTAATTGCATTAATCCATCAAGACACACCAGAGCTCCTCACCCCCAACCATAGGGTTTAGAGACTCATGCCATAGAAGGTACAATATGAAACGTATAAAGTGTCATGAGGTAAAGATACAATGTCAAGAGGTCCTACTTATAGTGAACTAGTAACCTAGGATATACGGAAATAAGTAAATGACGTAAAAATCCACTTCCGGGGTCCACTTGGTGTGTGCTTGGGCTAAGCATTGAAACTTTCATGTGTAGAGACTTTTCCTGGAGTTAAACGCCAGCTTTTGTGCCAGTTTGGGCGTTTAACTCCAACTTTTGTGCCAGTTCCAGCGTTAAACGCCGGGAATTCTGAGGCTGATTTGCAACGCCGGTTTGGGCCATCAAATCTCAGGCAAAGTATGGACTATTATACATTGCTGGAAAGCCCAGGATGTCTACTTTCCAACGCAATTAAGAGCGTGCCAATTGGGCTTCTCTAGCTCCTGAAAATTCACTTTGAGTGCAGGGAGGTCAGAATCCAACAGCATCTGCAGTCCTTTTTCAGCCTCTGAATCAGATTTTTGCTCAGGTCCCTCAATTTCAGCCAGAAATTACCTGAAATCACAGAAAAAACACACAAACTCATAGTAAAGCCCAGAAAAGTGAATTTTAAATAAAAACTAATAAAAACATACTAAAAACTAACTAAAACGTACTAAAAACACACTAAAAACAGAACCAAAAAATGTATAAATTATCCGCTCATCAGTGACCAACGCGTCTGTGTCACCTCACTTAAGGGCTTTTCACGCAACCGCGTGCCCCACGAGTCCGCGTCCAACTCATTCAAATCTACCAGATTATCTTTTCTTTTCTCATCCCATTCCTATTTTATTTCCCCCTTTCCTTCTTTCTCCCTTCTTTCTCCCTTCTACTCCCTCTCTTCCACCACCATTATCAAGGTTTTTCGTCTCTCTTCTTCCCTCCTTAATTTTTCATTCTTCTTTTTATTTTCATGTTTTCTTTTTCTTTCTCTTCTACTTTCCCTATCCATGTTTTCTTTTTCTTTTCCTATTCCTCCTATTAGTGTTGGAATTTTATTTGGGTCATTATTTTTATATGTTGCTTGTGGATTGTTTAGGACTTGTTTAACAATTATATATTATTTTCTAAGGATTACTTGCATGTTCAAATTAATATTTTTCATACCTTATTTAACATGCATGCTATGTGTTTGTGAAAACGCCCATATGGCATTTTGCACTATTTTTAGATTTCTTTTAAATCTACTACTATAAATGCCTGCTTTTCACAAAATCCCTTTTCTATTTTATTAATTAAATATAATTATTTTTACAAACATATTATTAGTTTAAAAGACTTGGTAATTTAATTTGGGCATTGAATGCTTGATCTATGCTACTCATGCCCTTTGCTGGCATGCCAATAGACACCTTGCATTTAATTGTCATCCCATGCACGTGCTATATTTCCATTGTTGATTTGTCACATGTAGTCATGACAATGTGTTCACATCATTATCCATTCCTGTGCATTGATTACCACCTTTCTCATTCTTTTCTTTGCTATAACCCTTGCATTATTCATGTCTTTACTCATTTTCTTTCAGGATGGCCACCAAGAAAGGCAAGGAGAAAGCTACCCCCAAATCCACAGCAAGGAAAGGAACTAAAAGAGCATTAGTGGCAGAGCCTTCTTCAACTACAGTCAAGCCCTCAACAAAAAGAATTAAAAGGATTATAAAGGTTGATGAAAAGGAGAGAGCATTCCCAGCAAAGGACACTGCACGATTTCCCAATCATTACTGTGAGCAGATGTTCCCCATTCTGGCAGCTCAAAATTACAACAATGAACACCTTCTTATCCTTCCACCGCGTATTGCCGAATTTGTTGAGCCACAAATTGCACAAAGACATTGGGGATTCCTACAGAGACAGCCACGACAGGTTAATCTTTCTTGGGTAGTTGAGTTCTACTCCAACTTCCACCTGCCGACCCTGTAGTCTAATTACATCCGTCAGAAGTAAGTCCCCATTACAGAAGAGGCCATTCAGCGAGCCTTAGATCTTCTCCCTGCTCCAGAAGGATTGGACGCATTTCAAGAAGCCGCACTCAAGCGCCAGGCGTACAAATTTGACTGGAACGCTGTTCTCAGAGTTATCGCACAACCTGGTAGCAAATGGATCTTTGGATACCATCGTTCCCGTCCTAAGGGAATTTCAGCTTCCGCACTCACCTTAGAGGCTCACGTATGGGCACAGATTATGTCCCATTACATCTTCTCGAGCACTCATGAGTCCTCCTTCACCACAGACATGGCCGTTCTACTATGGTGCATCCTCACAGACCAGCCTCGAAATTTACCGAGACACATCTGAAATGCTATGGGACACGTGCAAATTGCGGGTAACCTACCTTTCCCCGCCATGGTCTCAGATCTTGTCTCAGCAGCCGGAGTCTCCTACAGAGCTGGGGACACCAAAAGTCATTCTTCCATGGGATGATCAGTACGTCCCTAACAGGAGATATCTCAGGCCACCACTTGCCACTACTAGCCCATCCACAGAAGATGATGCAGTTCCTCCACCATCTACTAGTCAGCTGCTGCATCAAATACTGAAGAGGTTGGACCAACAAGGCCAGAAAGCAAAGCTCCAAGAGTACCGCAACCACTGCCGATTCAAATATCTCAAGGAGCTACTCAGTGCAATTTGGACAAAATCACAGCGACGCATGATGAGCGGATAATTTATACGCTTTTTGGCATTGTTTTTAGTATGTTTTTAGTATGTTTTAGTTAGTTTTCATTATATTTTTATTAGTTTTTATTTAAAATTCACTTTTCTGGACTTTACTATGAGTTTGTGTGTTTTTCTGTAATTTCAGGTATTTTCTGGCTGAAATTGAGGGACCTGAGCAAAAATATGATTCAGAGGCTGAAAAAGGACTGCAGATGCTGTTGGATTCTGACTTCTCTGCACTCGAAGTGGATTTTCTAGAGCTACAGAAGCCCAATTGGCGCGCTCTCAATTGTGCTCAAAAGTAGACATCTGGGGCTTTCCAGCAATATATAATAGTCCATACTTTGCCCGAGATTTGATGGCCCAAACAGGCATTCCAAGTCAGCTCAAGAATTATGGCGTTAAACGCCGGAACTGGCACAAAAGTGGGAGTTAAACGCCCAAACTGGCACAAAAGCTGGCGTTTAACTCCAAGAAGAGTTTCTACACATGAAAGCTTCAATGCTCAGCCCAAGCACACACCAAGTGGGCCCGGAAGTGGATTTTTACGTCATTTACTCATTTTTTGTAAACTCTAAGCTACTAGTTCTCTATAAATAGGACCTTTTGCTATTGTATTTTCATCTTGGTTCTTCTGGTTCCCTCTCTAGGGCCGAAGCCAATGATCACCATTATCACTTATGTATTTTCAACGGTGGAGTTTCTACACACCATAGATTAAGGTGTGGAGCTCTGCTGTACCTCGATTATTAATGCAATTACTATTGTTCTTCTATTCAATTCAGCTTATTCTTGTTCTAAGATATCACTTGTTCCTCAACTTGATGAATGTGATGACCCGTGACACTCATCATCATTCTCACCTATGAACGTGTGCCTGACAACCACCTTCGTTCTACCTTAGATTGAGTGGATATCTCTTGGATTCCTTAATCAGAATCTTTGTAGTATAAGCTAGAATCCATTGGCGGCCATTCTTAAGAATCCGGAAGGTCTAAACCTTATCTGTGGTATTCTGAGTAGGATTCAGGGATTGAATGACTGTGACGAGCTTCAAACTCGCGATTGTGGGGCGTTAGTGACAGACGCAAAAGAATCACTGGATTCTATTCCGACATGATCGAGAACCGACAGATGAATAGTCGTGTTGTGACAGAGCGCGTTGAACATTTTCACTGAGAGGACGGGACTGTAGCCATTGAAAACGGTGATGCCCAACATACAGCTTGCCATGGAAAAGAGTAAGAAGGATTGGATGAAGACAGTAGGAAAGCAAAGAGACGGAAGGGACAAAGCATCTCCATACGCTTAACTGAAATTCTCACCAATGAATTACATAAGTATCTCTATCTTTATTTTATGTTTTATTCATTTTTCGTGCACCAAGTTTTTGGCACCGTTGCCAGGGTTTGTTTGAGTTTAGACAACTGACGGTTCATCTTGTTGCTTAGATTAGGTAATTTTATTTTATTTTGTTCTTCAGAGTTCTTAAGAATGAATTCTAGAGTTTCAGATGATGTTTTCATCATCACCAAAGCTGATTGATTCTCTTCAATTTAGCTCTTGAATGTAATGCCCTGCTGAAGCTTGGCTAGCCATGTCTAATCTTTTTAGACTATAGCTTTAGACTAACATTGCATGATTCCTGGAATTCTCATTAAGAATTTTGAATCCTTTATTTTTCTTTATCCACATAATTTTCGAAAAATCCAAAAAAATTACAATATCATAAAAACCAAAAATTTTATGTTTCTTGTTTGAGTCTAGTGTCTAATTTTAAGTTTGGTGTCAATTGCATGTCTTTATTCTTCTAATTTTTGAAAATTACATGCATTATGTTCTTCATTGATCTTCAAGTTGTTCTTGATGATTTCCTTGCTCCGATCTTTAAATTCTCTTGTCTTGAGTGTTTTGTTGTTTCTCATATGCATTCTCAATTTGTTAGTGTCAATAGTGTACAAACTTCTAAGTTTGGTGTTTTGCATGCATTGTTTATTTGATTTTAGTTTCATTTTGATTATTCCTCATCATTAAAAATTAATTTTTTTTTAATTTGTGTCTTTTCAAGTCAATAATACAGAGAATTGAAGATTCAGAACATGCAGCAGAGGAATTACACAGAAAAAGCTGGGCGTTCAAAATGCCTAGTGAAGAAGGAAAATTGGCGTTTAAACACCAGCTAGGGTACCTGACTGGGCGTTTAACGCTCAAAAGGGTAGCATTTTGGGCGTTAAACGCCAGAATGGATACCATTCTGGGCGTTTAACGCCAGGATG
>NC_029776.3:30742054-30743435 GCF_000817695.3 Arachis duranensis
TTGTTAGCCAAGTCATTAATTTTAAAAATCAAATCTTTTTAAATTGTTTTTCAATCATATCTTTTTAATCACATCTTTTTCCAAATAATTTTCAATCTTTTTGATTTCTAATTTCAAAATCTTTTTCAAAATCACTTTATTTCTTTCCCAACTTTAATTTTCGAAAGTTCTTCCCCTCTTCTCACATCCTTCTATTTAAGGATTGACACTCCTCCTCAATGCACAATTCGAACTCTATCCCTCTTGATAAGTTTGAATTCTTCTTCTTCTACCTCCTCCCTCTATTCTTCTTTTCCTCTGACATCTCAAGGAATCTCTATACTGTGACATAGAGGATTCCATATTTTTTTGTTCTCTTCTCTTTCATATGAGCAGGAACAAAGACAAAAGCATTCTTGTTGAGGCTGGCCCTGAACCTGAAAGGACCTTGAAGAGAAAGCTAAGAGAAGCTAAAGCACTACTCTCTGTAGAGGACCTAAAAGAAATCTTCAAATAAGAAGAAGACATGGCAGCCGAAAACAACAACAATGCCAACAATGCAAGGAAGGTGCTGGGTGACTTTACTGCACCTACTCCCGACTTCTATGGGAGAAGCATCTCTATCCCTGCCATTGGAGCAAACAACTTTGAGCTGAAGCCTCAATTAGTTTCTCTAATGCAACAAAATTGCAAGTTTCATGGACTTCTATTGGAAGATCCTCATCAGTTCTTATCTGAATTCTTACAAATCTGTGACACTGTCAAGACCAATGGGGTTAACCCTGAGGTCTACAGACTTATGCTATTCCCTTTTACTGTAAGAGACAGAGCTAGGATATGGTTGGACTCACAACCTAAAGAAAGCCTGAACTCTTGGGAAAAGCTAGTTAATGCCTTCTTGGCAAAGTTCTTTCCACCTCAAAAATTGAGTAAGCTTAGAGTGGAAGTCCAAACCTTCAGACAAAAGGAAGGTGAATCCTTCTATTAAGCTTGGGAAAGATACAAACAATTGATCAGAAAGTGTCCTTCTGACATGCTTTCTGAATGGAGCATCATAGGTATCTTCTATGATGGTCTGTCTGAACTGTCCAAGATGTCATTGGACAGCTCTGCAGGAGGATCTCTTCATCTGAAGAAGACGCCTACAGAAGCTCAATAACTCATTGAAATGGTTGCAAATAACCAATTCATGTACACTTCTAAAAGGAATCCTGTGAACAATGGGACGAATCAGAAGAAAGGAGTTCTTGAGATTGATACTCTGAATGCCATATTGGCTCAGAACAGAATATTGACTCAGCAAGTCAATATGATTTCTAAAAGTCTGTCTTGAATGCAAGCTGCACCAGGTAGTACTAAGGACGCTTCATCTGAAGAAGAAGCTTATGATCCTGAGAACCCA
>NC_029776.3:30743485-30744266 GCF_000817695.3 Arachis duranensis
AATTACATGGGAGAACCCTATGGAAACACCTATAATTCTTCATGGAGAAATCATCCAAATCTCTCATGGAAGGATCAACAGAGACCTCAACAAGGTTTCAACAACAATAATGGTGGAAGAAACAGGTTTAGCAATGGCAAGCCTTTTCCATCATCTTCTCAGCAACAGACAAAGAATTCTAAGCAGAGCCACTCTAACTTAGCAACCATGGTCTCTGATTTAATCAAAACCACTAAAAGTTTTATGACTGAAACAAGGTCCTCTATTAGAAACTTGGAGGCACAAGTGGGTCAGCTGAGTAAGAAAGTTACTGAACTCCCTCCTAGTACTCTTCCAAGCAATACAGAAGAGAATCCAAAGGGAGAGTGCAAGGCCATCAACATGGCCGAATTTGGAGAGGAGGAAGAGGCAGTGATCGCCACTAAGGAAGACCTCAATGGACGTCCACTGGCCTCCAATGAGTTCCCTAATGAGGAACCATGGGAATCTGAGGCTCACACTAAGACCATAGAGATTCCATTGGAATTATTTCTGCCATTCATGAGCTCTGATGAGTATTCTTCCTCTGAAGAGGACGAAGATGTCACTGAAGAGCAAGTTTCTAAGTACCTTGGAGTAATCATGAAGCTAAATGACAAGTTATTTGGTAATGAGACTTGGGAGGATGAACTCCCTTTGCTCACCAAAGAACTGGATAACTTGACTAGGCAGAGATTACCTCAAAAGAGACAGAACCCCGGGAAGTTCTCAATATCTTGTACAATAGGCACCATGACCTTCG
>NC_029776.3:30744379-30748054 GCF_000817695.3 Arachis duranensis
CATGGAGAGGAAGCATGAAGAGCTTCTCTCAAAACAGAGTCAAACAGAGCCCCCACAGTCAAACTCTAAGTTTGGTGTTGGGAGGCCACAACCAAATTCTAAGTTTGGTGTTGAACCCCCACATTCAAACTCTAAGTTTGGTGTTGGGAGGTTCCAACATTACTCTGAACATCTGTGAGGCTCTATGAGGGCCCACTGTCAAGCTACTGACATTAAAGAAGCGCTTGTTGGGAGGCAACCCAATGTTATATTTATCTATTTTCCATTGTTATTTTATGTTTTCTATAGGTTGATGATCATGTGAAGTCATAAAAACAATTGAAAAAGCAAAAATAGAATGAAAAACAGAAAGAAAAATAGCACACCCTGGAGGAAAAGCTTGCTGGCGTTTAAACGCCAGTAAGGGCAGCAAATAGGCGTTTAAAGCCGAGTCTGGCACCATTCTGGGCGTTTAACGCCAGAAAGGGGCACCAGATTGGCGTTTAACACCAGAAAGGGGCAACAGACTGGCGTTTAACGCCAGAAAAGGACAGCAGCCCGGCGTTTAACGCCAGGATTGGCAGAAAGGGCGTTTTGCACGCCACTTGGTGCAGGGATGAGCTATCCTTGACACCTCAGGATCTGTGGACCCCACAGGATCCCCACCTACCCCACCACTCTCTCTCTTCTTCACCCATTCACCAATCACCTCAATACCTCTTCCTCAAAAAACCCCCTTTTGATAACCTTTTGTCACATTTAGCCTATGAATTAGCATGGTTTTGTTACCTTTCCCATATTTATGCTTAAGTGTAAAAACATGCTTTTTAAGCCTTATTTTGATGAATTCTAATTTCTCCTTGATTCCATAAGATGCCTTGATGTGTTTGCTAGTAATTCCAGGATTGAAATAGGCTAGTCATGGATCAAGGGAAGCAAGGAAAGGAAGCATACAAGTGGAGAGAAGCATAAAAAGTCGAAGAAGCAAAGTCAGCCAAGCACGCGCACGCGCACACGGCGCTCGCGCGCACATTACAGAATCGGCCAAGGACGCGCACGTGTACCGTGCGCGCACGCGTCGATGACCGCACATGACTTCATTAATGCAACACGTGCCTGGCGATTTGAGAGGGTTTCTGAACCCATTTTTGGCGCCAATTGCTAGGAGAAAGGAATAAAAGGATGAAGGTTTAAGGGGAAGACATGAGATGTTAGTTACAATTAGTCATAGTTTAGTTTAGAGTTAGTTTTAGAGAGAGAAGCTCTCACTTCTCTCTAGGATTAGGATTAGGTTTAGGTTAATCTCCTTTCTTAGATCTAGGTTTAATTCATGCTTTGATTCACTTTTCATTTACCAATTCTTGATCTTCTCCTCTTCCTCTTTCTAGTTATGTGCTTTAATAATATCTTTTGTTGTAATTTCCTTTATTTTGTTCTTGTGTTTTGGTGTAGATCCACTTTTGTTCCTTCCTTTCTCTTTCAATTCAATTCAAGGTAAATCATAATAATTGTGTTCCTTTTGATTTGTGTTGTTAATTCCTTTCAATAATTGTTGTTAGATTCTATTCTTGTTGTTGATTTACTATGTTTTCCTTTTGTGCCTTCCAAGTGTTTGATGAAATGCTTGGTTGGATTTTAGTGTAGGTTTTGTTCCTCTTGGCCTAGGTAGAGTAATTAGTGACTCTTGAGTTATCTAATTCTTTTGTTGATTGATAATTAGAAGTTGTTAATTGATTTGAATGCCTCTAAAGCTAATCTTTCCTTTAGGAGTTGATTAGGACTTGAGGAATCAAATTGATTCATCCACTTGACTTTCCTTCATGGTTGGAGGTTAACTAAGTGGGAGCAATGAACAATTCTCATCATAATTGAGAAGGATAACTAGGATAGGACTTCTAATTCTCATATCTTGCCAAGAGCCTTTTATAGTTGTTAGTTTATTTTCATTGCCATTTACTTTTCATGCTTCTTATCCAAAACCCCAAAATAACTCAAAACCAATAACAAGACACTTTATTGTAATTCCTAGGGAGAATGACCCGAGGTTTGAATACTTCGGTTTATAAATTTTAGGGGGTTTGTACTAGTGACAAACAACTTTTTGTATGAAAGGATTATTGTTTGGTTTAGAAACTATACTTTACAACGAGATTTCATCAGTGAAATTCTAAACCGTTAAAAATCCAATGATCATGGACCCCACAGGATCCCCACCTACCCCACCACTTTCTCTCTTCTTCACCCATTCACCAATCACCTCAACACCTCTTCCCCAAAAAACCCCTCACCTATCAAATCCCACCATTCTCTTCACCACTCACATCCATCCTTCATTAAACCCCACCTACCCCACCATCCAAATTCAAAACACTTTCCCTCCCAAACCCACCCATAATGGCCGAACCCTACCCTTCTCTCCACCCCTATATAAACCCATCTTCACTCCTTCATTTTCACACAACCTAAACACTACTTCTCCCCCTTGGCCAAAACACAAAGCCCCCCTTCATCTCCTATCTTTCTTATTCTTCTACTCTCTTCTTTCTTCTTTTGCTCGAGGACGAGCAAACCTTCTAAGTTTGGTGTGGTAAAAGCGTTACTTTTTGTTTTTCCATAACTATTTATGGCATCTAAGGCCGGAGAAACCTCTAGAAAGAGGAAAGGGAAGGCAAAAGCTTCCACCTCCGAGTCATGGGAGATGGAGAGATTCATCTCAAGGGTGCATCAAGACCACTTCTATGAAGTTGTGGCCATGAAGAAGGTAATCCCCGAGGTCCCTCTCAAACTCAAAAAGAGTGAATATCTGGAGATCCGACATGAGATCCGAAGAAGAGGTTGGGAAGTTCTTACCAACCCCATTCAACAAGTCGGAATCTTAATGGTTCAAGAGTTATATGCCAATGCATGAATCACCAAGAACCATGATCAAAGTGTGAACCCGGACCCAAAGAATTGGCTTACAATGGTTCGGGGGAAATGCTTAGATTTTAGTCCGAAAAATGTAAGGTCGGCATTCAACTTGCCCATGATGCAAGGAGATGAACACCCCTACACTAGAAGGGTCAACTTTGATCAAAGGTTGGACCAAGTCCTCATAGACATTTGTGAAGAGGGCGCTCAATGGAAGAGAGATTCAAGAGGGAAGCCGGTTCAACTGAGAAGGCATGAACTCAAGCCCGTGGCTAGGGGATGGTTGGAGTTTATCCAACGCTCAATCATTCCCACTAGCAACCGGTCCGAAGTTACTATAGACCGGGTTATCATGATTCATAGCATCATGATTAGAGAGGAAGTAAAAGTTCATGAGGTTATATCCCAAGAATTTTATAAGGTGGCGGACAAGTCCTCTACCTTGGCAAGGTTAGCCTTCCCTCATCTCATTTGTCACCTCTGTAATTCAGTTGGAATTAACATAGAGGGAGACATCCTTATTGATGAGGACAAGCCCATCACTAAGAAGAGGATGGATCAAACAAGAGATCCCACTCATGGACATGAGGAAATTCCTCATCATGAAATTCCTGAGATGCCTCAAGGGATGCACTTTCCTCCACAAAAATATTAGGAGCAAATCAACACCTCTCTAGGAGAATTGAGTTCCACCATGGGACAACTAAGGGTGGAGCACCAAGAACATTCCATCCTCCTCCATGAAATTAGAGAAGATCAAAGAATCATGAGAGAGGAGCAACAAAG
>NC_029776.3:30748083-30748887 GCF_000817695.3 Arachis duranensis
GAATTTTATAACAGATTAATTATTTTGATGTGGTGGCAATACTTTTGACTTCTGAATGTATGCTTGAACAGTGCATATGTCTTTTGAATTTGTTGTTCATGAATGTTAAAATTGTTGGCTCTTGAAAGAATGATGAAAAAGGAGACATGTTACTGAGGATCTGAAAAATCATAAAAATGTTTTTGAAGCAAGAAAAAGCAGTGAATTCAAAAAAAAGAGCAAGCAGAAAAAGCCAATAGCCCTTTAAACCAAAAAGCAAGGGTAAAAATAAAAAGGATCCAAGGCTTTGAGCATCAGTGGATAGGAGGGCCCATAGGAATAATATCCTGGCCTATGCGGCTAAACCAAGCTGTCCCTAACCATGTGCTTGTGGCGTGAAGGTGTCAAGTGAAAACTTGAGACTAAGGGGTTAAAGTCATGATCCGAAGCAAAAAGAGTGTGCTTAAGAACCCTGGACACCTCTAATTGGGGACTCTAGCAAAGCTAAGTCACAATCTGAAAAGGTTCACCCAGTTATGTGTCTGTGGCATGGATGTATCCGGTGGCAATATTGAAAAACAGAGTACCTTGGGCCACGGCCAAGACTCATAAAGTAGCTGTGTTCAAGAATCATCATACTTAACTAGGAGAATCAATAACACTATCCGGATTCTAAGTTCCTATAGAAGCCAATCATTCTGAACTTCAAAGGATAAAGTGAGATGCCAAAACTGTTCAGAGGCAAAAAGCTAAAAGCCTCGTTCATCTAATTAATACTGATCTTCATAGATGTTTTTGGAATTCATTGTATATTCTCTTCTTTTT
>NC_029776.3:30749018-30750146 GCF_000817695.3 Arachis duranensis
CATTGTTTTTAGTATGTTTTTGGTATGATCTAGTTAGTTTTTAGTATATTTTTATTATTTTTTAGTTAAAATTCACTTTTCTGGACTTTACTATGAGTTTGTGTGTTTTTCTGTGATTTCAGGTATTTTTTGGCTGAAATTGAGGGACCTGAGCAAAAATCTGATTCAGAGGCTGAAATAGGACTGCAGATGCTGTTGGATTCTGACCTCCTTGCACTCGAAGTGGATTTTCTGAAGCTACAGAAGCCCAATTGGCCCGCTCTCAATTGTGTTGGAAAGTAGACATTCTGGGCTTTCCAGCAATATAAAATAGTCCATACTTTGCCCGAGATTTGATAGCCCAAACAGGCGTTCCAAGTCAGCTCAAGAATTCTGGCGTTAAACGCCGGAACTGGCACAAAAGTGGGAGTTAAACGCCCAAACTGGCACAAAAGCTGGCGTTTAACTCCAAGAAGAGTCTCTACACATGAAAGTTTTAATGCTCAGCCCAAGCACACACCAAGTGGGCCTGAAAGTGGATTTTTACGTCATTTACTCATTTTTTGTAAACCCTAAGCTACTAGTTCTCTATAAATAGGACCTTTTGCTATTGTATTTTCATCTTGGTTCTTCTGGTTCCCTCTCTGGGGCCGAAGCCAATGATCATCATTATCAATTATGTATTTTCAACGGTGGAGTTTCTACACACCATAGATTAAGGTGTGGAGCTCTGTTGTACCTCGAGTATTAATGCAATTACTATTGTTCTTCTATTCAATTCAGCTTATTCTTGTTCTAAGATATCACTTGTTCCTTAACTTGATGAATGTGATGACCCGTGACACTCATCATCATTCTCACCTATGAACGTGTGCCTGACAGCCACCTCCGTTCTACCTTAGATTGAGTGGATATCTCTTGGATTCCTTAATCAGAATCTTCGTGGTATAAGCTAGAATCCATTGGCGGCCATTCTTGAGAATCTGGAAGGTCTAAACCTTGTCTGTGGTATTCTGAGTAGGATTCAGGGATTGAATGACTGTGAGGCGTTAGTGATAGATGCAAAAGAATCACTGGATTCTATTCCGACATGATCGAGAACCGACAGATGAATAGCCGTGCTGTGACAGAGCGCGTTGAACATTTTCA
>NC_029776.3:30750191-30756824 GCF_000817695.3 Arachis duranensis
AGCTTGCCATGGAAAGGAGTAAGAAGGATTGGATGAAGACAGTAGGAAAGCAGAGAGACGGAAGGGACAAAGCATCTCCATACGCTTATCTGAAATTCTCACCAATGAATTACATAAGTATCTCTATCTTTATTTATGTTTTATTCATCTTTTAATTATAAATCCTCCATAACCATTTGAATCCGCCTGACTGGGATTTACAAGATGACCATAGCTTGCTTCATACCAACAATCTCCGTGGGATCGACCCTTACTCGCGTAAGGTTTATTACTTGGACGACCCAGTGCACTTGCTGGTTAGTTGTGCGAAGTTGTGATAAAGAGTTGAGATTGCAATTGAGCATACCATGTTGATGGCACCATTGATGATCACAATTTCGTGCACCAACGCGTACGTGTGCTTGACGCGTACGCGTGGATTGGAGTTCGCACAAACAACGCGAGCGCGTGCCTGACGCGCACGCGTGGAGAGGAAAATCGTCAAACGACGTGTACGCGTGACCGACGCGTACACGTGACATGCGCGATCTGCAGAAAATTCAGAAAACGGTGCGGGCGATTTCGGGCCACATTTTGACCCAGTTTTCGGCCGAGAAATACAGAATAAAGCTAGGGAACATGCAGAGACTCAATTAACAACATACACCACATTCATTATTCATAATTTTAGGATTAGATGTAGTTTCTAGAGAGAGAGAGGCTCTCTCCTCTCTCTTAGGTTTTAGGATTTTAGGATTAGCTTTTCTTATTTAGTTTTCTCTTCTACTTTTAATTCTTCTAGTACTTTAGTTTATTTACTTTCCCTTGTTGATTACTTTATGTTGCTATTTGGTTTATGAATTCTCATGTTTAATTTGATTTTCTATTTATTGCAATTTGAGGTATTTCATATTTATAATCTTAATTTAGCTTTTTACACTCTTAGCTTTGGTTGAGTAATTGGTGACACTTGAGTTATCAAACTCAGCTGATGATTGAAAATTGTAATTCTTTGCTGATTGATTTGAATTTCCCTAACTCTAGTCTTTTCTTAGGAATTGAATAGGACTTGAGGAATCAAATTGATTTATCCACTTAACATACCTTCATAATTAGAGGTTCATGATAAACCACTATTTTGTGATTCATATTGTGTTTAATTGGGTGATTTTATCAAGTCTTTACCCACTTATTCATATGATTTGCATGTATTTACAATTCCTTCCTAAAAATATCCTATGATTAAAAACTTGCTTCCTAAGATCTTTCAGTTATATATTTTTATCTTCCTTTGTACCATTCGATACCGTGATCTGTGTGTTAAGTGTTTCAGGCTTCATAGGGCAGGAATGGCGTAAGGAATGAAGAGGAAGCGTGCAAAAATGGAAGGAACACAAAGAATTGAGGAGATGACCAGCGAGAAGTCACGTGGTCGCATGGCTGACGTGACCGCGCAAAACGGAAAAATTCACAGTGACGTGCTCGCGTGCCTGACGCAACCGCACGGATTGAAAGCTACACGAACGACGCGAATGCATGGAGGACACGCACGCGTGGTACGAGAAACGCTGAGTGACGCGAACGCGTGGACGACGTGGCCGCGTGATGTGCGCGATCTGCAGAATTTCAGAAGTCGCTGGCAAAGTTTCTGGGCCGCATTTCAACCCTGTTTTCGGCCAAGAAACACAGATTAGAGCCAGGGAACATGCAGAGACAAAAGAACAACATTCATTCCACATAATTTTTAGTTTTTAGATCTGAATTTACTCCTCCCCTAGGTTTCTCACTTGAACATTCATAATTAGGATTTTGAAGATTTTGGCTTTAGTTTTATGAAGAGTCTATCTCCGGTACCAGTCACTATAGTTTGTTATTTACTTTTCATTTATTCTTCCATATTCTTAATTCCTCCAGAGTTGACATTGGATTATTTTCACAAGTTATTAATACAGAACTATTTTTATTTTTAATTAATCCCTTTTATTATTATTTATTATGTCTTCTTTTATTTTCCCCATTGATTCGGTGAAGTCTATAATTATGATGAGTGAGTAGTTCCATAACTTGATTGGGAGATGATTGAAAGGAAAACTTGAGTTGGATTACTCAAGAGAAAAATTGTAATTGGGTTTATTGTTGGATCACCCTTTAGTCATTGACACTAGTCCTTCCCAAGGGAGAGGATTAGAACTTGTGACTAGAAATAGCTTTCCAACTTGCTTGACTTTCCTTTACCTAGTAAAGAATAACTAAGCAGAGCAACCTTCAATTATCAATTATTCTTGAGAGTACTTCAACAAGAATAGGGCTTCCAACTAATCTACTCCCAATCAAGGCTTTTATTTAAATTATCTAAATTCTCTGATTTAATTTCTTGTTTATCAACTCAACCATTTTTTGAAAACACCTGATTAATAAAATAGCACATCTTTCTGCAACTCGTTGGGAGATGACATGGGATTCATACTCCCAGTACTTTAATTTTAATATTGTGACAACCCTTCTAAATTGATAAGCGAATTTTCGGCTAGTTAAGGATTGTACTTGCAACATATCTCTTATAATAATTTCTTAACTCGCCAATTTTTTCTACGTCATTGACCAAGTGGGAGCAAAAGCCAATTCTCATCACAATTGATAAGGATAACTAGGATAGGACTTCCAGTTCTCATACCTTGACAAGAGCTTTATTAGTTATTAATTTAATTTCTTACAATTTACTTTTCTTGTTCAACCTATTAAAAAACCCCAATAATACTGTTTTCCATAACCAATAATAAAACACACCTCCTTGCAATTCCTTGAGAAGATGACCTGAGGTTTGAATACTTCGGTTTATAAATTTTACTGGTTTGTTACTTGTGAGAACCAAAACTTTTGCACGAAAGGATTCTTCGTTGGTTTAGAAACTATACTTACACTGCGAACTTATTTGTGAATTCTTTATCAATGGAAAATCCGATCGTCAGAGACTATATCAAAATTTTTATAAGATTTTCAGTAAAATCGAATAAATTAAAATTATGTTTTCGAAATTGTTATAACTAATTGTTAGGTTGCTATATTTTTGTGCAGTTGTTAATTTGAATAATTATTTTGATCTTAGTTTATGTTTTTTATTTTGTTAAATTGATGTTATGATAAATATTTATGGCATTTACAAGAGAACTATATATGTATATATTCATTTTTGGTTCTTATGAAAGAAATTTTTTTCCTTTGCAATTAGTGTTTTAGTGCTCTATAGGCACTTGTTAGTTTGCTAAACTAACCAAAACACTTATTTATTCTAATTTAATTATTCTGAAACTAAACATTATGTAATTTTCCTTTAAATACTATATGGTAGCTACAGGAAATTCTTTAGCACTGAATCGAAGTATTCGGGAGGAACAGATTGTCCCAGCGCGATATCGTCAAGAATTTCTGACTATTGCATGGGAAGAGGTTCATCTCCGAAGTATTTTCCCCTTTCAATATTTTTCTATTGGAGCTTCGCTCATTCCTTTTATCGAGCATAATGATGCGAATCGAGCTTTAATGAGTTCAAATATGCAACGTCAAGCAGTTCCGCTTTTTCGGTCCGAAAAGTGCATTGTGGGAACGGGATTGGAACGCTAAGTAGCCTTAGATTCGGGGGCTTTCGCTATAGCGGAACACGAGGGAAAGATCTTTTATACCGATACTGAAAAGATCCTTCTATTGGGCGATGGGGAGACTTTAAACATCCCATTGGTTATGTATCAAGGTTCTAATAAAAATACTTGCATGCATCAAAAACCTCAAGTTCAACGCGGTAAATGCATAAAAAGGGGTCAAATTTTAGCAAATGTAGAGGAGGTAGGATGGGTAGTTGGTCAGATCTAGTAGGAATCGTACATGGACGGTAGTTGGAGTCGGCGGCTCTCCTAGGGTTTCCTCATCTGGGATCCTGGGAAAGAGGATCAAGTTGGCCCTTGCGAACAGCTTGATGCACTATCTCCCTTCAACCCTTTGAATGAAATGCGGCAAAAGGAAAGAAAATCCATGGACCGACCCCATCGTCTCCACCCCGTAGGAACTACGAGATCACCCCAAGGATGCCTTCGGCATCCAGGGGTCGCGGACCGACCATAGAACCCTGTTCAAAAAGCGAAACGCATTAGCTATCCGCTCTCAGGTTGGGCAGTAAGGGTCGGAGAAGGGCAATCACTCATTCTTAAAACCAGCATTCTTAAGACCAAAGAGTCGGGCGAAAAAGGGGGCTCTCCGTTCCCGGTTCTCCTGTAGCTGGATCCTCCGGAACCACAAGAATCCTTAGTTGGAATCCCATTCTAACTCAGCACCTTTTGTGCAAAAGTAATTGAATGGGTAAGTCGCCAATCCCTAAAACGGACTATGTAATGTACTTTATCGGGTTACGGGTGGGCATTTTACCAGAGGTTTCTATTGTATCAATCTACCCCTGTGTGATTCCTATTGAAGCATATCTCGGGGGGGTGCAGGGCAGACGATTTCAAAACGGACTCCCCATTCATTAGATAGAGAAGATCACCAAGATTTCGTGATGCGCTGCCGAACTTATTCCTAGAATTATTTGTTATTTCTTGAGTTTCTTCTTATATTATTATTTATTGGTGTTTGTTATGTTATTAATATGTTATTAATATATCCGTTATACAGACATGACGACAGGTAGCAAAGATAGGTCGAGTAGGTCACGTGGTCGTGGTAGAGGGCGGGCTTCCACCGAATCCGCCAAGGCTTCCCAGTCATGGTCCCAAACCCGAACTAGGTACCTCCCTTTGCTACGCCCCCTGCAGATACAGCAACGACGTCGACAGAGCCCGTAGTGGGTGATTCCTCCAATTGCTCCTGAGAAGGATGCCCCTCCACCACCGCCCGTCATCCGGCTGAGGATTTGGCCCGATGGCATGCAGTCGTGAGTTCAATTTTTTTAAAATTAAGTTTGTTTATGTTAAGTTTGTTTATGTTAAGTTTGTTTATCATATATGTTTGTTAATGTGAGGTTTTTTCTCTGACAGGTTTACACTAAACCCTAATGCTTGCACAAAAGAGATATTCGAGGTCATTAAGTCAATGTACGACCACTCGTGGCCGACCTACTCGCAGATCCCGGCTCTGACCAGAGAGCATTGATTGAAAGAAGTGGGCGGTAAGAACCAAATTTCATTTGAATTAATTAACTGTATATGAACTGTATTTTATTCTGACTAACTAATCTTCGTGAATCACTTTGTGCAGTTGAAATACATATGGGATGCAGAACACAATGTCATGATTAGGAATATCTATTACCACTGGGCAGCCAAACGACTTCAGCAGATGGTGAGCAACGTTTGTTAGGGGAAAGACCGCCTGACATCGTGGATTCGTCCAAACATCAAGCATGAATTTGAGGTCTATTTTAGAGATAACGACAGGTTCAAACGTTGCTGTCTGACAAACTTTGCTAACAGGGCTTCGTCTAGGTCGTTAAGGTATACAGGTGGGTTGGCGACCTTCATGAAGGCAAAGACCAGACTGGTAAGAATTTTGGTATTGTTTAATGTTTTAGTAGTAACTTAAATTAGTTTTTTAATTTCCTTTTTAATTATCAAGTTAATTAATTAGTTAGTAGAGTAAATTTTAGTTTAATTTTCTATTTTAGTGGATTTAGGTGGTTAGGATAGGTTAGAATAAGTTAGATTAGGCTCTGAGATTGCTGAAAAATGTTGGATGGAACCCTTCAAGGGTGGCTAAATTCGAATTTTAGGAGAGACTCTGTCGAAATTATGATAAGATTTTCAGTGAAATTGAAAAAATTAAAATTATATTTTTGAAATTAGAATTAAGATTTTTTTGTATTTTGGTTCATACTTATACTTGTCTGACATTGTTTAATTTGTTCGTTTATTTTATTGCTTTGTTGATATATTAATTTGTAGTCTAAGTCATTGGATTGTGAGGCAACACTGGCATAGACCTTTAAGGATATCCATACTTTGAAGGTAAACAAGGAGAGATTTGCTGACAAGCGGTTTGTGGCCCATTATGTGAGTTTAAATTAATCATAAGTTTCAAGTTTATTTGGTTTAAAGTCAATTATTTAACTATTACCCTAATCACAACTAACGTGTGTGACGCATGAGGAGTACATGCAAAGGTTGGAGGCCGCGACCTAGCAATCTTAGCTGTCTAGTGGGACTGACAAAGTGGTGGACGAAATTGTGATAAAAGAATTCCAGGCACTGTTAGAGAAGTTCACAACTCCGTTCAACTAACCAGCAAGTGTACTGGGTCGTCCAAGTAATAAACCTTACGCGAGTAAGGGTCAATCCCACAGAGATTGTTGGTATGAAGCAAGCTATGGTCACCTTGTAAATCTCAGTTAGGCAGCTAAAATTATGGAATTTAGAAAATCAAATAATAAAAAGAAATAATAAAAGGGATACTTATGCAAATTCATTGGTGGGAATTTCAGATAAGCATATGGAGATACTGTATGGCTCACGGATGCCTACTTTCCTACTGCTTCAACTCAATCCTTCTTACTCCTTTCCATGGCAAGCTGTGTATAGGGGTTCACCGTTCGACGATGGCTACTTTGAATCCTCTCGGGAAAATGGTCCTCTGCGGCTGTCACTCGCATGGCTAATCGTCTGGAGGCATCAC
>NC_029776.3:30756901-30765955 GCF_000817695.3 Arachis duranensis
ACGCTCACGCACTCTGTCACAGCACGGCTAATCACTGGTTGGTTCCCGCTCCTACTGGAATAGAATCCCTTGATTCTTTTGCATCTGTCACTAACGCCCAGCACTCGCGAGTCTGAAGCACGTCACAGTCATTTATTACCGGAATCCTACTCGGAATACCACAGACAAGGTTAGACTTTCCGGATTCCCAGGATCCTACTCGGAATACCGCAGACAAGGTGAGACTTTCCGGGTCCTCATAAATGCCGCCATCTATCTAGCTTATACCACGAAGATTCTGTTGGGGAATCTAAGAGATACACATTCAAGCTCTGTTGCATGTAGAACGGAAGTGGTTGTCAATCACGTGCGTTCATAAGTGAGAATGATAATGAGCGTCACTTAATCATCACATTCATCATGTTCTTGGGTACGAATGAATATCTTGGAATAAGAATAAGAGAGATTTGAATAAAAGAAAATAGAATTGCATTAATACTTGAGGTACAGTAGAGCTCCACACCCTTAATCTATGGTGTGCAGAAACTTCACCGTTGAAAATACATAAGTAAAAAGAGGTTCAGGCATGGCCGAATGGCCAGCCCCCCCTAAACGTGATCACAGGATTCAAAATACAAGTTCAATGCCAAGTTACGTCGTCAATTTCCGAACAAAGTATGGACTATTATATATTGCTGAAAAGCTCTGGATGTCTACTTTCCAACGCCGTTGAGAGCCCGCCATTTGGAGTTCTGTAGCTCCAGAAAATCTATTTTGAGTGCAGGGAGGTCAGATTCCAACAGCATCAGCAGTCCTTTTGTCAGCCTTTTTCAGAGTTTTGCTCAAGTCCCTCAATTTCAGCCAGAAATTACCTGAAATCATAGAAAAACACACAAACTCATAGTAAAGTCCAGAAATGTGAATTCAACATAAAAACTAATGAAAACATCCCTAAAAGTAGCTTGAACTTACTAAAAACTACCTAAAAACAATGCCAAAAAGCGTATAAATTATCCGCTCATCACAAAGCCAGCTCTGAGACCTCAGTAGTGGATCCCGATAGGATTTGGTACGAGACCGCCTCTGAACTTCACAAGAATCACCGCTTCGGGTTGGGGTCGTTCTTCACCAGTGGGCTCCACTCCTCTGTGTTGGCAGCTTCCTCTGCCTCTACCTCTACCACCAGCCCTGTTGATCGCCAGAAAGTTGTTTACCTGAGGGAGGATGTGCAGAAGCTAACACAGGAGCTTCACCAGTAGGCAGAGCATTCTGAGCAGAGGTATCGAGAGATTCTGGAAATATTAATTTTTTAATAACAATTTTGTTAACAAGAGTCTACTAATTGTGGTTTAACTATGCCAAAAAATAAAAAAAAAATAAAATTAACATTACTGTAGGATTTATCGTCTGATAAATCTGAAGGTAACTTGGCATCTAATCATGTGAAACAATGCCAAATCCATTAAAAAGATTGATGAAAAATCCATTGCTAGTTAGCGTCAGAAAGAATAAATCCGCCGGTAAGCAGTTTTTGGCGATGTTTATACCATCAATCCAAGGACGACGGTAAATCCAACGGTAATCTTTCTAGAGGTGGATTTATTTGTTTAATCTGATGGTAAACCTGACGATACTCAGCGTTTTTCTTGTAGTGTGAAGTAAACAAAAAATAAAAATTAGATCCCAAATGTCAATATCTAGCAAGTTGAATTTATTCATTGAGTTTGTAACACTTTTACAAAATAACAGTTTCTTTTCCCTTGCATGCATAATGTTATGGTTCACAAATATGAGATGAAAAATGCAATCAATGAATGGAAAATGAGTTTTCATTACTATTATTCTATTATGTCGTAAGTGACCTAATCTAGCATACCATAAAAAACTTAAATTCTATTGCATTGTGAGTGTTGTTGATGATTTATTGATGTTCACTAGTTAGCTTTCCTAGTTCAACATCTATCACATTTAGATCTCTTACCATATTAGACTGCCCAATCATATTCAGTGATGGCAGTTCTATATCTCACAGCAAGAATCAATGAATTTGAATTCACAATGCAATGATTTTGCGAGTTTTACACTGAAATTAAATTGTATTTGAAATTTGGGATAAAAAGAACATTGGTAAGGATCAAATTTGTTGATAATTGTATTATAACATAAATATTTGTTGTTATTTGAAAGCCATCAAATAAATTGACAAAGACTGTTCTTATGTAAAAGAAATTTTTGAAAGCTTTTTGGATATATGATGCATGGTCACTGGCTCCACTATAATTATCCAAGAAAAAATTTTAAAATATGTTGTACTCAAGAGACCTACCTTTTGGCTGTGTAAGGGTGGCTGATAAAGTGATGTAGCTAACACTACTTGGAGCTAGGATAGATGGTTGTTGGAGCAAAGCCATTAAAATTTCTTTCTAATCTTGAGTGAGCACAATTACTGAGTAATTGTTTTTTTCTTCTTGTTCAGAATTAGTAGGTTTGGCACAAGATTCTTTAATTTTCTTCTTACTGCTAATGTGGTTTACTATTTTTGTTTCATATGTGCAGAAAAGCCATTCTTCTTGTAGTAATTTTCAATAAGATGTCCTATTCTATTGCAATAGGTGTACATTTTGGAAGAGTATCATCTGTCATAGCTCTTTGAATTAGTTGAATTTTTTTCCTTTCAAACTGATTTTTTCTTCTTCCTCTGCCTCTTGAGGAGAGAAAGTTAGATCCTTGCACTTCTAATAAATTTGTGATAATTTTATTTCCAAAAATTCGGTACTCAATTACCTTTCTTGCCCTGCAGGATAGACAAGACAGTGTTTATTCTAGACAAAGTTTCAAGCAACATTATTTGTGACTTCACTGTTGAAAATTGTTCATTCAAACCTCTCAAGAATTTTACCATATACTCCTTAGATGCATAATCTCTTATATCTTTATACCACAATTGCAATCAGTAGTGAATGATATACAATTAGGAATCACACATGATTTTTTTAGATTCTCCCAAATTGCTTTTAGCTTTGGCAAATAGGAAGTGATAGATGCATCACCTTGTCTAAGCGCATAGAATTCTTCCTTTAGTTATGTAACTTTGAACACATCTCCATGCTATGTGAATAGCGATACTTGAGATCTGATCGCAATTCTGAGGCTGAGCTTATCCATATAACACTATGAGTAAACTTTAGACTAAGTGAGAGATTGATAAAAAAAACTAGAAAATTATTATATCTATCCCAATCTTCATATAGAGGATCAGTTTCAAGTGCCTTTGTGATGGAACCATCAAGAAACCTAACCTTGTTCTTAGATCGTAGAGCTCTTTATATTGCATGGGACCCTTGG
Source organism: Arachis duranensis (assembly GCF_000817695.3). Lineage (NCBI taxonomy): Eukaryota > Viridiplantae > Streptophyta > Magnoliopsida > Fabales > Fabaceae > Arachis > Arachis duranensis. Next base: position 30,760,226 of record NC_029776.3, read on the forward strand.
TGATAATGCTAAGCATTTAAGAGGAATGTGAAAAGAGGAGTTTCAAGATTTTCACTTGGATGGAAAAAATACGGGTTGGTAGGATCAGAGATTGAAGATGAATTTGATCGATTGAGATGAGCTTGTAGTTGAGAGGATTGGTTCATGAGTGAGGCAAAACGCTCGAAATTAGTAGTGGAATTTAGTGAATTGGTGCACGAAATTATGATCTCTAACAATGGCATTCAACTTGGTTTGCGCATCTATTAACTCAGCACTTTTTTCACAACTTCACACAACTAACCAGCAAGTGCACTGGGTCATCCAAGTAATAAACCTTACGTGAGTAAGGGTCGATCCCACGAAGATTGTTAGTATGAAGAAAGCTATGGTCATCTTGTAGATCTCAGTTAGGCTGATTCAAATGGTTCTGGAGTTTTCGAATAATAATAATAATAAATAAACAGAAAATAAAGATAGAAATACTTATGTAAATCATTGGTGAGAATTTTTGATAAGTGTATGGAGATGCTTTGTCCCTGTTGGATCTCTGCAACATACTGCTCTATTATTTTCAATCCTTCTTAATCCTTTCTATGGCAAGCTGTATGTAGGGCATCACCGTTGTCAATGGCTACATCCCATCCTCTCAGTGAAAAAGGTCTAAATGCTCTTCTCACAGCACGGCTAATCATCTGTCGGTTCTCGATCTTGTCGGAATAGAATCCATTGATTCTTTTGCATTTGTCATCACGCCCAACAATTGGGAGTTTGAAGCTCGTCACAGTCATTCAATCCCTGAATCCTACTCGGAATACCACAGACAAGGTTTAGACTTTTCGGATTCTCATGAATGCCGCCAATAATTTTAGCTTATACCACGAAGATTCTGATTAAAGAATCCAAGAGATATGCGTTCGGTCTAAGGTAGAACAGAAGTGGTTGTCAGTCACGCGTTCATAGGTGAGAATGATGATGAGTATCACGGATCATCACATTCGTCATGGTGAAGTGCAACGAATATCTTAGAACAGGAATAAACTGAATTGAATAGAAAATAGTAGTAATTACATTAAAACTCGAGGTACAGCAGAGCTCCACACCCTTAATCTATGGTGTGTAGAAACTCCATCGTTGAAAATACATAAGTGATCAAGGTTTAGGCATGGCCGAATGCCAGCCCCCAAAGTCTAAGAACCAAACGTCCAAAGATGGATTTTAGATAAAAAAAATGAAAACCAAGATGTCTAATACAATAGTAAAATGTCCTATTTATACTAGACTAGCTACTAGGGTTTACAGAAATAGGTAATTGATGCATAAATCCACTTCTGGGGCCCACTCGGTGTGTGCTTGGGCTGAGCTTGAGCTTTACACGTGCAGAGGCTTCTTTTGGAGTTAAACGCCAAGTTGTAACGTGTTTTTGGCGTTTAACTATGGTTTGTGACGTGTTTCTGGCGTTTGACTCCAGAATGCAGCATAGAACTGGTGTTGAGTGCCAGTTTACATCATCTAATCTCGAATAAAGTATGGACTATTATATTTCTAGAAAGCTCTGGATGTCTACTTTCCAACGCCGTTGAGAGCGCGCCATTTGGAGTTCTGTAGCTCCAGAAAATCCATTTCAAGTGCAGGGAGGTCAGAATACAACAGCATCAACAGTCCTTTGTCAGCCTTTTATCAGAGTTTTGCTCAGGTCCCTCAATTCCAGCCAGAAAATACCTAAAATCACAGAAAAATACACAAACTCATAGTAAAGTTCAGAAATGTGAATTTAACATAAAACTAATGAAAACGTCCCTAAAAGTAGCTAGATCCTACTAAAAACTACCTAAAAACAATGCCAAAAAGCGTATAAATTATCCGCTCATCACAACACCAAACTTAAATTGTTGCTTGTCCCCAAGCAACTGAAAATCAAAATAGGATAAAAAGAAGAGAATATACTATAAATCCCAAAATATCAATGAATATTAGTTCTAATTAGATGAGCGGGACTTGTAGCTTTTTGCTTATGAACAGTTTTGGCATCTCACTTTTTCCTTTGAAGTTTAGAATGATTGGCATCTATAGGAACTTAGAATTTCAGATAGTGTTATTGATTCTCCTAGTTAAGTATGTTAATTCTTGAACACAGCTACTTTTATGAGTCTTGACCGTGGCCCTAAGTACTTTGTTTTCCAGTATTACCACCGGATACATAAATGCCACAGACACATGACTGGGTGAACCTTTTCAGATTGTGACTTAGCTTTGCTAAAGTCCCCAGTTAGAGGTATCCAGAGCTCTTAAGTTGCCTTTTGGTTTTAAGGGCTATTGGATTTTTCTGCTTGCTTTTTCTTTTTCTTTCTATTTTTTTCGCCACTTTTTTTTTCGAAAGCTTTGTTCTTCACTGCTTTTTTCTTGCTTCAAGAATCAATTTCATGATTTTTTCAGATTATCAATAACATTTCTCTTTGTTCATCATTCTTTCAAGAGCATACAATTTTAACATTCATAAACAACAAGATAAAAAATATGCACTGTTCAAGTATTCATTCAGAAAACAAAAAGTATTGTCACCACATCAATATAATTAAACTAAATTCAAGGATGAATTCGAAACTCATGTACTTCTTGTTCTTTTAAATTAGAAACATGTTTCATTTAAGAAAGGTGAAGGATTTATGGAATTATTCATAGCCTTAAGACATAGTTACTAAATACTAATGATCATGTAGGAAAGACACAAACATAGATAAACATTAAGCATAAAAATCGAAAAACGGAGAAAATAAGAACAAGGAATGAGTCCACCTCAGTGATGGTGGCGCCTTCTCCTTGAAGGACCAATGATGTCCTTGAGCTCTTCTATGTCTCTTCCTTGCCTTTGTTGCTCCTCCCTCATTGCTCTTTGATCTTCTCTAATCTCATAGAGAATGATGGAGTGCTCTTGGTGTTCCACCCTTAGTTGGTCTATGTTATAACTCAAGTTTTCTAGAGAAGTGTTGAGTTGTTCCCAATAGTTGTTGGGAGGAAAGTGCATCCCTTGAGGCATCTCAAAGATTCCTTGATGATGAGCTTCCTCATGCATCTCTTGAGATCCATGGATGGCCTCTCTTGTTTGCTCCATCCTTTTCTTAGTGATGGGCTTGTCCTCTTCAATGAGGATGTCTCCTTCTATAACAACTCCAGCTGAGTAGCATAGATGGCAAATAAGATGAGAAAAAGCTAGCCTTGCCAAGGTAGAGGGCTTTTCGGCTATTTTGTAGGATTCAAGGGAGATGACTTCATGAACTTCTACTTCCTCTCCAATCATGATGCTATGGATCATGATGGCCCGATTCACAGTAACTTCAGATCGGTTGCTAGTGGGGATGATGGAGCGCTGGATGAACTCCAACCATCCTCTAGCCACAGGCTTGAGATCCAGTCTTCTTAATTGAATCGGCTTACCTTTTGAGTCTCTTTTCTATTGAGCTCCTTCAACACATATGTCCATAAGGACTTGGTCCAACCTTTGATCAAGGTTGACTCTTCTAGTGTAGGGGCGTGCATCTTCTTGCATTATAGGCAAGTTGAATGCCAACCTCACATTTTCCGGACTAAAATATAAATATTTCCCCTAACCATTGTAAGATAATTCTTTGGATTCGGGTTCATACTTTGATCATGGTTCCTAGTTATCCATGCATTGGCATAGAACTCTTGAACCATTAGGATTCTGACTTGTTGAATGGGGTTGGTCAGAACTTCCCAACTTCTTCTTAGGATCTCATGTCGGATCTCCAGATACTCATTTTTCTTGAGCTTGAAAGGGACCTTAGGGATCACCTTCTTCTTGGCCACAACATCATAGAAGTGGTCTTGATGGACCTTTGATATGAATCTCTCCATCTCCCATGACTCAGAGGTGGAATCTTTTGTCTTCCTGATGAGCGGATAATTTATATGCTTTTTAGCATTGTTTTTAGGTAGTTTTTAATAGGATATAGTTACTTTTAGGGATGTTTTCATTAGTTTTTATACTAAATTCACATTTCTGAACTTTACTATGAGTTTGTGTGTTTTTCTGTGATTTCAGATATTTTCTGGCTGAAATTGAGGGACCTGAGCAAAACTCTGATAAAAGGCTGACAAAGGACTGCTGATGCTATTGGATTCTGACCTCCCTGCACTCGAAATAGATTTTCTGGAGCTATAGAACTCCAAATGGCACACTCTCAATAGCGTTGGAAATTAGACATCCAGAGCTTTCCAGAAATATATAATAGTTCATACTTTAATTGTGATTAGATGACGTAAACTGGCGCTCAACGCCAGTTCCATGCTGCATTCTGGAGTCAAACGCCAGAAACACGTCACGAACCAGAGTTGAATGCCAAAAACACGTTACAACTTGGCGTTCAACTCCAAAAGAAGTCTCTGCACGTGGAAAGCTCAAGTTCAGCCCAAGCACACACCAAGTGGGCCCCAGAAGTGGATTTATGCATCAATTACTTACTTTTGTAAACTCTAGTAGCTAGTCTAGTATAAATAGGACATTTTACTATTGTATTAGTCATCTTTTGACCACATATCTGGTCCTTCTCCTTATTTTCGAATTCATATAACATTTTGAGGGCTGGCCATTCGGCCATGCCTAGACCTTCATCACTTATGTATTTTCAATGGTGGAGTTTCTACACACCATAGATTAAGGGTGTGGAGCTCTGCTGTACCTTGAAGTTTTAATGCAATTACTACTATCTTTTATTCAAATTCAATCTTATTTCTATTCTAAGATACTACTCGTACTTCAACCTAATGAATGAGATGATCCGTGACACTCATCATCATCCGTCCCTATGAACACGTGCCTGACAACCACTTCCGTTCTACAAGCGAAAGCTAGAGTGTGTATCTCTTGGATTCCTGATGCACGACGCATGGTTGCCCTCGCCTGACAACCAAGCCTTCCATTCCGTGAGATCAGAGTCTTTGTGGTATAAGCTAGAATTGATGGCGGTATTCATGAGAATTCGAAAAGTCTAAACCTTGTCTGTGGTATTCCGAGTAGGATTCTGGGATTGAATGACTGTGACGAGCTTCAAACTCATGATTGTTCGGCGTGATGACAAATGCAAAAGAATCAAGGGATTCTATTTCGACATGATCAAGAACCGGCAGATGATTAGTCGTACCGTGACAGAGCATTTGGACCTTTTTCACTGAGAGGATGGGATGTAGTCATTGACAATAGTGATCCCTACATACAGCTTGCCATGGAAAGGAGTAAGAAGGATTGGATGAAGGCAGTAGGAAAGCAGAGATTCAAAAGGAGCACATCATCTTCATACGCTTATCTGAAATTTCCATCGATGATCTACTGATGAACGGATAATTTATAAGCTTTTTGGCATTGTTTTTAGTATGTTTTAGTTAGTTTTTAGTATATTTCTATTAGTTTTTAGTTAAAATTCACTTTTCTGGACTTTACTATGAGTTTGTGTGTTTTTCTATGATTTCAGGTATTTTCTGGCTGAAATTGAGGGACCTGAGCAAAAATCTGATTATGAGGCTGAAAAGGACTGCAAATGCTGTTGGATTCTGACCTCCCTACACTCGAAGTGGATTTTATGGAGCTACAGAAGCCCAATTGGCACACTCTTAACGGCGTTGGAAAGTAGTCATCCTGGGCTTTCCAGCAATATATAATAGTTTATACTTTGCCTGAGATTTGATGGCCCAAACTGGTGTTCCAAATCAGCTCAAAACTGCCCGGCGTTAAAC
>NC_029776.3:30766119-30766358 GCF_000817695.3 Arachis duranensis
TTATGTCATTTACTCATCTTTGTAAACCCTAGGCTACTAGTTCTCTACAAATAGGACCTTTTGCTATTGTATTTTCATCGGAAGATCTTTGGATCATTTTAGATCTTTTGATCATCTTTGGACGCCTAGTTCTTAGATCATTGGGAGGCTGGCCATTCGGCCATGCCTAGACCTTGTTCTTATGTATTTTCAACGGTGGAGTTTCTACACACCATAGATTAAGGTGTGGAGCTCTGCTG
>NC_029776.3:30766439-30773151 GCF_000817695.3 Arachis duranensis
TAGCTTGTTCTTATTCCAAGATATTCATTCGCACTCAAGAACTTGATGAATGTGATGATTATGTGACGCTCATCATCATTCCCACTTATGAACGCGTGCCTGACAACCACTCCCGTTCTACAAGCAAACAAGGCTTGAATGTTTATCTCTTGGATCCCTTAAGCAGAGAGACGGAAGGGACAAAGCATCTCCATATGCTTGTCTGAAATTCTTACCAATGAATTACATAAGTATCTTTATCTTTATCTTTATGTTTTATTCATAAATCATCTATAACCATTTGAATCTACTTGACTGAGATTTACAAGATGACCATAGCTTGCTTCAAACCAACAATCTCCGTGGGATCGACACTTACTCGCGTAAGGTTTGTTACTTGGACGACCCAGTGCACTTGCTGGTTAGTTGTGCGAAGTTGTGATAAAGAGTTGAGATTGCAATTGAGCGTACCATGTTGATGGCGCCATTGATGATCACAATTTCGTGCACCATCTACATAAGTATTTCTATCTTTATTTTCTGTTTATTTATTATTATTATTCGAAAACTCCATAACCATTTATTATTCGCCTGACTGAGATTTACAAGATGACCATAGCTTTCTTCAAACCAACAATCTCCGTGGGATCGACCCTTACTCACGTAAGGTTTATTACTTGGACGATCCAGTGTACTTGCTGGTTAGTTGTGCGAGGTTGTGAAGAAAGTGCTGAGTTATAAACGTGCATACCAAGTTGAATGCCATTATTAGAGATCACAATTTCGTACACCAAGTTTTTGACGCCGTTGCCAGGGATTGTTCGAGTTTGGACAACTGACGGTTCATCTTGTTGCTCATATTAGGTAATTTTCTTTTTGTTTTATTTTCGAAAAAAAATTTCAAAAATCTTTCAAAAATTTATCACCTATTTTCGAAAATTTTCAGAGTTTTCAAGAATGAATTCTAAAGTTTCATATAACATGTTTTAGCTTGGCTGGCTATTAAGCCATGTCTAATTCATAGGATTTTGATTGAGGACTTTGGATTCATTACTTTCTTTTTCCTATATGTTTTTCGAAAAATATAAAATAAAATACAAAAAAATAATAAAATCATAAAAATCAAAAATATTTTGTGTTTCTTGTTTGAGTCTTGAGTCAACTTTTAAGTTTGGTGTCAATTGCATTTTTCTAAAAATTTATGCATTTTTTGAAAAATCCATGCATGGTGTTCTTCATGATCTTCAAGTTGTTCTTGGTAAGTCTTCTTGTTTGATCTTGATGTTTTTTTGTTTTGTATCTTTTGTTGTTTTTCATGTGTATTTTTGCATTCATATTGTCTAAACATTAAAGATTTCTAAATTTGGTATCTTGCATGTTTTCTTTGCATCAAAAATTTTTCAAAAATATGTTCTTGATGTTCATCATGATCATCAAAATGTTCTTGGTGTTCATCTTGACATTCATAGTGTTCTTGCATGCATCATATGTTTTGATCCAAAATTTTCATGTTTTGGGTCATAATTGTGTTTTTCTCTCTCATCATTAAAAATTAAAAAAAATCAAAAATATATCTTTTCCTTTTTTCTCTCAAAATTTCGAAAATTTGAGTTGACTTAGTCAAAAAAATTTTAAAATTAGTTGTTTCTTATAAGTCAAGTCAAATTTTCAAATTTAAAAATCTTATCTTTTTCAAAACTTTTTCAAAAATCAAATCTTTTTCATTTTTCTTTTATGATTTTCGAAAATTTCAAAAATTAGTTTCAAAATCTTTCCTTAATTTTATTTCAAAATTTTCGAAACTTAACTAACAAGTAATGTGATTGGTTCAAAAATTTGAAGTTTGTTACTTTCTTGTTAAGAAAGGTTCAATCTTTAAATTCTAGAATCATATCTTTTAATTTCTTGATAGTCAAGTAATTAATTTTAATTTAAAAAAATTTAAATCTTTTTAATCATATCTTTTTATCATATCTTTTCTATCATATCTTTTTCAAAAATTTATCTTTTTCAACAATTTGATTTTAAAATATCTTTTTTTTAACTTCTTATCTTCTTATCTTTTCAAAATTGATTTTCAAATTTTTTTTTCAACTAACTATTTGACTTTTTTTATTTCTTATCTTTTTCAAAACCACCTAACAACTTTTCTCTCTCTAATTTTTGAAAATACCTCCCTCTTTTTCAAAAATTCTTTTTAATTAATTAATTGTTTTAAATTTTAATTTTAATTTGATTTCTTATCTTAATTTTCAAAAATCATTAACTCCTTTTCAAAATTATTTTCGAAAACTTCTCTCTCTCATCTTATTCTATTTATTTATTCAGTTACTAACACTTCTTTTCATCTCCAATCTCTGCCCCTATCCTCACCCTTGTGTTTGGATTATTCATTCTTCTTTGCTCTTATTCCTTTTCTTCTTCTACTAACATAAAGGAATCTCTATACTGTGACATAGAGGATTCCTCTTCCTTTTCTGTTCTCTTCTTTCTCATATGAGCAGGAATAAGGAAAAAAACATTCTTGTTGAAGCTGATCTTGAACCTGAAAGGACTCTGAAGAGGAAACTAAAAGAAGCTAAATTACAACAATCTAGAGACAACCTTACTGAAATTTTCGAACAAGAAAAGGATAAGGCAGCCGAACCCAACAACAATAATGCAAGGAGGATGCTTGGTGATTATACTACACCTACTTCCAAGTTTGATGGAAGAAGCATCTCAATTCCTGCCATTGGAGCAAACAATTTTGAGCTAAAACCTCAACTAGTTGCTCTAATGCAACAAAACTGCAAGTTTTATGGACTTCCATCAGAAGATCCCTACCAGTTTTTAACTGAGTTCTTGCATATCAGTGAGACTGTTAAGACTAATGGAGTAGATCCTGAAGTCTACAGGCTCATGCTTTTCACTTTTGCTGTAAGAGACAGAGCTAGAACATAGTTGGACTCACAACCTAAGGATAGCCTGGACTCTTGGGATAAACTGGTCACGGCTTTCTTAGTTAAATTCTTTCCTCCTCAAAAGCTGAGCAAGCTTAGAGTGGATGTTCAGACCTTCAAGTAAAAAGATGGTGAATCCCTCTATGAAGCTTGAAAAAGATACAAGCAGATGACCAAAAAGTTTTCTTCTGACATGTTTTCAGAATGGACCATGATAGATATATTCTATTATGGTCTGTCTGAGTTCTCTAAGATGTCACTGGATCATTCTGCAGGTGGATCCATTCACCTAAAGAAAACGCCTGCAAAATTTCAGGAACTTATTGAAATGGTTGCAAATAACCAATTCATGTACACTTCTGAGAGGAATTCCGTGAATAATGGGATGCCTCAGAGGAAGGGAGTTCTTGAAATTGATGCTCTGAATGCCATATTGGCACAGAACAAAATGTTGACTCCGCAAGTCAACATGATTTCTCAAAGTCTGAATGGATGGCAAAATGCATCCAACAGTACTAAAGAGGCATCTTCTGACCTTATGGAAACACCTATAATTCATCATGGAGAAATCATCCAAATTTCTCATGGAAGGATCAACAAAAGCCTCAACAAGGCTTTAATAATGATGGAAGAAATAGGTTTAGCAATGGTAAGCCTTTTCCATCATCTTCTCAGCAACAGACAGAGAATTCTGAGCAGAGCACCTCTAACTTAGCAAATATAGTCTCTTATCTGTCTAAGGCCACTTTAAGCTTCATGAGTGAAACAAGGTCCTCCATTAGAAATTTGGAGGCACAAGTAGGCCAGCTGAGTAAGAAAGTCACTGAAACTCCTCCTAGTACTCTCCCAAGCAATACTGAAGAAAATCCAAAAAGAGAGTGCAAGGCCATTGATATAATCAATATGGCCGAACCTAGAGAGGAAGGAGAGGACATGAATCCCAATGAGAAAGACCTCATGGGATGTCTCCCAACCAAGAAGGAGTTCCCTATTGAGGATCCAAAGAAATCTGAGGCTCATATAGAGACCAGAGAGATTCCATTTAACCTCCTTCTACCATTCATGAGCTCTGAAGACTATTCTTCCTCTGAAGAGGATGAAGATATAACCCTCCCTTGCTCATTAGTGAACTAGATACCTGGGTTCAGCAAACTTTACCTCAAAAGAGACAAGATCCAGGCAAATTCGTAATACCCTGCACCATAGGCACCATGACCTTTGAAAAAGCTCTGTGTGACCTAGGGTCAGGTATAAATCTTATGACACTCTCTGTAATGGAGAAGCTGCGGATCATTGAAGTACAGCCTACCATATTTTCATTACAAATGGCAGACAAGTCAGTAAGATAAGCTTATGGATTGGTAGAGGACGTGTTAGTGAAGGTTAAAGGCCTTTACATCCCTGCTGATTTTATAATCTTAGACACTAGGAAGGAGGAGGATGAATGCATCATCTTTGGAAGACCTTTCCTAGCCACAGCAGGAGCTGTGACAGATGTTAACAGAGGAGAATTAGTCCTTCAATTGAATGGGGACTACCTTGTGTTTAAGACTCAAGGGTGTTTTTTTGTATACATGAAGAGGAAGCATGAAAAGCTTCTCTCAATACAAAGTCAAACAAAGCCCACACAATCAAGCTCTAAGTTTGGTGTTGGGAGGCCACAGCCAAACTCTAAGTTTGGTGTTGAATCCCCACATCCAAACTCTAAGTTTAGTGTTGGGAGTCTACAACATTGACCTGATCACCTGTGTGGCTCCATGAGATCCCACTGTCAAGCTATTGATATTAAAGAAGCGTTTATTGGGAGGCAACCCAATTTTTATTTATCTAATTTTATTTTTCTTTTATTGTTCTTTAATGTTTTATTAGGTTCATGATCATGTGGAGTCACGGAAAAAATACTAAAATTAAAAACAGAATCAAAAACAGCAGAAGAAAAATCACACCCTGGAGGAAGAACTTACTGGCGTTCAAACGCCAGTAAGGAGCATCTGGCTGGCGTTCAACGCCAGAACAAAGCATGGATCTGGTGTTGAATGCCAGAAACAAGCAGTATCCTGGCGTTTGAACGCCAGGAATATACCCTAAGGAGAGCTGGCGCTGAACGCCAGAAACAAGCATGGAACTGGCGTTCAACGCCAGAAACATGCTGCAATTGGGCATTGAACACCCAAAATAAGCATCACTTCGGCGTTTAAACGTTAGAATTGTATGCAAAGGCGTTTTACATGCCTAATTGGTGCAGGGATGTAAATCCTTGACATCTCAGGATCTGTGGACCCCACAAGATCCCCACCTACCTCAACTCACCTTCTCTCCTCTTCTTCATATTCATCCTCTCTTCCCTATAAACACTCTTCCCCAAAAACCCTTCCATCACCTCTTCACCACTCACATCCTTCCACTCTTCCCCATAAACCCCACCTACCTTCAAAATTCAAAATTTCTTTCCCACCCAAACGCACCCTAAATAGCCAAACCTACCGCCTCTCCCCTCACTATATAAACCCCTCCATCCTTCTTCATTTTCACACAACACAACCCCCTCTTCTCTTCCTTGGCCGAAACACAACCCCCTCTCCCTCTCCTCCAAATTTTCTTCTTCATCATCTATTATTTATTCTCTTGCTCGAGGGCGAGCAATATTCTAAGTTTGGTGTGGTAAAAGCATAGCTTTTTGTTTTTCCATAACCACCTATGGCACCTAAAACTGGAAAAACCTCTAGAAAAAGGAAAAGGAAGACAAAAGCTTCCATCTTCGAGTCATGGGAGATGGAGAGATTCATCTCCAATGCCCATCAAGACCACTTCTATGATGTTGTGGCCAAGAAGAAGGTGATCCCTGAGGTCCCTTTCAAGCTCAAGAAAAATGAGTATCCGGAGATCCGACATGAGATCCAAAGAAGAAGTTGGGAAGTTCTGACCAACCCCATTTAACAAGTCAAAATCTTAATGGTTCAAGAGTTCTATGCCAATGCATGGATCACTAGGAACCATGATCAAAGTATGAACCTGAATCCAAAGAACTATCTTACAATGGTTCAGGGGAAATACTTAGATTTTAGTCCAGAAAATGTGAGGTTGGCATTCAACTTGCCCATGATGCAAGGAGATGCACACCCCTACACAAAAAGGGTCAACTTTGATCGAAGGTTGGACCAAGTCCTTATGGACATATGTGTTGAAGGAGCTCAATGGAAAAGAGACTCCAAAGGCAAGCCGGTTCAATTAAGAAGACTGGACCTCAAGCCTGTGGCTAAAAGATGGTTGGAGTTCATCCAACGCTCCATCATCCCCACTAGCAACTGATCTGAAGTTACTGTGGATCGGGCCATCATGATTCATAGCATCATGATTAGAGAGGAAGTAGAAGTTCATGAAGTCATCTCCCTTGAATTCTACAAAATAGCCGAAAATCCCTCTACCTTGGTAAGGCTAGCTTTTCCTCATCTTATTTGCCATCTATGTTACTCAGCTGGAGTTATCATAGAAGGAGACATCCCCATTGAGGAGGACAAGCCCATCACTAAGAAAAGGATGGAGCAAACAAGAGAGCCCACTTATGGATCCCAAGAGACGCATGAGGAAGCTCATCACCAAAAAATCCCGGAGATGCCTCAAGGGATGCACTTTCCTCCCAACAATTATTGGGAACAACTCAACACTTCTCTAGAAGACTTGAGTTACAATATGGATCAATTAAGGGTGGAACATCAAGAACACTCCATCATTCTCCATGAAATTAGAGAAGATCAAAGAGCAATGAGGGAGGAGCAACAAAGGCAAGGAAG
>NC_029776.3:30773278-30780226 GCF_000817695.3 Arachis duranensis
TCTGTTTTTCGATTTTTAAGCTTTATGTTATCTATGTTTGTGTCTTTATTACATGATTATTAGTATGTAGTAACTATGTCTCAAGGCTATGAATAATTCCATAAATCCTTCACCTCTCTTAAATGAAAAATGTTTCTAATTCAAAAGAACAAGAAGTACATGAATTTTGAAATTATCCTTGAATTTAGTTTACTTATATTGATGTGTTGACAATACTTTTTGCTTTCTGAATGAATGCTTAAACAGTGCATATTTTTTATCTTATTGTTTATGAATGTTAATATTGTTAGCTCTTGAAAGAATGATGAACAAAGAGAAATGCTATTGATAATCTGAAAAATCATGAAATTGATTCTTGAAGCAAGAAAAAGCAGTGAAAAAGCAAAAGCTTGCGAAAAAAATGGCGAAAAAAATTAGAAAGAAAAAGAAAAAGCAAGCAGAAAAAGCCAATAGCCCTTAAAACCAAAAGACAAGGGTAAAAAGGATCCAAGGCTTTGAGCATCAATAGATAGAAAGGCCCAAAAAAATAAAATTCAGGCCTAAGCGGCTAAATCAAGCTATCTCTAACCATGTGCTTGTGGCATGCAGGTCCAAGTGAAAAGCTTGAGACTGAGTAGTTAAAGTCATGATCCAAAGCAAAAAGAGTGTGCTTAAGAACTCTGGACACCTCTAACTGGGGACTTTAGCAAAGCTGAGTCACAATCTGAAAAGGTTCACCCAGCTATGTGTCTGTGGCATTTATGTATACGGTGGAAATACTGGAAAATAAAGTGCTTAGGGCCACAGCCAAGACTCATAAAAGTAGCTGTGTTCAAGAATAAACAAACTTAACTAGGAGAATTAATAACACTATCTGAAATTCTAAGTTCCTATAGATGCCAATCATTCTAAACTTCAAAGGAGAAAGTGAGATGCCAAAACTATTTAGAAGCAAAAAGCTACAAGTCCCGCTCATCTAATTAGAACTAATATTCATTGATATTTTGGGATTTATAGTATATTCTCTTATTTTTATCCTAATTGATTTTTCAGTTGCTTGGGGACAAGCAACAATTTAAGTTTGGTGTTGTGATGAGCGGATAATTTATACGCTTTTTGGCATTGTTTTTAGGTAGTTTTTAATAGGATATAGTTACTTTTAGGGATGTTTTCATTAGTTTTTATGCTAAATTCACATTTCTGAACTTTACTATGAGTTTGTGTATTTTTCTGTGATTTCAGGTATTTTCTGGCTGAAATTGAGGGACCTGAGCAAAACTCTGATAAAAGGCTGACAAAGGACTGCTGATGTTGTTGGATTCTGACCTCCCTGCACCCAAAATGTTTTTTCTGGAGCCAAAGAACTCCAAATGGTGCAGTCTCAACGGCTTTGGAAATTAGACATCCCGAGCTTTCCACCAATATATGATAGTCTATACTTTATTCGTGATTAGACGACGTAAATTGGCTCTCAACGCCAGTTCCATGCTGTATTCTGGAGTCAAACGCCAGAAACACGTCACGAACCAGAGTTGAACGCCAAAAACACGTTACAACTTGGCGTTCAACTCCAAAAGAAGCCTCTTCATGTGGAAAGCTCAAGCTCAGCCCAATCACACACCAAGTGGGCCCCGGAAGTGGATTTCTGCATCAATTACTTACTTCTGTAAACCCTAGTAGGTAGTCTAGTATAAATAGGACATTTTACTATTTATTAGTCATCTTTTGACCACATATCTGGTCCTTCTCCTTATTTTCGAATTCATATCACATTTTGGGGGCTGGCCATTCGGCCATGCCTGGACCTTCATCACTTATGTATTTTCAACGGTGGAATTTCTACACACCATAGATTAAGGGTGTGGAGCTTTGCTGTACCTCAAAGTTTTAATGCAATTACTACTATCTTTTATTCAAATTCAATCTTATTTCTATTCTAAGATACTACTCGTACTTCAACCTGATGGATGAGATGATCCGTGACACTCATCATCATCCGTCCCTATGAACGCGTGCCTGACAACCACTTCCGTTCTACAAGAAAAAGCTAGAGTGTGTATCTCTTGGATTCCTGATGCACGACGCATGGTTGCCCTTGCCTGACAACCGAGCCTTCCATTCCGTGAGATCAGAGTCTTCGTGGTATAAGCTAGAATTGATGGCGGCATTCATGAGAATTCGGAAAGTCTAAACCTTGTCTGTGGTATTCCGAGTAGGATTCCGGGATTGAATGACTGTGACAAGCTTCAAACTCGTGATTGTTTGGCGTGACGACAAACGCAAAAGAATCAAGGGATTCTATTCTGATATGATCGAGAACCGACAGATGATTAGTCGTGCCGTGACAGAGCATTTGGACTCTTTTCACTGAGAGGATGTGATGTAGCCATTGACAACGGTGATGCCCTACATACAGCTTGTCATGGAAAGGAGTAAGAAGGATTGGATGAAGGCAGTAGGAAAGCAGAGATTCAGAAGGAGCACAGCATATTCATACGCCTATCTGAAGTTCCCATCGATGATCTACATAAGTATTTCTATCTTTATTTTCTGTTTATTTATTATTATTATTT
Organism: Arachis duranensis; assembly: GCF_000817695.3. Classification (NCBI taxonomy): domain Eukaryota; kingdom Viridiplantae; phylum Streptophyta; class Magnoliopsida; order Fabales; family Fabaceae; genus Arachis; species Arachis duranensis. The sequence goes on from NC_029776.3 coordinate 30,775,831, forward strand.
AAAAACTCCATAACCATTTATTATCCGCCTGACTGAGATTTACAAGATGACCATAGCTTGCTTCATACCACAGTCTCCGTGGGATCGACCCTTACTCACGTAAGGTTTATTACTTGGATGACCCAGTGCACTTGCTGGTTAGTTGTGCGAGGTTGTGAAGAAAGTGCTGAGTTATAAACGCGCATACCAAGTTGAATGCCATTATTAGAGGTCACAATTTCGTGCACCACTTTCCTTTCCCTTTTCTAGAGGTTTCTCCGGCCTTAGGTGCCATAAGTGGTTATGGAAAAACAAAAAAAGCTATGCTTTTACCACACCAAACTTAGAATATTGCTCGCCCTCGAGTAAGAGAAGAAAGAATAGATGAAGAAGAAGAAGATATGAAAATGAAGAAGAATGGAGGGGTTTATATAGTGGAGGGAGAGGAGTTAAGGTTCGGCCATATTGGGTGGGCTTGGGTGGGAAAAGGATTTTGAATTTTGAAGGTAGGTGGGGATTATGAGGAAGAGTGGATGGATGTGAGTGGTGAAGAGGTGAAGGAGAAGAGAGATTGAGGTGATTGCTGAAGGGTTTTTGGGGGAAAAGTGTTATTGGATTGTGTGAAGAGGAGAGAAGGTGAGTTGAGGTAGGTGGAGATCCTGTGGGGTCCACAGATCCTGAGGTGATCCTGTGAGGTCCACAGATCCTGAGGTATCAAGGATTTAACATCCCTGCACCAATTAGGCGTGTAAAACGCCATCTCTATGCAATCCTGGCGTTTAACGCCAGATTGATGCTTGTTTCTGGCGTTAAACGCCAGCTCTATGCTTGTTTTGGGCGTTCAACGCCCATTTACAGCATGTTTCTGGCGTTGAACGCCAGTTCCATGCTTGTTTCTGGCGTTTAGCGCCAGCTCTCCTCAGGGTGTATTCCTGGCGTTTAAACGCCAGGATGCTGCTTATTTCAGGCGTTCAACGCCAGATCCATGCTCTGTTCTGGCGTTGAACGCCAGCCAGATGCTCCTTACTGGCGTTTAAACGCCAACAAGCCCTTCCTCCAGGGTGTGCTTTTTCTTCTGCTATTTTTTATTCTGTTTTTAATTTTAGTATTTATTTTGTGACTCCACATTATCATGAACCTAATAAAACATAAAAGAACAATAAAAGAAAAATAAAATTAGATAAATAAAAATTGGGTTGCCTCCCAATGAACGCTTCTTTAATGTCAATAGCTTGACAATGGGCTCTCATGGAGCCTCACAGGTGATCAGGTCAATGTTGTAGACTCCCAACACCAAACTTAGAGTTTGGATGTGGGGATTCAACACCAAACTTGGAGTTTGGCTGTGGCCTCCCAACACCAAACTTAGAGTTTGATTGTGGGGACTTTGTTTGACTTTGTACTAAGAGAAGCTTTTCATGATTCCTCTCTATGTATACAGAAGAACACCCTTAGGTCTTAAACACAAGGTAGTCCTCATTCAATTGAAGGACTAATTCTCCTCTGTTAACATTTATCACAGCTCCTACTTTGGCTAGGAAAGGTCTTCCAAGGATGATGCATTCATCCTCCTCCTTCCTAGTGTCTAAAATTACGAAATCAGTAGTGATGTAAAGGCCTTCAACCTTTACCAACACGTCCTCTACCAATCCATAAGCCTGTCTTACTGACTTATCTGCTATTTGTAATGAGAATATAGCAGGTTGTACCTCAATGATCCCCGGCTTCTCCATTACAAAAAGTGGCATAAGATTTATGCCTGACCCTAGGTCACACAGAGATTTGTAATGAGAATATGGCAGGCTGTACCTCAATGATCCCCAGCTTCTCCATTACAGAGAGTGGCATAAGATTTATGCCCAATCCTAGGTCACACAGAGCCTTCTCAAAAGTCATGGTGCCTATGGTACAGGGTATTAAGAATTTACCAGGATCTTGTCTCTTTTGAGGTAAAGTTTGCTGAACCCATGTATCTAGTTCACTAATGAGCAAGGGAGGTTCACCTTCCCAAGTCTCATTACCAAACAACTTGGCATCAGCTTCATGATGGCTCCTAGATATTGAGCAACTTGCTCTCCAGTTACATCTTCATCCTCTTCAGAGGAAGAATAGTCTTCAGAGCTCATGAATGGCAGAAGGAGATTTAATGGAATTTCTATGGTCTCTATATGACCTTCAGATCCTTTTGGGTCCTCAATAGGGAGCTCCTTCTTGCTTGAGAGATGTCCCAAGAGGTCTTCCTCATTGGGATTCACGTCCTCTCCTTCCTCTCTAGGTTTGGCCATGTTAATTATGTCAATGGCCTTGCACTCTCTTTTTGAATTCTCTTCAGTATTGCTTGGGAGAGTACTAAGAGGAGTTTCACTGACTTTCTTACTCAGCTGGCCCACTTGTGCCTCCAAATTTTTGATGGAGGACCTTATTTCACTCATGAAACTTAAAGTGGCCTTAGATAGATCAGAGACTATGTTTGCTAAGTTAGAGGAGCTCTGCTCAGAATTCTCTGTCTGTTGCTGAGAAGATAATGGATAAGGCTTGCTATTGCTGAGCTTATTTCTTCCACCATTATTAAAGCCTTGTTGAGGCTTTTATTGATCCTTTTATGAGAAATTCGGATGATTTCTCCATGATGAATTATAGGTGTTTCCATAAGGTTCACCCATGTAATTTACCTCTGCCATTGCAGGGTTTTCAAGATCATAAGCTTCTTCTTCAGAAGATGCCTCTTTAGTACTGTTGGATGCATTTTTCCATCCATTCAAACTTTGAGAAATCATGTTGACTTACTGAGTCAACATTTTGTTCTGAGCCAATATGGCATTCAGAGCATCAATTTCAAGAACTCTCTTCCTCTGAAGTGTCCCATTACTCATAGAATTCCTCTTAGAAGTGTACATGAACTGGTTATTTGCAACTATGTCAATGAGTTCTTGAGCTTCTGCAAGCGTTTTCTTTAGGTGAATGGATCCACCTGCAGAATGGTCCAGTGACATCTTGGAGAACTCAGATAGACCATAATAGAATATATCCAAAATGGTCCACTCTGAAAGCATGTCAGAAGGACACCTTTTGGTCATCTATTTGTATCTCTCCCAAGCTTCATAGAGGGATTCACCATCTTTTTGTTTGAAGGTCTGAACATCCACTCTAAGCTTGCTCAGCTTTTGAGGAGGAAAGAACTTAGCCAAGAAGGCCGCGACCAGCTTATCCCATGAGTCCAGGCTATCTTTAGGTTGTAAATCCAACCATGTTCTAGCTCTGTCTCTTACAGTAAAAGGGAAAAGCATGAGCCTGTAAACTTCAGGATCTACTCCATTAGTCTTAACAGTCTCACAGATCTGCAAGAACTCAGTTAAAAACTGGTAGGGATCTTCTGATGGAAGTCCATGGAACTTGCAGTTCTGTTGCATTAGAGCAACTATTTGAGGTTTCAGCTCAAAATTGTTTGCTCCAATGGCAGGGATTGAGATGCTTCTTCCATCAAACTTGGAAGTAGGTGTAGTATAATCACCAAGCATCCTCCTTGCATTATTATTTTCGGCTGCCATCTCCTCTTCCTTTTTGAAAATTTCTGTAAGGTTGTCTCTAGATTATTGTGATTTAGCTTCTCTTGGTTTCCTCTTCAGAGTCCTTTCAGGTTCAAGATCTACTTCAACAAGAATGTTCTTCTCCTTACTCCTGCTCATATGAAAAAGAAGGGAACAGAAAATAATAATAGGGATCCTCTTTACCACAGTAGAGAGATTCCTTTATGTTAGTAGAAGCAGAAAAGAATAGAAGAAGGAAAAGGTAAGAATCCAAACACAAGGGTGAAGATAGGTTCGAATTCTTGAGATGAAAAGAAGTGTTAGGAAATTAATAAATAAATAGAAGATGGTGAGAGAGGGAGAAATTCGAAAATAAATTTTGAAAAAGGGTTAGTGATTTTCGAAAATTAAGAAAAGAATTAAAATTAAAATTAAAATTTGAAACAATTAATTGATTAAAAGAATTTTGAAAAAAGAGGGAGATGATTTTCGAAATTTAGAGAGAGGAAAGTAGTTAGGTGATTTTGAAAAAGATAAGTGATGAGCGGATAATTTGTACGCTTTTTGGCATTGTTTTTAGTATGTTTTTGGTATGATCTAGTTAGTTTTTAGTATATTTTTATTAGTTTTTAGTTAAAATTCACTTTTCTGGACTTTACTATGAGTTTGTGTGTTTTTCTGTGATTTCAGGTATTTTCTGGCTGAAATTGAGGGACCTGAGCAAAAATCTGATTCAGAGACCAAAAAGGACTGCAGATGCTGTTGGATTCTGACCTCCCTGCACTCGAAGTGGATTTTCTCAAGCTACAGAAGCCCAATTAGCGCGCTCTCAATGGCGTTGGAAAGTAGACATCCTGGGCTTTCCAGCAATATATGATAGTCCATACTTG
>NC_029776.3:30781312-30783127 GCF_000817695.3 Arachis duranensis
GCTACCATGTTTTTGGCGCCGTTGCCGGGGATTGTTCGAGTTTTCGGCAAGCTTTTGGTCCGGTAACATCAGTGCCAAATTTTTGATCCGGCAACAGCACCAAGTTTTTGGCGCCGTTGCTGGGGGATTGTTGAGTTTGGACAACTGACGGTTCATCTTGTTGCTTAGATTAGGTATTTTTTTTTCTTCAGAGTTCTTAAGAATGAATTCTAGAGTTTCATGATGATCTGTTGAAGTCTGGCTGGCTGTGAAGCCATGTCTAATTTCATTGGACCGAGGTTTCAACTTATCATCACATGTCTAATTTCTATCAATCTTGCTTTTGGAGCAGTGATCTGCTAAGGCTTGGCTGGCCTTTGGCCATGTCTAGTGCTTTGGACCGAAGCTTTCTTTGAAAGCTTGGCTGGCTGTGAAGCCATGTCTAATTCCTGGACCGGAGTCTTAGACTAAACATTGCATGATTCCTGGAATTCTCATTAAGAATTTTGATACCTTTTTCCACTTAATTTTCGAAAAATCCAAAAAAAAATTTACAAAATCATAAAATCCAAAAAAAAAAACATTTCTTGTTTGAGTCTAGTGTTTCATTTTAAGTTTGGTGTCAATTGCATGCATTCATTCATGTGTCTTAAGGATCTTCAAGTTGTTCTTGATGATTTTCTTACTCTGATCTTTGAATTCTATTGACTTGAGTGTCTCATTTGCATTTTCATTTTGTTAATGTCAGTAGTATACAAACTGCTAAGTTTGGTGTCTTGCATGCATTATTATTTGATTTTAGTTGCATTTTGATTATAAAAAAATCCAAAAATATTTTTAATTTGTGTCTTCTCAAGTCAATAATACAGAGAATTGAAGATTCAGAACATACTACAGAGGAATTGCACAGAAAAAGCTGGGCGTTCAAAACGCCCAGTGAAGAAGGACAGACTGGCGTTTAAACGCCAGCCAGGGTACCTGGTTGGGCGTTTAACGCCCAAAAAGGTATAGTTTTGGGCGTTAAACGCCAGAATGTGCACCATTCTGGGCGTTTAACGCCAGGATGGCACAAGAGGGAAGATTTCTGTTTTCAAATCAAATTTTTTTTCAGGTTTTCAAAGTTTTTCAAAATCAAATCTTTTTCAAATCATATCTTTTCAATCAAATCTTTTTCAAAATCAATTTCTTTCTACTTTCAAAACTACTTGCTATCAATTAATGATTTGATTCAACATTTCAAGTATGTTGCCTTTTCTGTTGAGAAAGGTTTAATGTTTGAATCATATCTTTTCTTGATAGCCAAGTCATTAATTTTCAAAATCAAATCTTTTTAAAAAAAATGCTTTTCAAATCATATCTTCTCAATCACATCTTTTTAGACTAATCATATCTTCTTAACCACATCTTTTTCAAAATAACTTTCAATCAAATCTTTTTGATTTCTAATTTCAAAATCTTTTTCAAAAATCACTTTACTTCTTTCCCACTTTCATTTTCGAAAATCAATTAGTGTTTTTCAAAAATGTTTTCAAAATCCTTTACTTGATTTTCGAAAATTACTTCCCTTCTTCTCACATCTTTCTATTTATGGACTAACACTATTCCTTAATGCAAAATTCGAACTCCATCTTCTTTGATAAGTTCGAATTTTCTACTTCTGCCTTCCATTTTTCTTTTCCTCTGACATCTAAAGGAATCTCTATACTGTGACATAGAGGATTCTATATTTCCTTGTTCTCTTCTCTTTCTTATGAGCAGGAGCAGAGACAAAAGCATTCTTGTTGAGGCTGATCCCGAACCTGAAAGGACCTTGAAGCGAAAGCTAAGAGAAGCTAA
>NC_029776.3:30784184-30784680 GCF_000817695.3 Arachis duranensis
CAGAGTTTCATGACTGAAACAAGGTCCTCCATTAGAAATTTGGAGGCACAAGTGGGACAGCTGAGTAAGAAAATTACTGAACTCCCTCCTAGTACTCTTCCAAGCAATACAGAAGAAAATCCAAAAGGAGAGTGCAAGGCCATCAATATGGCCGAATTTTGGGAGGGAGGAGAGGCAGTGAACGCCACTGAGGAAGACCTCAATGGACGTCCACTGGCCTCCAATAAGTTTCCCAATGAGGAACCATGGGAATCTGAGGCTCAAAATGAGACCATAGAGATTCCATTGGACTTACTTCTGCCATTCATGAGCTCTGATGAGTATTCTTCCTTTGAAGAGGATGAGTATGTCACTGAAGAGCAAGTTGCTAAATACCTTGGAGCAATCATGAAGTTGAATGACAAGTTATTTGGAAATGAGACTTGGGAGGATGAACCCCCTTTGCTCACCAAAGAACTGGATGACTTGTCTAGGCAGAAACTGCCTCAAAAGAGAT
>NC_029776.3:30786015-30786674 GCF_000817695.3 Arachis duranensis
TGAATATCCGGAGATCCGACATGAGATCCGAAGAAGAGGTTGGGAAGTTCTTACCAACCCCATTCAACAAGTCGGAATCTTGATGGTTCAAGAGTTCTATGCCAATGCATGGATCACCAAGAACCATGATCAAGGTATGAACCCGGATCCAAAGAATTATCTTACTATGGTTCGGGGAAAATACTTGGTTTTTAGTCCGGAAAATGTAAGGTTGGCATTCAACTTGCCCATGATGCAAGGAGATGAACATCCTTACACTAGAAGGGTCAACTTTGATCAAAGGTTGGACCAAGTCCTCACAGTCATTTGTGAAGAGGGCGCCCAATGGAAGAGAGATTCAAGAGGGAAGCCGATTCAATTGAGAAGGCATGACCTCAAGCCCGTGGCTAAAGGATGGTTGGAGTTTATTCAACGCTCAATCATTCCCACTAGCAACCGGTCCGAAGTTACCATAGACCGGGCTATCATGATTCATAGCATCATGATTGGAGAAGAAATAGAAGTTCATGAGGTTATAGCTCAAGAACTCTATAAGGTGGCGGACAAGTCCTCTACCCTGGCAAGGTTAGCCTTCCCTCATCTCATTTGTCACCTCTGTTACTCAGTTGGAATTGATATAGAGGGAGACACCCTCATTGATGAGGACAAGCCCATCACTA
>NC_029776.3:30787162-30787754 GCF_000817695.3 Arachis duranensis
ACAAGGAAGAGACATTGAGGAGCTCAAGCACTCCATAGGGTCTTCAAGAGGAAGAACAAGCCGCCATCACTAAGGTGGACCCGTTCTTTAATTTCCTTGTTCTTTATTTTCCTGTTTTTCGAAAATTGTGCTTATGTTTATCTATGTTTGTGTCTTGTGATCATTAGTGTCTTAGTATCTATGCCTTAAAGTTATGAATGTCCTATGAATCCATCACCTCTCTTAAAAAAAATGTTCTTAATTGAAAAAGAAAAGAATTGCATGAATTTTGAATTTTATAACAGTTTAATTATTTTGAGGTGGTGGCAATATTTTTGTTTTCTGAATGTATGCTTAAACAGTGCATATGTCTTTTGAATTTGTGGTTCATGAATGTTGGCTCTTGAAAGAATGATGAAAAAGGAGACATGTTACTGAGGATCTGAAAAATCATAAAAATGATTCTTGAAGCAAGAAAAAGCAATGAAAAAAAAAGAGAGAGAAAAAGAAAAAAATTCGAAAAAAAAATAGAGAAAAGAAAGAAATAAAGTTGTGATCCAAGGCAAAAAGAGTGTGCTTAAGAACCCTGGACACCTCTAATTGGGGACTCTAG
>NC_029776.3:30788603-30788835 GCF_000817695.3 Arachis duranensis
AAAAATCTGATTCAGAGACTAAAAAGGACTGCAGATGCTGTTGGATTCTGACCTCCCTGCACTCGAAGTGGATTTTCTCGAGCTACAGAAGCCCAATTGGCGCGCTCTCAACGGAGTTGGAAAGTAGACATCCTGGGCTTTCTAGCAATATATGATAGTCCATACTTTGCCCAAGATTTGATGGCCCAAACCGGCGTTCAAAGTCACCCTCAGAAATTCCAGCGTTAAACGA
>NC_029776.3:30789294-30795242 GCF_000817695.3 Arachis duranensis
TAAGCTTGCCATGGAAAGGAGTAAGAAGGATTGGATGAAGACAGTAGGAAAGCAGAGAGACGGAAGGGAAGACATCTTCATACACTTATCTGAAATTCCTACCAATGAATTACATAAGTATCTCTATCTTTATCTATATGCTTTATTCGTTTATCACCATACCCCTTTGAGTTTGCCTGACTGAGATTTACAAGGTGACCATAGCTTGCTTCATACCAACAATCTCTGTGGGATCGACCCTTACTCGCGTAAGGTTTATTACTTGGACGACCCAGTACACTTGCTGGTTAGTTGTGCGAAGTTGTGTTTATGCCATGGTATTGAACACCAAGTTTTTGGATTCATTACCGGGGATTATTTGAGTTGTGAAAAGTATTGATCACAATTTCGCGCTATCAATAAGAATTAGTAAAACAAACAAAAAGTCAATTAGTTAGTTGAAAAAGATTTGAAATTCAATTTTGAAAAGATAAGAAGTTAGAAAATATTTTTGAAATCAATTTTGAAAAAGATATGATTTGAAAAAGATATTTTGAAAAGATATGATTGAAAAAGATATTTTAGAAAAGATTTGATTTTAAAATTAAAATTGATTACTTGACTAACAAGAAACTCAAAGATATGACTCTAGAATTTAAAGATTGAACCTTTTCTTAACAAGAAAGTAACAAACTTCAAATTTTTGAATCAATCACATTAATTGTTAGTAAACTTTTCGAAATTTTGAAATAAAGATAAGAAAAAGATTTTGAAAATAAATTTTAAAAATTTTTGAAAAGAAAATAATAAAAAAATGAAAAAGATTTGATTTTTTGAAAAAGATTTTGAAAAGATAGGATTTTTAAAATTAAAAATTTGACTTGACTTATAAGAAATAGCTAAGTTTTAAAAAAAAATTTGACTAAGTCAACTCAAATTTTCGAAATTTATGAGCAAAATAAGAAAAAGATATTTTTTATTTTTGAATTTTTAATGAGGAGAGAGAAAAACACAAAAATGACTCACAACATGAAAATTATGAATCAAAACTCATGATGCATGCAAGAACACTATGAATGTCAAGATGAACACCAAAAACACTTTGAAGATCATGATGAACATCAAAAACTCATTTTTGAAAAATTTTTGAGAAAAAGAAAAACATGCAAGACACCAAATTTAGAAATTTTCAATGCCTAGACACTATGAATGCAAAAAAGCATATGAAAAACAAGAAAAGACACAAAACAAGAAAATATGAAGATCAAACAAGAAGACTTACCAACAAAAACTTGAAGATCATGAAGCACACATGCATGAGTTTTTCGAAAAATGCATAAATTTTTAAAACATGCAATTGACACCAAACTTAAAATTTTGACTTTAGACTCAAACAAGAAACACAAATTTTTTTATTTTTATGATTTTCTAATTTTTTTGGATTTTTTTTGAAATTTTATAGGAAAAAGAAAATAATAAATTCAAAATTTTTAATAAGAATTCCAGGAATCTTTCAATGTTAACCTAAATCTCCGATCTAGGAGTTGGACATGGCTTAATAGCCAGCCAGCTTTAGGATATAAATCAGGCATGCAACAGTTGATACTTCATCCAACTCTATATACATGCCCTTTATGTTGACAAGTGGAAGCCTCAATCCAAAAGAATTTGGACATGGCTTTACAGCCAGCCAGGCTTCGACATGTTATCATGAAACTCTAGAATTCATTCTTAAAAATTTAGAATAATTTTCGAAAACAAAAGGGAAAATTTTTTTTGAAAGATTTTTGAAAAATTTTTGAAAATAAAACAAAAAGAAAATTACCTAATCTGAACAATAAGATGAACCGTCAGTTGTCCAAACTCGAACAATCCCGGGCAACGGCACCAAAAACTTGGTGCACAAAATTATGATCTCTAACAATGGCATTAAACTTGGTGTGCGCATCTATTAACTCAGCACTTTCTTCACAACTTCGCACAACTAACCAGCAAGTGTACTGAGTCGTCCAAGTTATAAACCTTATGTGAGTAAGGGTCGATCCCACGGAGATTGTTGGTATGAAGCAAGCTATGGTCATCTTGTAGATCTCAGTTAGGCTGATTCAAATGGTTATGGAGTTTTTGAATAATAATAATAAATAAACAGAAAATAAAGATAGAAATACTTATGTAAATAATTGGTGAGAATTTAAGATAAGTGTATGGAGATGCTTTGTCCCTGTTGGATCTCTGTAACATACTGCTCTCTTACTTTTAATCCTTCTTAATCCTTTCCATGGCAAGCTGTATGTAGGGCATCACCATTGTCAATGGCTACATCCCATCCTCTCAGTGAAAAAGGTCCAAATGCTCTTGTCACAGCACGGCTAATCATCTGTCGGTTCTCAATCATGTCGGAATAGAATCCATTGATTTTTTTGCGTTTGTCATCACGCCCAACAATCACGAGTTTGAAACTCGTCACAGTCATTCAATCCCTGAATCCTACTCGGAATACCACAGACAAGGTTTAGACTTTTCGGATTCTCATGAATGCCGCCAACAATTCTAGCTTATACCACGAAGATTCTGATTAAGGAATCCAAGAGATATGCGTTCGGTCTAAGGTAGAACGGAAGTGGTTGTCAGTCACGCGTTCATAGGTGAGAATGATGATGAGTGTCACGGATCATCACATTCGTCATGGTGAAGTGCAACAAATATCTTAGAACAGGAATAAACTGAATTGAATAGAAAATAGTAGTAATTGCATTAAAACTCGAGGTACAGCAGAGCTCCACACCCTTAATCTATGGTGTGTAGAAACTCCACCGTTGAAAATACATAAGTGATCAAGGTTCAGGCATGGCCGAATGGCCAACCCCCGAAGTCTAAGAACCAAACGTCCAAAGATGGATTTTAGATAAAAGACGAAAACCAAGATGTCTAATACAATAGTAAAATGTCCTATTTATACTAGACTAGCTATTAGGGTTTACAAAAATAGGTAATTGATGCAGAAATCTACTTCCGGGTCCCACTTGGTGTGTACTTGGGCTGAGCTTGAGCTTTACACGTGCAGAAGATTCTTTTGGAGTTAAACGCCAAGTTGTAACGTGTTTTTGGCGTTTAACTCTGGTTTGTGACGTATTTCTGGCGTTTGACTCCAGAATGCAGCATGGAACTGCCGTTGAACGCCAGTTTGCGTCGTCTAATCTTGAATAAAGTATGAACTATTATATATTGATGAAAAACTATGGATGTCTACTTTCCAACGCCGTTGAGAGCGTGCCATTTGGAGTTTTGTAGCTCCAGAAAATTCATTTCGAGTGCAGGGAGGTCAAAATCCAACAGCATCAGCAGTCCTTTGTAAGCCTTTTATCAGAGTTTTGCTCAGGTCTCTCAATTCCAGCCAGAAAATACCTGAAATCACAGAAAAACACACAAACTCATAGTAAAGTCCAGAAATGTGAATTTAGCATAAAAACTAATGAAAACATCCCTAAAAGTAGCTAGATCCTACTAAAAACTACCTAAAATCAGTGCCAAAAAGCGTATAAATTATCCGCTCATCATGAATCATCCATAGTTGGGTTATTTGGTTCAACAATTGTTGAATCTTAATACTCTAATACTATGTGAAATGGTATCAGACCTTTGATGCAGGTTAGCAAAAAGGGAAATGAAGAATCAGCTGCAATGGCTATGAAAAGGCCATTGTACTGCAAAGAGAAAAAGAGATGATGATGAACAATAGAGAGAGGAGTCAGAGAAAAGTTGGACAAGAGAATGGATGAATCAGTGAAATGAGAGAATGATTTATCGTACCGTGTTAACTAATTATTGAGTTATATATACATGTACAGTGAATTTGTTAAATAACTGTCAACAACTGATTTACTAACTTCATAACTAATTGGCCTAACTAATTTCTGCATTTAGCATTTATTTATATTGCATTCCATATTTACATTTCAATTCTTTTATCACAATAGTCGTATCATGTTACATATCATCAGCGTAGGAATTAAATGATGATGAGACCCAAAAAAACAGATAAAACCAACAGAAAAATTAATTTCTATATCTAATTAAGTATAATATAAAACATTACTAACTGACTTTGAACTTAAATATCATTCTTCTCTAAAGATATTCGTTATCTCGATCAAATATGGATGAGGCTGTATTTTATAAAATATAACAAAAAAATTATATAGTAGATATACAGTACAATCAATTCTAAAAAGTGTAATGCATAAATTAATTTCTTTTAATGCTAATTTAATTTGGATATAAAATTAGATGTTTACATTTTTTTTAAACAATAACTAAGAGCAATTTTAGTGGAGTGGTTTTAGAATATTACTATTGACAAGTGAATTAATTTAAAATTAAAATTTACATTAAAATTGATAGATAAAATAAAATTTATCTCATTTTAAAAAAAATGATATCATCTTAACAAAAAATTAATTAAATTTATATATAAATATATTAATAAAATAATTAAAAATAATATAAAATTTAAATTGAATTAAGATCCAACATTGAAATATCAAATTTTACGTTTAGTTTTTAAATTATTATTTATAACATATAATTTAACGAATGTTAATATAACATTTTATAAGATTTAAATTAAAATTCAAATAAAAGCTAATATTAAAATTGCTCTAATCATCTACTGTTAAATTAATAAAAATATATCATTGGATAATAATATAAAACTTTTTTGGAATATTTGTGCATCAAATTGAGTATTTACTTTTAATTATTGGATGAATCAATGATACTTTTTACTTCCTTGACTTATTCAATTACTTCCTCTCAATTTTTTCCTTTTTTAAGAAAAATATTGATGAGCCCATTCAACTGCATTTTGACTTATTCACTTAGCCTACCCAAATCAAACATTTCTTGTCCCCCTCATCAAGAACTACCTCAAATTGTTTTTGGTGACTCTTAACTTCCTCAACTTGGTTAGTGTAAGAGTATACTAACCTAAATAAAACAGTAATTGCATTAATATATAGTGTATATATCTACATTATGAATTTAACACGTTTTTGTTTTAGCCGTCTTTATTTGACCTCCGCCGCTGAAACACACGATCATACACCACTAAAATTTCAACGCCATTAATAAATCTTATCAAAGTTGAAAACTTGAAAGCGCTCTCAACCAAATTCTTAGTACTTAAGTATTCAATTAATAGAACGTGAATAAAAATATAAAAAAATGCTATATGCACTCAAAAAAATTTATTACCAAATTAATTATTATATATTTATATAAATATATAATTTAATTTATTTTTAATATATATTTTATATTTTAATATATATTTTATATAAATAATTAATTTGTAATTATTTTTTTGTTGGTAAAAAAAATATTATTTCAGATAACAAATTTAAGATAAAATAAAGATACAGTTGAACTACACGTCATAAAAAATGTCATTTAGACAATAAGAAGAATTTATGTTAAATAGTGAAATATTTCTTGAAAATAAATATTTTTCTTGATTCAGATTATACATGATAGTTCATAAATATTTCTTAAACCCTTTCAAAACCACTCTTTCAAATATACTAGAAGAAAAAAAAAGGGTGGCAACCACACACCCACTACCATTACCAACGAGTCAGCACCTCAGCCACATAGAAAGGCTGAGGTGAACAGAAAGATGTGTAGGTGATTAGTGGGTCCAAGTTTGCTTATCTTATGCAAGCACACACAACCACGCCCACAACTTTGGATGATTAAAATCAAAGGTAAGATACTAAGATGCAAATGTTTTATAAACATTTAGGAGAGACAACCAAATCTTTATCAAAGGAGCAACGAATATGCCCATTTCACGGTCCACAAACACCCTCATTCTCCACCATCCCCTTCTTTTTAACTTCCCTTTATAATAATAATAATAATAATAATAATAATAATAATAATAATAATAATAATAATAATAATTGTTCTTT
>NC_029776.3:30795262-30800332 GCF_000817695.3 Arachis duranensis
TAATAATAATAATAATAATTGTTCGTTCTAAAGTGCCATGTTTTCTCTCGTTATTCTCATTAAATATTAAATCATTGCTTTTAGAAAAGCTACTACATACTAGATATAATTCTTTATCACCATTAACACGCTGACATTTTCTACCAATTATATACTAGTAACTATATAGCAACTTTCAACATACATCAAGGTTCAATGGATCGGGCATATTGTAGATATTTCAGTTTCTTAATGTTGTGGTTAACCTTCAATCGTTGTTAGGTTTTCTATGTATCCATACCCATAGTTTTTCTATGGTAAATTGAATCATATTCCATCCTCTTACTTTGCACATGCTTCATATATGTAGTTGATGATACCATCACCTACCAAAGAGTCCGTTAGTTGGAAGCTGCTTTCTAATTGATAGACACAGTTTTTTAATAGAAAAATAGTTTTTGCATACAATTATTTTTAGAGATTATTGTTGTTGTTGTTGTTAATAAGGGAGTGAAAGTGAAAATTATATGCAATTGAAAATTTTATTTTTATTTTTATTTTTTAATAACGCATGAAATATATACTCAAAATAAACATAAGAAATAAAATACTAGAATTAATATTACAAATCGACCATCATAAATAAGATACATTTTAAAAACACACCTAACAGGCATTACTTTATCTTATGTGTATTGCCATTATTGATTATTCAACTATTAGTGTCCAATGATTATCAATATCTAAATATTTTTCATATTAAAAAATATCTAATAATAATAATAATTTAGTTAATATGTGCCTTAAAGGAACATAATAAAATTACTATAAATAGAATATTTGAAATGCTTTCATTTAATAAATAAAAAATAAAAATATTAAAAATTTAAATTTTTTTGTATTTTAAAAAAAATTCTTAAAGCATTTTAACTATAAAAAAAAAATAAATAATTTTACATTATTAAATACAATCTCACACTATTAAAAACATAATTAATAACTAATTAATAATTAAAAATCACATAATCTGCTCACCGTCTAACAAAACCGTTCGCAATGGACGGTCCCTATATTTCCATTTTTGAGAAATTATCATAATAGGACATTAATTGCTAAACAAATGTAGTACACCCATTTCATGTGCTTACCGAGGAAGCATGGCACAAATTTGGACGGTCCTGCTTGATGGCATGCCCTAAACAAAACACTACCACTATTACGATATTATCACAACTCACAACAACAATGAATTATTATCCTTTCTAATTTACATGTAAAATGAACAACTAATGGTATAAATAATATCTGCTGTTTAGATTAACATTTGCAATCCGATGTTAGTATGAATGTTAATTTTGATTAAAATATAATTGATGTCGATGTAATTTGTGTTTTTATAATTTTTATTAAATTTGATTCTGATAATGATACGTGTATATTTTATTTACAGTATAAACGAAATATATATAAATTTATCTTGTTTATACTGTAAATAAGATAATTGAGGACGTAGTTTATATATACATGTCATTCATAGTGACGTTTTAGGTCTAATTTTTATTCCTTAGACCATTTTTTCTTCTCTTTTATCTTTTCACAAAAAAAAGGCATGTGATCATAGCTAGTAAAAAAGGTGATCATAGATTTATGGTTACGGTTTTTTATCGTAGCCATAGGTTTATGGTTACGATTTTTTGATCTATGGTTACGATTTTTATGATCACAGTTTCAATTTTTAAAATCTGACACTTTAAGCCACGTTTTTTTACTGTGACCATAAGTTAATCTATGGCCACAGTAAAAAGTATGACCATAACCTTATCTATGGTCACCGTTAACCTCTATAGTCACCCCTCCTTAAAACCGTGGCCATAGCTTCTATGGTTACCCTTCCTTAAAACCGTAACCATAGCCCTATCTATGGTCACGATTTTTACCGTGGCCATAAACTCTATGGTCACCCCACCTAAAACCGTGACCATAGCCCTATCTATGGTCACGGTTTTCACTGTGGCCATAGTCTCTATGGTCACCCCTCCTTAAAATTGTGACCATAACCCTATCTATGGTCACAATTTTTCACCGTGGCCATAGCCTCTACGGTCACCCCTCCTTAAAACCGTGACCATAGCCTTATCTATGATCACGGTTTTTTAAAACGGTGACTATAGCTCGTTGTTGTTTATGAGATTCAATTTTTTTTAAATTATAATCACATCCCAAAATAATAATAATAATCACAAAATAAATCTAAAAATAAGAAATTCAAGAAATCTAAATCATAAAAAAATTTCATTATAAGATAGATATGTTTAATTTTTAGTCTAAACAACACAAATCAAAATAGAGTGTAATTTTTAAAATTACATGTAATACCTCAAAAAGTATATAACACATCAAAATATTACATTTACGTAACTAAGGTCATTGTAAGACCCATCACATGTGATATTTGTATGGAACATATTTTCTTCATCACATCATGTCTTCCTGCACGTAAAAAAAATAAAAATGTTAGATATCTTACAAAAATATTTTTGATGATGCAATACATATGCAGCAAAAGAAGGGAAACATTTATCCACAGCAATACTCAAGAAGTATTCACAACCGTCATTCACTTCAAACAGTAGCTATTGCAAGTATGCAGCAGTAGTGATAGCTTAGACTCATAAATTCATCAAAGTTATCAATAGTGCACAAATAATTCAAAATTTGTTCATTCCAGCAACAGCGAACACAAGACTAAGGCAACAATAATACTATGCAGCAGCATCATATAAACCAGTTTAGCACAAAAGTAAATCAATGAAATAGCAACATAGGATCAAAATATTTTTGCATCACTGGATTTGCATCACTGGATTCTAAACAAGCACAGCGATATTTTACTATATATATTTTACTATATACAAAATAGGTGAAACCATAGGATCAATCCACTTTATAGGATCAGTTTTGTTGTTCAAAGAAACAGGAACTAGAGTGAGATATGTTGTCCCATTAGGGTATTTCATGAAACTGTATCTAAGGAGCAGAACCATGAACAACATGAACAATGATGCTATCACAATCCTGTCATACCACTTTTTCATTTTTTTATTGATCCTATGAACAATGAAGTTGCTGAAGTGAAATATTATATGCTTTAACAGTATGCTAGAACTAGAAACCAATAAGAAATGAAATTAATTGGTGAAAAATATAAAATAGTAAAACATCACTCGTTCACCAATATCAGTGAACTTTGAGATATCCACCAATCAAAGAACAATAAAATCATGGAGGCATTTCTATGTCTCAACAACAGAGTAGCATGATGAATGAATAGGAACAAAATTCAAAGCTAATTAAAGAATTTAAACACAAGGCAAGGCAAATACCTGGTGTTTGGTGAGCCTCTGCGAATGGCTCTAGTCTTCTTACTTCTTAGGGTCGAGATTAAGAGCTTGACGTGTACTTTTTCTTATAAACTTCCCTCAAGATAGCCTTCTACTTTTGAGAAATCACCATCAACACTTGAGCAAAGGACAACCACACAACCTTGTTGCAAAAAAATTCCAAAATTAAAATGGCATTAACACAAACACCTGATATGCATAACAGCATAAGCAATCCAACTGTTAAAGAAAGAAAGCAACCCATCAAAGTAAATAGAGAAAACTGAGAAAAGCTACCCGCCGTAGACCACACTCACCTCGCCATTGTTGTAACTGAAGCCATCGTAGTTAGGATTACTTTTATAGAGAACTAAGTCATCATCTTCATATGGGATTACTTTTATAGAGAACTAAGTCATCATTTTACTTAGCTTGAAACATATCTCAATACTTTAGATATTTTTCAATCCATTCTACAATCTACACTCATCTTACTTATATTCTTACTTATTTAGACATCAGAATTTTCTGCAAGTACCTTTAATTCATTCATTTACTCAAAAACTAACGTGAACCCACTTCAAAGTTTTTACCACTGTCTATGACCTGTTTATAAATCCCATTTACACATATACTATCTGTTTTATTTGTAGGTACATATCAAAACATTTTAATCAAATTGAAAATAAATAAACCCAAAGAACAAAATTGTTACTTTCTATTCCCCTTCAACGTGTTCTTTTTACTCTCTTATTTTTTTAAGTTCTTATTGCATACCCCACATATATAATATATGCTACTTGTTCTGATATAGTATAACCTAATATTGTTAATTTATACCCTAATAACCATTATCTGATTATTGTCATGTGGCAAATCCAGAGAAATACTAAACTGAGAGAATAAACTTAAACTAAGGTATGTTGAATATATTTTAGCAGGCCGTGGCTGAGTGTTGTGATATATAACTTCTCCCACTTCAATACCAGTCTCCTCCCATGTTCTCTTCTCACATGCAGCTTCCTCCAAACTTTCTCCGCCCTAAATACAACAAGTAGATACACGCAAATTAAACTTCTACATGTGTGTACAACTTATTAAAACTATAAAAACTAAGAAATGATATGTGCAAACTTAGGCTAATGAAACCTTGTTTCATTTTGTAAATCATGTTGCTTGTATGCGAAGTTTGTATTCGTAGGTTTTGATGAATGACAAACCAACAAACGACATGAAAAGACAAACCAACAAACAACTTGAATGAACAAGCATGAAGAGTTGAAAGCAACACAACAACAACAAGAAACTCAAGTCCACAACATTTGAAGACAAGTATAGTGTCTTAGGACTTAGGTAACTTCTTGTTAAGAACCAATTGCTAAATCTCTCAACACACACTCACAAAATGTTTTGATGCACATCTTGCAATTCGATGCTAGCCAAATGGTTTAAAAACTTGTTTTTCAAAGGTACAAAAGCATAGGAATTGACTCCAACAAGTTTGAGATCAATCCTAAGCATTTTGAAGTGATTTTAAGCCATTCTTTAAGGTTTGCATCGATGCACACTCATCTTGCATCGATGCAAAGCATGCAACGACTTGTTGCATCGATGCAAAGATGTTTGCATCGATGCAACCTAGCTGAAAATTCAAATTTCAGCGTCAAAGACACATTTGCATCGATGCAAAGTGTTATGCATCGATGCAAAT
>NC_029776.3:30803150-30804373 GCF_000817695.3 Arachis duranensis
AAACTTAGTCACCTTTGATTCAAAATGTTGTTTGATAAAAAGGCAAGACACTAATGAAATTGTGCTAATTGGGCACCGTGTTGACAATGTATACATGATTAATTTAAATGAAGTTTCCTCAAATGATGTGAAATGCCTTGTTAGTAAAAATGATGAAACTTGGTTATGGCATCGTAGAGTAGCTCATGCTAACATGGACCATCTTAGCAAGTTGGTCTCTAAAGAGTTAGTAATTGGCTTACCAAAGCTACGTTTTGAAAAAGACGTCCTTTGCGACGCATGTCAAAAGGGAAAACAAGTAAAGGCCTCTTTTAAATCCAAAAACATTGTTTCAACAACAAGACCATTACAACTTTTGCACATGGATTTATTTGGTCCTTCTAGGACTATGAGCTTTGGTGGCAATTACTATGCTTAAGTTATTGTTGATGATTACTCTCGATTTACATGGACCTTGTTCCTAGCAAACAAGAGTGATGCATTTCGAGCATTCAAAAGATTAGCCAAAGTTATTCAAAATGAAAAGAATTTGCATATATCATCTATTAGAAGTGATCATGGTGGAGAATTTGAAAACAATCTTTTTGAAACTTTTTGTGAAGAAAATGGCATTGAGCATAATTTTTCCTCTCCTAGAACACCACAACAAAATGGTGTGGTTGAAAGGAAAAACCGTCATTTAGAAGAAATGGCGAGAACTATGCTCAATGAGGCTAATATTACTAAGTACTTTTGGGCGGATGCGGTTAGTACCACGTGTTATGTTATGAATAGGATTATCATTCGACCTATTCTTAAGAAAACACCGTACGAATTGTACAAAGGAAGAAAGCCAAATATTTCCCACCTTCACGTCTTTGGTTGTAAATGCTTTATTCTAAATAATGGAAAAGATAACTTAGGCAAATTTGATGCTAAGGCTGATGAAGGAATCTTCTTAGGCTACTCTTTAACTAGCAAAGCTTTTAGAGTATATAATAAACGCATCATGACTATAGAAGAAAGTATTCATGTCGCTTTTGATGAAACTAACCATTATTGTGCTAGAAAAGATTTTGATAAAAATGTAGAAAACCTTGATTCACTAAATTTGAATGGTAATGACAAAGAAAAAGATTTAAATGAAGCCCTACAAGCTCAACAAAGGATAGCGTTCAAGTTGAAGAAATTGAACCATCACAAGCACAAATAAATGCACTTCCAAAGGATTGGCGTACTTCAAA
>NC_029776.3:30808900-30810587 GCF_000817695.3 Arachis duranensis
AAAAGGGTGATGTGGTTATTGAATTTGTCGAAACTAGTAAACAACTAGCGGACATCTTCACTAAACCTTTATGTAAAGAAAGTTTTTTTAACATCTGAAATGAACTTGGTATCTTGGATTCTAATCTAATATGATTTGTTTGAATTCATTGTATTTATATTGCTATTTTTGTATCTCTTACTAACTTAAGCATTGGAGATATCCAATTAGCCATTGTTTTGTAGGTTTATGAGTTGATGAATGAGTGATTAATGTTGAGGTAGATTGAAGAATTTGAAGATTATAAACAATGGAGGATCAACAAATTGAAGTTTATAATGGTTTAAGTGAGTATATACATGATGGAAACCAAAGGATTGAAGTAGAGCATGGTAGGCAACTTGAAGCACTTAATCATCGTGTGTCTCGTGTAGATCATCGCACGGGTCGCTTGGATCGTCGTATTGATGACTTATATGAGCATTTCGGCATCCACCTACCATATGAAGAGGATACTGATGATGATGAAGACCAAGATTGATTGTCTCCTCTTCATCAAGTCACTTTTTATTGCTTTATGCTTATTTGATTATATGAATTGTTAAACTAACTCCTAGTAAGTTAAGGATTTCTATTATGGTTTAAATACTTTGATATTTCCTTCCTAATTTTGTTTAATGATTAATGCTTGTATGCTTATTTGGTGAATAACTCAAAATAGGCTTGGTACCCCTATTTTAAGTTAATATGCATGCCTTGATATATTTCACTTCTTTAGGGAGAATTATACATGCTTATTATATATAAAAAGAGGAAATCAAATTCTTTTTGACAGGGGGAATATCTCATCCTTGAGATTAATAAAGAAATTGAACTTATAAAAATTCATTGTTTTATGCATGCTTCTATGACACATTTCAAACTCCCTTCTTTTTGATAATGTCAAAAGGGGGAAGAAAAGTTTGAGGATATTTAAAGTTTTGAACTTTTGAAAAAGAAAAAGTTTGAGGATATTTAAAGTTTTGAACTTTTGAAAAAGAAGAAGTTTGAGGATTTGAAAAGAAGAAATAAGTTTGCGAAACAATGATTTCAAAAAGACTTTCGCTAAGCAAAAACTTTGATATCTAAATCGTTTTCTTTGATAAACGCCCTTTAAAGGAACAAATGCACATATTTAGGGGGAACTCCTGCAAAAATTTTCTTTTGAAGTCTTCTCCAAAGCTTTCTATAAAACAAAGTGCATTATTGTTGCTTTCAAAATCATTTATAAATACATATCCTCAAAATTGGTTTGTCATTATCAAAAAGGGGGAAATTGTAAATCATGTTGCTTGTATGCGAAGTTTGTATTCGTAGGTTTTGATGAATGACAAACCAACAAACGACATGAAAAGACAAACCAACAAACAACTTGAATGAACAAGCATGTTGAAAGATCAACCAACATTCAACGTTGAGGAATGAAGAGTTGAAAGCAACACAACAACAACAAGAAACTCAAGTCCACAACATTTGAAGACAAGTATAGTGTCTTAGGACTTAGGTAACTTCTTGTTAAGAACCAATTGCTAAATCTCTCAACACACACTCACAAAATGTTTTGATGCACATCTTGCAATTCGATGCTAGCCAAATGGTTTAAAAACTTGTTTTTCAAAGGTACAAAAGCATAGGAATTGACTCCAACAAGTTTGAGATCAATCCTAAG
>NC_029776.3:30811002-30813708 GCF_000817695.3 Arachis duranensis
ATACCGTGAGGTGTTAGAAACTAAGGACTTGGATTGTAAAAGGTTTTGCGCGAGCACCTTGAAGCTTGGCAATAGTGGAACTTCTCAATTGCGATTGAGAAAGAAAGTGGACGTAGGACAAGGATTGTGCCGAACCACTCTAAATAGCGTTTGCATCTCTTCAATATTATTGTCTTTTACCTTTGTGCAAATAAATTGTGATCGAAAAGTAGCTTCGTAAGTACTTAAGGAGTGGCTTAAGTCCGATTGGTGAAAAGCTTGATCAATTTATTTGAGTTGGTGTCTATTGGAAAGTAAAAGCTCCTTATAAATGCTTAGCAATTGAGTTAAGCTCTTGGAAAAATACTAGTACAATAACACTTTTTGTATATTGTCTTTAACTTTCGTAAAAAGATTAATTGTTGTTGCAATACTCAATTCACCCCCCTCTTGAGTAATTGTGCATAGGTTCTACACATTTCTGCCAATCCAATATGTATACCACTTAATAGCATCAAAGGTATTAAAACCCTATTGATGAACTTGAAAATATTTACAGGAACACCCAAACCCTATTGCTTTTGCTGAACTTGAAAAAAGTACACAGGGTGAGCTCACGGTGACAGAAAGCTCACGGTGAGGCAGAGACACAGCGCGAAGCAGTGACAGCGACACACGACGCGAAATAAGGAAGCAACAGTAAGCCTCGTGAGGAGGCAAAGAAGCAACGACGACCCTCGGCTCACGCAGTGAAGAAAGACAGAGTTTAGGTCCGCAATGGTGGGGTTTTTGCCTTCGGCGATGGTTGGAGCTGGGAGAAAGGAAAACGGCGCAGTGGAGAGAGACCGAGTTGAGCTCCAAAGGAGGTAGAAGAAGAAGAAGAACGAAACGGCGCACCACCACACACAGGGATTTTGATGGCTTGCTAGAGATTTCTTCTTTTTCTTTTTTTTCCTAAGTTACCAGCTGGGACTAATGGGGATTTTGGGAGGGAAGTGGGATTTTAGGGGGGGAGGGAAAATGGCCACATTTTGGTTTTGGGGAGGGACGATAAAAATAAATGAAAAAATGGAATTTTAACTAAAGAGAAGAAACGATGCAGTTTTGGGGATACCTTTAAAAATAAAATCAAAAAAATCATGACCATAGGGTACTTTAGGCCACCCTTAATAACCGTGACTATAGATATTCTATGGTCACCCTTTCTCAGAAAACCGTGACCATAGATTCTTTTAGGTCACCCCCCAAAATCGTGACCATAGATACCTTTGGGTCACTCACCAAAATCGTGACCATAGACACTTTTAGGTCACTCTTTTAAAAAACCGTGATCATAGACCTTTTAGGCCACCCCCCAAAATAGTGATCATAGACCCTTTTAGGCCACCCCCAAAAACCGTGACCATAGACCCTTTTAGGTCACTGTAAAAAAGCGTGACCATAGACGCTTTAGGTCACCCCTAAAACCGTGACCATAGACCTCTTTAGATCACTCCAAAAAATCGTGACCATAGACTTCTTTAGGTCACCACAAAAAAACGTGACCATAGACCCTTTTAGGTTACTTTTTTTTGAAAAACTGTGACCATAGACCTTTTTTTGTCACTGTAAAAAACCGTGACCATATACCCTTTAGGTCACCCCCCAAAACCGTGACCATAGACCCTTTTAGGCCACCCTTTTTTAAAAAATCGTGACCATAACTTTTTTTGTCACAGTAAAAAACCGTGACCATAGACCCAAAATATTGTAGTGTTTCTAGTCATATTATTGAATAATTTTGAGATGACACGTGCAGATGTATGTGATCCAGATATTAATCGACTGAATGCGACATGACACGTCGTTGGAATAGTCAATTTAGCAATTAATTTTGTAATTAAGTTATTAAACATATAATTATTAATTTAGATATTAAATATTATCGTGAATATGTTTTCCTTAAAGTTAATTTATTAATTGTATGTTTATTAATTTATTTAGTTATTAACTGTTCAAATAAAAGTTGTTTTTTAACTTAATTTACCGTGGGGCTAAGCGAATATATATATATATATATAGTTAGTCGTTAATGAAATTAATTTGTTAAGTAAACAATAATGTAATTTTATTTTTATATAAATTAAATTATTAAGTAAAAGTTTATTTATTAAATTATTAATTAGTTTAGTAAATATTTTTATTTTAATTCACGTATTGAGGAGATGTTTAATAATTAACTTAGTAATTATTAACGTAAAAGATTTTATTTAAATAAATTCAGTTAGTACATATTTTTAATTTTTGTTAAATAAATATATAACAGTTAAATCAATTTGTTATGTCAATGTTTGTTGGGATGTTATTTTTCTAATTCTGATAATTTATTTTTTGTTAGAGGCCTCGCCTACTTCTTCTTCGGCGAGTGAGTCACAGATTTGCTCCATCAGACGCTATCGTCTCCTATTTGAGGGACTCTGGCTTCGGCGACACGATGCCTCTCAAGGACTTCGTCTTCGACAACTCCCTAATCACGGTATTCGTGGAGCACTGCCGTTTGGAGACCCAGACATTCCACCTGCCATGGGGTGAGTGCACCATCACCGTGCAAGACATTGTGTACTCTTTCGGGCTACACGGGCATTGGGAGCTAGTGGAGGTGCTTCCGTGATTTCTACAGATGGTACGACATCGAGATCTGGGAGTTAGTGGAGTGACTACTTGGTGCTAGGCCTCCAGTGGTTCAGC
>NC_029776.3:30813747-30817620 GCF_000817695.3 Arachis duranensis
AAGTTGACATGGCTTCGGGAGCGAGTCGAGCATAGGCCCGATACTGCTGATCTAGACACCCTCCGATAGTATGCGAGGTGTTACATTATGTTACTGATTGGGAGTTACCTGATGACTGACAAGTCGAACAATATGGTCCATATCTGGTGGTTGCCTTTACTTGCTGACTTTCAGACGTCCCGTGGTCTATCTTGGGGTTCAGCGTGCTTGCATTGACTATAAGTAGTATTTATGAGGCATCGCTTGTCCTCGGAGCACTTGAAATAAGACATAAAATTTGCGGTCATGAGTCTAACACAATAAGCATGAAATGGCCTAGGAGGATGCCAACCACTATCGTCGGTCCTTAATGCAGTCTTGATCGCCTGGGATCTATCAGATATAATCAACATGCCTTCTTGTGGGGTGACATGTCATCTCAAATTAGTTAGGAAGAAAGACCATGACTTCATACTCTCAGACTCTACAATTGCAAAAGCAATAGGAAGGATATTACTATTGTCGTCTTGTGCAACTGTAATAGGCAACACACCGCTATATTTGTCAGACAAATACGTACCATCGACAGAAATAAACGGCTTGCAATGTTTGAAAGCCTCAACACAAGACGAGAAGGCCTAGAAGACTTTGCCGAACATGCTACAATCGCAGGCCATAAGGTGCCCATTATAGTAAGGTAAGGCCCTGAACTCACATGTAGTTTCAGAACAACAATTCTGCAATGCTTGTAGTAGCTTCGACACCTTGTTGTATAACTCCTTCTAGTCCCCGTATATCTGCGCAATTGCCTTTTGTTTCACCATCTAAATCTTTATATAGTAGGGTTTAAAGTGATAGCTTTGCCAAACTACACCCTGTAGGACAGGGATGCTAAAGATAGGTTAGACTGTATCAACGGCAAGATGACATTGCAGATGAGGGTGTTGTCCAACTGCCAATGGCATTGGGACATGGTGGGTGTTAAACACATATGCAGCCACCAACCCTCCGAACCTCCCTAATGAAATAAAATATTCATGGTTGGAAACTAAACCATATATACTAATCATAAATGAGAAAATACGGCACAATTAAACTTGACCTCACCAATATTTGAGGTTCTGTTGGAGGGTTATACGGAGACTTCAAGGATATCTAAATGCAAATTGGCAGCAAAGCACATGGTACGTTAGTCGATCCGATTCGACAACTCAATACTCAGCACCTCTGTGGATGCTGT
Organism: Arachis duranensis; assembly: GCF_000817695.3. Classification (NCBI taxonomy): domain Eukaryota; kingdom Viridiplantae; phylum Streptophyta; class Magnoliopsida; order Fabales; family Fabaceae; genus Arachis; species Arachis duranensis. The sequence goes on from NC_029776.3 coordinate 30,814,967, forward strand.
AGTTCTTCATACCCTGCATTACTGCATCTTTGCTTTTGAATCTCTGGCCATCCCAAAAGTCCACCCCACCGTCTAGCTTGTAATAATCTTTTTCGGTGTTGGAAAACGGAGATTTCTCATGCATCATGTCAAGATCCAATGCATGATAGTGAGTTTGGTACATCTGATAGCACCGGAATCGAGTGGGAGGGAGAGGCAAAACATAGCAGACCATTGTCTCGACTGGTATCTCTAGTACAAACTCCTCCTCATAATCATTTTTAGAAAAACCGCTCCTGTTATCCATAACATACTCCTTGTCTGAGTCCTCACTGTCAACGTCCATATCTTCTAATGGACTAGCCACATGTATCGGTGGTAGTGCAAGAGGTGGGTCATCCTACACAAAATCCAACTGTCTAGATCTACCACCGCCGACATCATCAACCTCCACAAAAAGCTCCATCACTTGTTCTGTCATGATTCTCCCATGGATATCAAACATGAGACGCATATGCTCGTTGCCATAGAGCCAAAACAGACGAAATCGAAAAATTCTATTTTCCAATGGTGTTAGCAACCTATGCCCCACCCTTGCGATCTCTTTACTCTCTAAACCACCAAGGTTACTCAATATAAGACTTTTCAACTCGACAAGGAACTTACTCGCCGAGTGCGTAATAATAACGGATTATCACACTCAAATATCACTCTATTGTCACTGTTTCTCATACGACAATTAGGATACACATAGACAACCACATATCCGTTACTACTGAACATTTTTGCTTTTTTTTGGAAGAAAAACGGAGGAGAAAAAGATATAAAATGTATGTGGAGAATATCAAAGATTGCACATCTTCTTATAACTGTTGAAATTTTGTCTTACTGTATCTCGTTTACAGTTGCACATCCTCTTATAACTGTTGAAATTTTGTCTTACTGTATCTGTAAACGAGATATGTCATTCGTTCTCTCTTATCTTGTTTACAGTATAAACGAGATAACTCGTTTACACTGTCATAAGAGAATGCGGCATATTTTAGTAATTATTTTACAAATTATTTAATTCAATAAATAAAATATTTATTTTATTTAATTAAAAAAATTCTAGTTAGAACATGTGTATAGAGTGCTTTGTGAATATATTGTGTATTGATAAATGGACCAATTTTTCAAGGATCATTTGCAAGTAGCATGAAAGCCAATACCAAGATTTTCATGAAAGAACTTTCTCTTAATAAAGGGAAAAGGTTTATGATTGATAGAAAATTAAATTCATCATCATAATTAATTGAATAAAAAAGCAATTCCAATGATTTTTTTTTTGAAAAAACACAAACATACTATAAATTAGAAAGATAATTTATACTGATACAATTTTATACAAGTTAAATAATAATATTTTCTTAATTTATATATAATGTAATTTTCAAAAACTAGAAATTAATATTTTATGTATGTCAAATTAGCCTTCTAAAATTTCACTCAATCGAATTAATCCACAAAAAACTTCAAAATCAACCAAATTTGTCCGTACTCAATTTTCCATCCAAATTCCATTATTTCATTCATTTGTGGGAGTTTTCCTATGGGTTGTGCTCCTTTCAAATTCCCGGTAATTATTTGTATGGCTTACAAGCTTTTGTTTCTATGTTTTTCATCCATCACACTCACTTTAGAATGGATTGAATCTCTTGTTTCTCATCTTTATATATTATATTATTTTTTCTAACTTTTTCTAATTTAAATATTTGTTTTGATTCAAGTCGTGTACACACAAAAATGAGTTATTTATATAAAATATATGTTGAAATATAAAATATACATATGTATTTAAATATATGTATTTGTATATGCTATGCTTGATTTAATTAGCTGATTTTTAGTATATAAATAATATTTTTGCTAAAAAATTATATTTTTGAGAAATTGAATTCGTTTGTAAGAAATTTTAGTGTTTGTTTGGACGTCATTAAATTAATAAAAAAGATTTTTTTTCAATAAAAAATATATATTTTTTATTTTTTAGTGTATTTGGCAAATTTCTAATAATAAAAGTAAAAATACTAGAAAAATATTAAAAAAAACATATTTTTTGAGAAGTTACAATTTATATTTTTTTAAAAAAATTTTTTAAAAATATTTTTCACATAATAAATGAACAAAAAAATACTTTTATTTTATTTTACCTAAATATAATTGATAAATAAAAAAAATTTTTTACATAAAATACTTTTATTTTTATAAAAAATATTTAAAAAATATATCATTTAAAAAAAAATTTCGAGAAGAGCATGCAAACAAACCCTTAATATATTTTAAAATGTTATTTCAAAGTTTTGGGATTTAACCTCTGAGTTAAGTTTAAAATATAACTAGAAAATTCCTAATAGACAAGTAAAAAAAAAAATTTGAAAATTGAATAAAGACAAAATTAGTTGATACTAATAAATTTGGGAGACTAAGTAATCTAAAAAAATTTTTTTATGCTATTTAAATATTTAGTTTATTATATATTATATTATTCAAAATGTACAACTGTAAATAATTTGATTTGATTATAATATTTGTTTTTATTTTTATCCTTCTTTATTTTTTATGGTGAAATTAGATTTTGATTATAATCAAATCATATTTAGTAATGATTAAATATTTATAAAACCAGTTAATAA
>NC_029776.3:30817743-30823678 GCF_000817695.3 Arachis duranensis
CCCCAATAACAAGTTCATTGTCACCAAAAAAAAAATAACAAGTTCATTGTATGGTAGCACTATGGTCCCGTTTTAAAAATTATTTTTTTTAATTTATAAAAATAATAGTATTAATATAACCAAGTTGGGTTGGTCTAGTGGTTAGCTCACTAGTCCGCTTAAGCAAGTGTTCGGGGGTTCGAATTCCGTCTTGTACCGCGACGGATTAGTCCTTAACCTGCTGGATTGAGGGATACCGTGAAAAACCAAAAAAATAATAATATTAATATTTTGTGTAATTTTTAAATTAAATTATAATTTTTTAAAAAATTATTTAAATATTTATAAAAAATTAAAAAATTAATAATTTAAATATAAAATAATTTATTTATAAATTATTTTTAATATAAATATTATTGTTTAAACTATTTATTTTAAAAAAAATTAATTGAGGTAAAATTTACCCAAACTGGGCCTGTCACTAACCATAAACAAACACAAAACCCCACATTTGAGTCTCGGACTCTCTCTCCCTATATAAACGAAACCTCCTCCTACTCTTTCTCTTTCTCTCCATTAAAGATTCAACCCACTCATTATATGCACAAATAGCTCTTCGTCAGAGTTATATTATCTCTCTTCAGTTTCTTGTATGGGCTGAGAGAGATCCACATGTCTCGCACGTGCTCACAGTGTGGAAACAACGGGCACAACTCCCGCACATGCACAGACGCTTCTCTCGCTGCCGGATCGGTCTCCGGTGGCGGAACCCCTCAAAGAGAGAACGGCATCATGCTCTTCGGCGTAAGACTCACCACCACCGAAGGGACCTCATCGTCATTCAGAAAAAGTGCTAGTATGGGTAATTTGTCACAGTTTGATCAACAACCACCGCAGGATCCAATCGTTGCTGACGCCGGCTATGTGTCCGATGACGTCGTTCACGCCTCCGGCCGCAGCCGCGAGCGCAAACGAGGTAAAATAGTAATAATAGAAGAAAAACACGTGCTTAATTTCTTGCTAGTTTATTAGTTTCACTTTGATTATTATTTTTTTAATCTTTTAATGGTTTTCTTTTGTGATTGTTATTAGGTGTTCCTTGGACTGAAGAGGAGCACAAATTGTTCTTGTTGGGTTTACACAAGGTTGGAAAAGGTGACTGGAGAGGAATTTCTAGAAATTTTGTGAAGACTCGGACTCCAACTCAGGTTGCTAGTCACGCACAGAAATATTTCCTCCGCCGCCACAATCAGAACCGCCGCCGCAGAAGGTCTAGTCTGTTTGATATCACCACTGATACGGTATTCAATCTAATCTTTGCTATAATTGTTAGCCTTTATGGTAACAAATTATTTAATTTTCAGAAACTGGTTTCATAATAAATGAAAAATATCTCGACGATATAAATATTATTACTATTATTGATGAACAATATAATCTTTTTTATTAAATGCACAATACTTGATTACGAAGATTTCAAATCGTGAAACTTATTATTTGTTGGATTAAAAAAAAACTGTTTTTGAATATTTTGTTAGAAAAAGGTTTTTATTCACTTAACTATTAACGTGAGTTACTAATAAAACGCAACGTTTTTTTTTATTATTTTAAAATCTATTGATTTCATTTTTTATTCTAATTTTTTTTGGCATTATTTATTCTAAATTAAGGTGATGGAATCGTCTGCCATGATGGAAGAGCAAGTTCAGCAAGAAACTGTTGCGCCACCCACACCCTCTACATATTCGTCATCAAACTACAACAACTTATCTAGCTCTACTTTCCCCATGGCTTTATCTTCTGTGATGTTGCCATTAGCTGCTAAACCAATAAGGCCAACGCCTATTTTGCCTGTGCCACCATCTTCTAAGATGGCTAATTTGAACCTGAAAGAGAAAATAACTCTGAATACAGAATTTCGACCTCCACCATTTGTTCTTAACTTAGGGCCGCAGCAATTCCGGAATCAGTCCCCAGACGAAAATAATGATCGCTCCTCGCCATCCTCGTCATCCACGTCGTCTTTTCAAGCAGGAAATTTCAATGGTGGTGGAGATAGCATAATTAGTGTTGCTTGAATAGTATATATTGTCTTAATTTAATTTAAGTTTGTAAATTATCGTTAGCTATGGAAAGTGAAAATACAGACCTAATTGAAAAATGATGAAACAAAATAGTATCACTGTATCAAGTAAAAGAATTGCTTTGAAGATAATTAATTAATTAATTAGACGAGACTATAAGATAGGTTAGTTATATGGTTATAAATATAACTATTATTATTATTAGGACAAGAATGGTTGGGGTGTGTTTGGGATATTAAGAAATTTAATCGTTGTTTTAATATATAGAAGTTGGATGAGAACAAGGAAGAGAGACAGAGAGGATGAGTTGTCATATTTGGTGGCTATTGGGAAATTCTTGTTTCTATTGTGTGTGGGAGTGTGACTTTGAGAATTGAGATGACAGAGCACCGGGTACTCGGGTTATACTATTGGTCTGTTTTCGTTGCAACTTAGTGGGTCTCAAAAATATTATATAATATTATATTAGATTAAATTATTCAAGGTGGAGGAGAATATATATTATGCTCGTGGTGTCCAATTCATACACGCATGTCTTTGTTACATTTTTTTCCTTGTATTTTTTTAGTAATGAATCAGATTGCCTTTTTCTTATTATTACATTCTTTAGAACCTTATGTCTACAAAAATCATTCATGTCTCCGCGGGACTTGTTTTTCCTATACTTAAATTGTCGTTTTCAATTTCAGCTGAAAAATCAATTAATTGCTAGATTGGATTAATTTTTTTAGTAAAAAAGTATTTTTTTAATAAAATACTTTTATTGAATTTAAAAAAAATATATTTTTTTTTCAAAAGATTGACCATAAGAAGGAGAAGAAATAAACATTTGTTATATATATTAAAATTGATGAAGAAAATTTGCTTATAAAAAAATTTTTGATGAAGACAAAATTACGAATATATAGGACAAATCACACTGTTAAACCGCAGTGGAAGAAAATTTACGTGATTTAATCAAAGTAAAAAATGTAAATTAAGCTAATTCAAATTAGGAAACTAAGAGTAATTCGAATCACATTAATTCGAATTAATAAAGAAGTGTAATTCGAATTTGATTCATTCGAATTATGTATGCATTAAGTCCTAGATAGTTCGAATTAACCGGGTTTAAATTACTTATGTAGGTTGACTTAGGTAGTTTTAATCACACATATTCGAATTATGAGGAAAGTAATTTAAAGTGTAGTTCGAATATGAGTCCTTCGAATTATATATCTGATTTCCAACTATTTTAATACACAATAATTATATTTATATGGAGGCAATGCTAAATCGAATTCAATTAATTCGATAATACGAGTCTATAAAAAAATTGTATTTTATAAAGTTTAAAAATTTTTATTATGTGATAAGTTAGTAAAAGAGTATATTGCAAATTTTTATAGTACTCATCATAACAATGTTTAATTTAAAAATTGTTATTAAAATTTTAGTTGTACTCATTACAAAATAAATAATTATAATAAAAAATTTTTATATATTGTTATAATTTTTAAAAATTTTTATTGTAGTTATTTATTTTGTAACGTGTACAACTAAGTTTTTAATGAAAACATCAATGATGTTTTCTTTAAAATTAATTTATAAAATATTTTAGAAGTAAAAAAAAATTATAGTAGAATAAAACTTATCTGAAATCAAATAACCTAGTGTAACATACATCTTTGACCAATACTAAAAAAAAGTTATCCTAATTATGTACATAAAATTCTAAACAATACAGTTCTATCTTTTGTAAGTAAGCTGCCTTTAGAATATCAATAATGCTTTTTCATGTGCCGCTTTTAATCTAAAATCCTAAAAAAAAATTGATTTAAAAGTTATAATGTTATTATATTGGCACAACACTTTATTTTTGTATGATAAACATGCACAACACTTTATTAAATATTCTTTTTATAAAGTATTTAAAGTATATAAAAATGCACTCCTATTATAAAAGGAGTATTTAAAAAGTTGTTAAATTTTTATATGTTATTAAATTTTAATAAATACAAGTATATTTTTATATGTTATTTTTAATTCAATGTTCTAATAGAAGTTAAAATTAATTTATATTTGATAATTTTATACTAAAATTAATTTGTTATAATCTTGTTTTATACTTTTTTAGTATATTTTTTTATATTATATAGTATTTTTTCTAGTATCTTATTTGATAAGTTAAGTACTCTTTTTTATTACAAAATTTTTATTAATATTTATATAGGTTGATTTTGCATTAAATTTAATAGTCTAAATTTTATTTATAAATAGAACTCAATTTTCCAGTAAATCGAAAAGACTCATTCGAATTATAATTCGAATTCCTCAAACACTAATTCGAATAAGCTAAATTCAAACTCTCTATGCATAATTCGAATCAGGTTGATTCGAACTTTTCCATGCATGATTCGAATCAGTTCGATTCGAACTATTAATACTGTAAACTCTCTCACTAATTCGAAAAGGTTTGATTCGAATTACCAAGCTTTTTAGTTCGAAATGAGTTGATTCGAATTATATAGAGACATGCTTTTGGTTGATTCATGTCTCATTTTTTCGTTCGGTTTAATCATGTAAAATCTCATGCAAGTTGGCTTAATACTACCATTTATCCGAATATATATATGATTATAAATTTTTTTAATATAACAATAAAATGTTATGATCATTTTTTTGTTAAATTGATCAATAATATAATCTACAATTATCAATTCATATGAATAATTAATAATTTAACTAAAAACTTAATAGAATAATAAAGATTTATTTTATATTTTTGTGCTGGCACAACCATTACAACTTGCAAGTTACAAAAAAGGACAATGATACGGCCATCAACTTCATGAAAGGTTAAGGTCAATTAAGCTATCAACGGATCGAGAGGATAATATTACGTGAAAGTTTGATAAGAAGGGTGTTTTTTCTATTAGTTCTTTTCTGCAGGTCATCCAATTAGAAATTCTGACTGATAAGATCACAAGTTATAGTTTCACCAGTGCGATTTGGAGAAGCGTGGTACCTCCGAAAGTGAAGCTATTTGGATGGTTTGTGCTAGTTGGTAGAGTTAATACCAAAGAGCTGTTGAGCAGGTTGGGTGTTCTTCCCAATAGTGATAATGTTTGTGTTTTGTGTAAAAAGAAAATAGAATTTGTGCAGCATTTGTTTTTCCTATGTGAGGTTACATGGCAGATGCTATTCCTGATACCATAAAAGGACTATTTGAAAGTTAGACTGGAATGCACAATAAAAAATAAGAGCAGAAGAAGTGGCTGACTGAATTCTTTGTTGGGAACGGAACGATAGAATTTTCAAAAATAAAAAAGCAGGTGTTGCGAAAATATAAAGCAGAACGATTTTAAACTACCAAAAATGGACTTTCAATAATCCTTGTGGATGTTGATGGCAATACTTGGGAGACTAAGAAAATTATTATCTCTCGTGTAGGTAACTTCTTTTATTTTTTATTTTTTATGTTCCACTCTATTGTGTTGAGCTTCTTTTATTTTTTTTTTTAAAAAAAAAGAAAGAACAATGATGTCAAGGAAATTAATTACTTAAAAAACATATAATCAGTAAGGAAGCTGAGGGCTAGCATAAAAAGGAATCAAATTCTAGTGAATCCCCCGGTGCCGACTTAATTAAGAACTGCTAAAACCCAATTTGTGGAGATGTAAGGAAATGATACCCGTTATTATTGGTTTCTTCCACCTTTAGAGTCTTTGGAATTTTTTGGATTTAACTCCTAAAATGTATAAGATGGTGAAAAAGAAAAGAGGTTTTGTCTAATAATAAACTTAAATAAAATTTACACAGTCAGGATTTTTATTAAAATGTGGTTAGTATTTAATTAATAAAAAATAAGTAATTTTATATTGTTAAATGTA
>NC_029776.3:30823685-30836509 GCF_000817695.3 Arachis duranensis
GTAATTTAATATTATTAAAAATATTAATAAATAATAATAACTAATTAATAACTACAAATTATAAAAGCTACTGATTCCTTAATACTCCTCATAAACTTATTCTCAGTTGTTGTTTTTAAGAGGGGGTCGTTTTCGATTGTCGGTAAAATATCGAATTTTTTCACTTATCGATTGAAAAGCTTTTGTTTGGAGCTATGAAGTAGCTAAGAATATTTAGTTGAGTTGTGTTTACATATCAGACACATTTTAAATATGATATTTATTGATATTCGTTTGAGTATCTTTTATGTCTAACCGTGTTTTAATAAAAAAATAATTTTTTTAATACACTTATGCACACCTAAATATTCAGTCTTATTCTTAACATATATTCTTAAAATCAAAATTGTGAGAATCGAATCGATCAAATAATTAATTCAATAGTTCAGTAGTTCAATCGAGGTCAAACTGTAATTAAACCGATTTAATTCATTGTCCCACTATAACCAGCAACTCAATCTCATTGCTCCACTATAAACTTTAAAATTAGCCTACACCTAATCCCAAATAAAAGAAACAAACATAAAAAAAACTGCAAGTAAAAGCGCTTGAACCATAATTCTCAACCAAATCAAATTGTATAGCATCAAAAATCTTTCACCTCTTTTAATAACCATATACAACACCACAATCGAGACTCTATTCACCAAAGAGTTAATTACTTCAATTAATAAAGACATGGTATTTTTTAAACCACACCAATTCCTAAAATATTAATTAATCGACCTATCATACCAAAATCCATAACTGGATTAAAATTCAAACTCCAAAATCATTAAAATCAAAATTTAACAAAGCAGTAAAATACTATCAATAGAATTATTCCAGTTTCATAAAAACTAATAAAGCAAAAAAGAAGAAGTAATAATCAAAATTTATTCTGTTTAGCAACAAAATTAATCAACATAATTAATCAAATTTTCACACAAGAACCAAAATCTATTCTATTTAGTGACTAGAATCCAGAATAAAAATATAGAAACTCGGAATCATTATAATTAACAAAATAAAAAAATTAATTGAAGAAAGAGAGAGTAGCATAATTAAACACTGTAATTTCACGGTGACAGAAAAAGACAGCGAAGAGTCCACAACGACAAAAGAGAGATGTTCATAGAGAGGAAGAGAGAGGTCTCAAAGACAGAGACAATTTTGACGACGAGAGTAGAGACAACGACGCCAACAGTATCTCCAAGCAGACCTTCTGGCGAGAGAGGAACCAAGTTGACGACGAGGAAAGAACGAGACAGAAAGGATGAGAGGCAACGCGAGACGCATTGCGATGGAAGAGACAAGCGACAACGCGAGACGCATTGCGATAGAGGAGACGAGCTTGAGCAATGAGACAACGACTAGTGGAGCATATGCGATGCTGGCAGTGAGATAATGGTGAACGTACGTTGGCGATGGAGAAAGCGGCATATTTTAAGAAGCACAAATACAACTTGTAACACGGACACAACACGACATAAATATATTGATACGGTCTTTTTATAAAAATATTGGATACGACGACACGTTTAAAATAAGTATGTTATAAAATTTAAATAAAATATTAAAATAATAAATTATCATATTATAAATATAAGAATATATATAATTACATAAAAAATATGTAAAAAATCCAAAATAACATAATATCAATAATTATAATTTTTAAATAAACTCTTATATGGACATTAAACGTTAGATGTTATTAACTTATTTCATAAAAAATTAAAAAATCATACAAGTACCAGTCAAAAAGTATTGAAATAATAAAACAATGATATTTGAGAGAGAGAGAGAGAAATTGTTAAACAGAAGTGGAGCAGAAAGTGAAAGGCAAGAATCATTAATCTCACCGCCTTCTTAGTTTTTGGATTTTTTATTTAAATAAATAAAATAAATGTAATAATTACTGAAATAAATAATTTAAAAAATATTTATTGATTTGCGTTCATTAGTCATATCTTGTTTATACTGTAAACGAGATGAAATTGCATGTATTTCATTTACACTGTAAATAAGACTGTAAACAAGATAAGGGCGAACGACGCCTATAAGTCTAAGTTGTTTACAGTCTGTTCTTGGACTCCATTTTGACTTAGTCAAACTCTTTCTCCCCTCTTTTTACCCTTTTCAACCATATTTGAGACCGATTCGGTGATGGCACGTCAGGCGGGGAATGACGGTGACATCAACAGACTAAACGAGATGTCGCATTACGTCGGGACGGCCGGCTTCGAGGTTAGTTGCATTCCGTTTGGTTAATCTAAGTATGCGGACATTGTTAGGGTAGTCTCGTAGTGACAAGCACTGAGTAAAATGCTAATTAGGGATTGGACTGTATGATGAATTTAGAACAATATTTGCTTGTGTAAGATTGGTATGACTTAATTAGGATTTGCTTACCGACATAAGTAATTTAGAGACATCTGTAGAGTAGAGACATGGTAGTATGTTCTTAAGTAGTAGTAGTACTTTGTTCTTAAGTAGAGTACACAAATTTATTATTATCTCTTTATAGGTTAAATTTTTTTTTTCATTCCGCAGAGGCCTCGCCTTCTACTGCCCCGTCAAGTCAGCCATACCCTTCCTCCACCGGACGCCATCGTCCCGTATTTGGCTGAGGCCGGATTCAGCGACATGGTGCCCCTCAAAGACTTCACATTTGACAATTCCCTGATTTCGGCACTCGTGGAGCGATGGCTCCAGAGACGCACATGTTTATCTCCCGTGGGGTGAGGTCACTATCACCCTACAGGACGTGGTGTACCACCAAGGCCTACGCGCACACGGGAACCCTGTTGGGGGGTGCCTTCGTGACTTTCACTACAGCATAGGCGCTGCTTAGCGGCGGTTTTTTCTCCAATTAGAAGCGGTTTTAAACCGCCGCAAAATCAAAGGCCGGTGGTTCGGTAGACCTCCTTGGTTGTGGGCGCCGGGACAACCGCTGGTTAAACCGCCGCTGAATTAGTATTTTGCGGCAACTAATTTAGCGGCGGTTTTAAACCGTCGCGATATACAAGCATAGGATTTAGTCCATTTTCTACCGGCGGTTATGAACTGCCGTAATGTTTTTAGGTTTTTTATTTATCACTAAATGTGACGGTTATAAAACCGCCGCTATTTTCAATACAAATTTAAAATAAAATTTCTTTTAAAAAACGCTGAATTTTTTTGTTTAATTTTAAAGATAAATTTTTTTGTCTTTTTGGATTTTTTTAATGCTATAAATATTCATATTTTTCATCTATTCAATATAAACTTGTGGCAAAAATAACAAAATTAACTGAAAAAATAATATTTTTATAAAAATATCAATATAGTAAATCTCTTACTAAAAATTGCATAGTCAAATTTAAAAAAATGTTTGCTTCAAATAAAAATAAGTCCAATCCTAGGATTCTATTTTTCATTCTGTCTTTCCACGAAATTCATCCATACGATATTATTGAGTAAACAATCTATACAAGGATAAATAACAATGTTTTAGTCTAATTAAACAATTGAATACACACTTAAACCAGTGATATATATGACTTTTGATATTTAGCAAGGTTGCGAAAACCGAACCGGTCAATAAACCGGTGAAATTTAATAAATTTTAAACAGAAATCACACAGTATAAATTACATTTAACAAAATAAATCTTCAAATTACATTTAACAAAATAAATTTTCAGCCACAAAAAATATTCTTTCAAATTTTTTAGATATTCTTATGAAGTACATTATCTCAAAAAAAAAAATTTCCTGTAGTTATTGCCTTATTGGCATCAATGTTTAGTCCATGCCAACATTGTTCCAAGCAGGTACTTCATGGCTGCAAAACCACCACAGCTATATTTCAATACAAAAGCATCTCAAACACTGATCCCTTCTCTTCTTCAACTTCAACATGCAAACAATAACTTCAGATCCTCAGCAAACAATAGCATCAGCAACAAAATCATGAATAAATAACAAATAAATCAGAAACAACAAATAACAAATAAATCAAAATAACCTCAGAAAATCAAAATAAATGAAAATCATGAATCCAGCCAACAAATAAATCAGAAAATCATGATCAGAAAATAAAAAATAACACATAAATCCATTCCAGCGAACAATAAACCAGCAAGCAGAGGAGGAAGGCGAAACTGCGAACAGAGGAGGCGAGGCTTACCGACGGCGAGGAGGAAGGCGAGCAACGGTGACAACAGAGGAAGCGACATCGGCGATGACAAGGACGCGATGGGGGATGGGAAACAGAATCAGGGAGTGTTAGAGACTGAGACTTGAGACCTGAAAGGGTTGAAGGCTTGAATCAAAGAAGAAGAAACTTGAGAACTGAGAAGTGAGAACTGAGATCTGAGACCTGAGAGGGTTGAAGCAGAGACTAAGACATGAGACACGGCGACGGCGAGGAGCAGCGAAGCGGCGCGACCCACGGCGAGGAGCAGCGAAGCGACGTGACTCACGGCGACAAGCGAGCTCGGACAGAGAGGGCGACAAGTAGAGAAGGGGTCGGCGATGAGTTGATGGTGGGTGGTGGCTATTGGAATTTGAAGAGATGAGAGGATTGTGGGTGGGACTAGGGTTTTCATGGTGGGTATGAGTGAGACTGTGAGAGAGAGAGACAGAAAGGGGTGGGGTGGGGATTGGGGCCTTTTTGGCTGGCCTTTCTTTTTTTTTTCACCTTCAAAAATCAAAATGACGTCGTTCAATAGTTTAGTTTTCAAAAAAAAAAATCACTAAAAAACCGGACGGTTCTTCCGGTTCACCGGTTAACCGCCGGTTCGACCGGTTTTTTCACTGGTTTTTTGCTAAACGGTTTATGACCTTACCCGGACCGGTTAGGTGACCGGTTCCCGGTTTTTCCGGTTGAACCGGCCGGTCCGGTTCGGTTTTCAGAACCATGATATTTAGTTATAAAATACTACTAAGTTAGTATTATTTTTTTTTCTGTACCAACCTTGCTATTGTCAATATTCGATGGTGGTAAGTTTCTCCTTGATGTATACATTGGTTTTCCTGCTTCGTAAAAGCAAAATTTGGATGGCTGAATTTACAAATGTAATGTGACTGATCTTAAATCCTAATCAATAAAAATTAGTTAAAGAAGTATTTTTGATAGGAAACAAAAACATAATTATAAACTTGCTGCTAGATTACGATAAACATGACACTTACATGTTCGGTGAGGGCTAAATTTATCTCAAAGAGTGACCTGATTGTCTCTATATCCTCCCAATACTCATTGATCCATTGCAAGGAAAATCAAAATACCATCAACCAGGACAAAATCAATTGAAAAGTCCAATAAATAAATACATAATGATATGAACTATGTACCTTCCCATTGTGATGATCCACTAGCAATCCATCTAGATGATCTCCAACAACAATCATTAGCTTACGGTCTGGACTGATTGAGGTGTGCTACATCAAAAGTAGATAGTTCGGAATCAAGTTCATACGAAAATGCAATCAAAACTAACTCAAACAGTTGAAGTTCATGGTGAAGCAAGAAAACTCGTATAAGATAATCTAATGAACATCGATGGAAGTATAACTAGAGTAAGTTGAGAAGTAATTAAAAAGAAGAGATGACAAGAAAAAATAAGTTACATCAGTTAAAATACTCAAAGTGCTCACATTAACTGCCCAAGGAAACTGAGTGTGAGAAAGGACAGGTGAGAAAGGGTCCTCAGAGAGTCAGAGTGAGAAAGGGGTGGGACTGGGGTTCTGTGGAGTTTGGTTTATATATATAAATTCGAACTGGCAATCCAATAAATCAGTCCGATTCCGTCGATTTATCGGTTAACTGCTAGTTCGTTCAATTTTTTTTTACCAATTTTTTGCAAAACAGTTTTGGACATTAACTAGATGACTGATTTTTTATTATTCCGATTGAACAGATCAGTCTAATCAGTTTTTAGACTATTGATTAAAATGATTTTAAAAATAATATATATTTTATTTATTAAAATAAAAAATATTCTAAGTATTTTGTATAACTAAAAACTTTTAAATATTTAAAAATTAATTTATATTTTAATATTAATAAAATATCAAAATAACATTACAATTTATCTAAAAATTATTTTATATTATATATATATATATATATGTTCTGTATTTTATAAAAATCTAGAATTTGTACATCCGCATATTTTATATACAAAAACCAATTTCATCCGATGATCTTTAACTCACGTTCTTCCTAATTTTAATTAAAGTGATATTTAAACCACGATATACATGTTAAACGAATCATAAGTTCAAAAGAAAAATTCCTACCTTGCCAAAACTAATATGGTCATAGAGAGGAAGAAGAAACAAATACTTAATCGGTTTAAAATCTTTATTGGAGTTTTTGAACTAAATGGCTGAACCTCAGAAAACTCACGGACTATCGAGTTTCAACTTTTATTTCTCATTCTTTTTCTTAACATCACTAATGAAAAAAAAAAAAGTTAGTTCTCGAAATTAGCATGAGAAATTATTTTTAAAGTGATACTGATACGTGGTAGCAGTAACGAAAAATTGTATCATTTTCATAATCAGTTAAACCTATTAAGGTTCAATTTAGGTAAATAGCTTAATTAAACTCCTTTTAAAAAATAACTTAAATAATAAATAGTAGTTATATTAAAAGTAGCTTATAAATAAGTTATTTTGTGTTTGGATTTTTAATTTTAAAAGTGCTTATTTTATAGAAATATGATGAAAAATAAAAGTATTATGAGAGAAGTCATTTTTTTTAAATAGCTTCTTAGAAAGTTGTAATTTAATTTTAAAAATTGCACCAAATATTAATACTACTACTTTTTATAAGTTAAAAATTAAAAAAAGTTACTTTTAAAGTTTCCAAACCAAACGGATCCTTAGAAAAAGATTAAGAAAAAAAAAACAATTAAAATAAAATGACCGCGACGAATACATCCAATTTAGAAGAGAACACATCTTCGAAATTCAAAGAGTTACAAAAGCAACTAAAAGAATATAAAAAAACAAAAAGTTAAGAACATTGGACCAAAAATCCAACCTGTTTCAGTTGAGACAGAAAAAAAGAGAAATGAAAAATTTTAAAAGACTTAGATCCAAATAGAAATTAAAAATTCAGAAAAGAAATATAACCAAAAAATAAAGAGTAAAAGTAAACAACGGATGAATCCTCATATATTGGGAAAGCACACCAAATGTAATCAACGTGATTCCATATACCGACACCAACACGACTCACTAGATTCACGAAGTTTTGAAATATTGAGACAAATCTCCGTAAGCTCACCTACAACAACCGTTGAACCAAAAAAAAAAAATTTGGATCATTTAAAGTTTGAATTTTATTTTAAAGAGTAAAGTATGATTTTTTACCATTTATTTTATTAGTAGGGTCAAAAATAAATATGAAAGAAAAATCATTCAAAAATAGAAGATCACATTTTACTCTCTAAAATAAAAATTTAAAATTTAAAAGATTTAAATATAAAAAACCCAAAAAAACCAAAGGTAAAAAAACCAATGGCTTAATAATAGGATACGAGGAAACAAAAAATAGACCATCGAAGACTACAAAGAAATCAAATTATTAAATCGAAACAATAAGTCAAAAAAAAAGTAGACAGAAAAACATCATGCATATTCATAACAACTGATCCAAAAATCAAGAATATGAAAGCTCAGGAGAATGAAGATGAATGACCGAAGAAGTGCCTGCAAGACAGCTATTAATTAGAAAAATTAAACAGAGGATAATCAGAAAGACTGAACACACCGAAAAAATGAACACATTGAAATTACATACTTATAAATTTATACTGTCTATTAACACAAATGGCAACAAAGTTTAAAAAAAATTAAGATTTGGAGATCCTACAACATTAAAACAACATGCATATAACCAACTTGAGTTGGTTGAGTGGTCAGCTCACTTGTTCGCTTAAACAAGTGTTCGGAGTTCGAATCCCGCCTTGTGCATACAGTAACTCATTGGCCAGACCCTTAAATGGAGCTACGATTCGCGACGGATTAATCCTTAACCTATTGAGTTGGGGGATACCGTTTGGATAAACAAAAAAGACATATAATTAACACAAATGGCAAAAACTTTAAAAAAAGATTTTAGATTTTTGAAACCCTACAGCCCCAAAACAATAGGCATATAAATCATGAAACTAGAAAAAAAATTAAGATTTCAGGTTTTTGAAACCCTACTGTCCTATTCCTAAAGTAATAGGCATATAAAATTAATATTTCAGATTTTTGAAACCCGATAACCCTAAAACAACAGGCATATAAACTCATGGAACCAGAAAAAAAAAGATTAATCGACAAATAATGAGAAGCCAAACCTCAACTATATGATACAAAAAAAAAATATTCAATATAAATGACAGAATAAAAAATATTTGACACAAAACAAAAGTATGAGAAAAAATCCCCTTTACATACCATGGAGAAGAATTATAGAGATGGAGAAAACGGGAGAAGCCGGATGAATAAGACAAAACAAAGACAGAGAACACAGCAACTCACAAGCTACAACGAAACACAACCAGCAAAATGTAGGATCCAATTTTAGATTTGACGGAAGAAGAAGCATTGAAAAAAAAATATATGCAGAGAACTCAAGCGAATGGTAGCATCTGCATTTCATATGTCAAGAGAAAATTAATTCATTCAATTGAGGAAAACAGTCATCAACAACACATGTATTGACTAATAAGATCATAACAGAATTCAAGTCAAAATACTTTTCTTTCAACAACACGTCATTTGAAAAGAGGGGCAGAATGCATATAAAGAAAGGCACCTACTCATATAAAGATGCTAAAATCATTTTTTTATAAAGATTTTTATATTAAAAGTATATTTTATTTGTTTATGTTGAGTTAAGAAATTAACTAAATTAATTAGTGATGATAAACATTATTTTTGGCAAAATAAATAATTAGTGTTGATTAATTAATAAATGAGTATATGTTGCTAATTATTTATTATTATGTTGCAGGCCTTAATTAAGTTGAGCAGCCCAAATGAAATGGAAAATAAAACAAGAGGTGGTAGGCTGAAAGTAAAATTGAGAGCCCGAGTTGGTTTTATTTCCCTCCAAACTTGATCTCACACCACAAGCAACGTTCTTCTCCTCTCTGACCATGTCAAATCACAAGCTTCAGAAAAGTAAGAAAGAGAAAGAGAGAGAGCTCCTTCCATAAGCTTTTCACCAAAGAAGAGAGAAAGAGAAAGATTAAGCTAGAAAGGCAGATATCAAATCACCCAGTTCAAACCAAATCAAGCTTAGGTTAAAGGTAACCCATTTCCTCTTGCATGCATCAAATCTTCATCTCTTCTTCCCAACACTCTGCCCTATCCGAAATGGGATACAAGGGAAAGGGGATTTCTGTTCTTCTCTGCTGTGTATCTACGGTCTTAAACAAGACTTGGGGACCAAGTTGGTTTTCAAGTGCTCAGATCAAGTTGACTATTGGAAGATTTCTATGGTTGCTGTTTTATGGCTTTCGACCAAGATGAGGAAGTCAGAAGGAGAGTTTCTACTCTGATGATTAAGGAGAAAAAGTGAATCTGTGGGTTGGTGAAGCTCAAAGCTCAAGGTGTTGACCTTGGAAGAAGAACCCAGCAACATGCAAGGAGATAAAAGAAGCTTGATGTTCATTCAGAAAGCAAGGAGAGAAAACCAGAGAGTGAGAACAGTGTTCTGTTAAGAAGTTTCTCTACTTGGATAATGCTTTCTTTCAAAGAAGCATTCGTCCAATACTAAAGAACTGCATCTGAGGTTTGCGAATCTGGTTTTGCACATAGCAAAGAGGCTGCTGATGAAGTCAATCTCCTTCATATTTTACTGATTGTAATGAACTTTTCTAAGCTTATCTTTCTGTAATTTCTTGAGAGAAAAGGCATTGTGAGAAAGTTCAAGTAAAAGCCATGAGTGGAAAAAGGCTGAGTGATACACTTGAGAGAAAAGCCTAGAGTTATTTTCTGATTTCTTTAGGTTGGTTAAGTGTCTTGTATCTTGTACCTGTTTGGTATCCCTTTCTTAGTTGGGATAGCACTAAGAGTGAATAGTTAGGTGTTAGCATAGCCAATGTCAAGTTAGGTTAGAACTTGAGTGTGAAATTGGTGTATGTAATACTGTTAACTATAGTGAAATTATTCCATAGTTGTGGAGGAGACTGGATGTAGGTTGCATAGCACAAGGCAATCAAACCAGGATACATGCTGGTGTTAGCTTTTCTCTTCTCTGTTGAGTTCTGTTTTCTGATATTCATGAGACAAAAATAAATTGTCTCATAAATTTCTGGTGCTGAGTTCAAACAGAACCTGAATTGAAAGTTTGTTTAAAAGGATAATAACTGCAATTAAAAGGAAGGCATAGATTCAACCTCCCCGTCTCTAAGCCTACCACAACCTTCAGTTTAGTCACACTTTAAAAAAAAATACTTTTGTAGTACATCAAAATCAAACCATACAATTCATCATATAGTAAAATCTTCATGGTAATATCTACCATAAAAAAATTGAAAATATCATAAAAGTGTTGAGAAACAATGAATAAAAAATACAGAAATAAAGAAATTGCCAAATCATCAGGCAAATGCTGAATTTTAATATATTACAAAATTGTGATCATCAATGTTGTATTCTTTGTTGTTGTATGGAATAATTATAATGGCTCTTTGCTATGTGTGGACACAACTCCGTTCAACTGACTAGCAAGTGTACTGGGTCGTCCAAGTAATAAACCTTACGTGAGTAAGGGTCGATCCCACAGAGATTGTTGGTATGAAGCAAGCTATGGTCATCTTGTAAATCTCAGTCAGGCGGATAATAATTGATTATGGATTTTCGAAAATTAATAAATAATAAAGATAATTAAAATAAGATAGAAATACTTATGTAAATTAATGGTGGGAATTTCAGATAAGCGTATGGAGATACTGTGCCCTTTCTTTTTCTACTTTCCTACTTCTTCCTTCAATACTTCTTACTCCTTTCCATGGCAAGCTGGTGGGACCACCAAATTTTTTTTTCTCCAATGTTGGAAAGAAAAGGGAGGGAAAACTTATTTTCTCTCACCATTTCCAATATTACCCCTTTATTTTTTTAAATATATTTTATAATACAAGAATAAAATTGTCTTTTTATAACATTTCTTTCCTTTTTATTTTCCTTTCATCCAAACACATCTAAAGAAAATAAAAATCCACTCAATTTCTTTCCTTTCCTTTCTTTCCTTTCTATTTCTTTCCTCTCTATTTCTTTCCTTCCAACCAAACATAGCCTTAATCTATGGTGTGTAGAAACTCCACCATTGAAAATACATAAGTGAAAGGTTCAGGCATGGCCGAATGGCCAGTCCCCCAAAACGTGATCAATAGTCTCCTCAGATGAAGAATAAAATAAAACTGAGACCAAAGATGTCTAATACAATAGTAAATTATCCTATTTATACTAGACTAGCTACTAGGGTTTACATGAGTAAGTAATTGATGCATAAATCCACTTCTGGGGCCCACTTGGTGTGTGTTTGGGCTGAGCTTGATCTATCCACGAGATGAGGCTTCTTTTGGAGTTGAACGCCAAGTTGTAACGTGTTTTGGGCGTTCAACTCCGGGTCGTGACGTGTTTCTGGCGTTTTACTCCAGACAGCAACATGGAACTGGCGTTGAGCGCCAGTTTACGTCGTCAATTCCCGAATAAAATATAGACTATTATATATTTCTGGAAATCTCTGAATGTCTACTTTCCAACGCCGATGAGAGCGTGCCATTTGGAGTTCTGTAGCTCCAGAAAATCCATTTCAAGTGCAGGGAGATCAGATTCCAACAGCATCAGTAGTCCTTTGTCAGCCTCCTATCAGAATTTTGCTCAAGTCCCTCAATTTCAGCCAGAAATTACCTGAAATCATAGAAAAACACACAAACTCATAGTAAAGTCCAGAAATGTGAATTTAACATAAAAATGTTAGATAATCAATAATTTTTTTTATATTAGAGTCAACTTGGTTTTAAGAAAAGGTTATGTTAGATAATCAATAATTTTTTTAACAACATGAACAACCACCAATCAAATCAAAACATACTACACCTTTAAATTACCCACCTAAATCTTAATATTAGAATAACTATTTGCACACCTAGTGAAATAAATATTCAATATATTTATTGTTCACATTATTTAGTATTTTTCAAGGTTCTGAAAACCGAACCAGTCATCGAACCGCTCTAGGTACTGGTTCACTGGTTCATAGGTTCAACCGGTCCGACCGTGGTTGAACCGTAAAAACCGTTTTATAATAAAATAATAAATCAAATATAAATAAGCACATAAAAATATAATTATAGTCTAATCTAAACTTGAAAATATCATTCAAATTAAAAGTACTACATAAACCAAATGTTATAATCTCATTCAAATACAAATTCAAAGTTGAAAAGTCAACAAACAAACAACCAAACATAACATAGCAGCATCAAAATGAGCCAAATTTGTCATCAACCATCAAAATCCTCCATAATTTGTTGCAGATTTGCGTCATTGATTTCATCACCTTCATTTCCACTACTTGGACCAGAAAAAGCAAATGGTGCAGCATAAAATGTACTAGTACGACCACCACCACCACCTTGATCTAAATCAGCATTAATCTCATCTAAGAAAATATAACACATTATCAATAAATTAAAGATCAAAGCTATTGTAATTTATTGTATGTTCAATAAACTATAATACTCACCAAGCAAGTCTTCAATATTACTTGGAAGATCAGGCTCTTTTTCAACAACCTCTTCC